>NC_080071.1:98331275-98655780 GCF_949987535.1 Balaenoptera acutorostrata
CTCGGTTAGGGATCTTGCCACACGTAGAAGCCTGAACAATAAAACTTATTTAGCCAAAGGCCCAGTGTGTCGCGATGGTCTCCCTTTGCAGTTCCAAAACTGCAGGTATTATGCTGGGTGTCAACTAGGATAGGGGACCATGATTGGAAAAGCAGTCTTTTCCCCTTTGGAAAGCTGGATACTTGCGGCCTTGGAGCTGTTTGTGAAATTCTGAGGTTGCCTGAATTCTATTCACTGCAGGCACGCCTGTGGAGGAAATGAGTATTTTTGCCAAAGAAACAGGATGCTTGCAATTCTTGTAAAGGAGCTCATCCTGCAGCCCTGCTAGTTCTGGGAAAACGCAAGGTGACCACTAGCCTCAGTGTAAGGTCCAATTTTTCCATCAGGCAGGTTAGGCGTGCAGCAGTATCCATGAGGTGCTCATCCTTGTACTGCTTTAATGGAACACAAGTATGCCTTCCAGGACTCCTAGGTCTCTCGAGGCCGCACGGTTTTCCATGCAACTACACTGATTACCCTAAGTATCCTCTCTGCCTGCTGAGCAACAAGCAGCTGTGTAGTCTCTTCAGAACACTTCTGTGTATGCAGAGCCCAGGGCAACACACTGCTCTTTTCCTTGGAGACCTAGTTTGACACACATTACAAACAGCTGAGGAACACAGTCCTGGACGGTCTTATGTGCCATGCAAATTGGACTCATTGCAGAAAATTGATCTGCACTGAGAAACACACTCTGCTCTGCATATTTTCTAAGAACTCATACTGCTGTCTCTCTACCTCAAGCAGAAAATTGATGTGAGATCCAGCCTGAGCAAACAGCACAATTCTTCACTTCACACTGCTAGGGCTTTGGAAAATGGAATGCCACCTAGGTCTTCCTTGGACCTTCAGTCAGATGGGCATTTTGCCACACTCAGAACTCCTGCACACTAAGATTGATTCAGCAAAATGCTCAGTGTGCCACATGTGTCTTGCATCACGGCTCTGAAACTGCAGGTATTTATGCTGGGTGTCAATTATGATAGGGGACCCTGATTGGAAAAGCAGTCTTTTCCCCTTGGGAATGCTGGATACTTGCAACCTCAGAGCTCTTTGAGAAACCCTGAGGTTGCTCCTCTTGTGTTCACTTCAGGCATGACTCTGGGAGGAAAAGACTATTTTTGACAAAGAAACAGGGTGCTTGCAATTCTTGGGGAGGATCTCATCCCGCAGCCCTTGGTAGTTCTGGAAAACCAGAAGGTGACAACTACACTCAGTGTAAGGTCCAATTTTTCCATCAGGCAGGTTAGGTGTGCAGCAGTTTCCATGAGGCCTTCCTCATTGTTCTGCTTTAATGGAATGCCAGTATGCCTTTCAGGAACCTAGTTCTCTCACGTCCGCACTGTTTTCCATGCAACTACACTGACTATCCCAGGTCTCCTCTATGCCTGCTGCACAACAAACAACATGTAAGCCCTTCAGAACACTTCTTTGCATGCAGAGTCCAGGGCAACACACTGCTCTCTTCCTTGGAGACCGAGGTTGAAACAGCTTGCAAACAGCTCAGGGACATTGTCCTTGATCTTATGTGCCGTGTATCTTGGACTCATTGCGGACACCTGACCTACTCTGAGAGATACACTCTGCTCTGCATTCCTTCTGAGAATGCATACTGCTCTCTCTGTACCTCAAGCAGAAACTTGACACAAGATCCAGCCTGAGCAAACAGCACAATACTTCACTTTACACTAGTAGGCCTTAGGAAGATGGAACACCACCTAGGCCTTCTTTGGGCCTTCACTTGGTTAGTCAATTTTCCTCACTCAGAACTCCTGCACAGTAAAATGATTCAGCAAAGGACCCAATGTTTCACGTGTGTTTTGCTTCATGGCTCTGAAACTGCAGGTACTTATGCTGGGTGTCAACTAGGATAGGGGGCCCTGATTGGAAAAGCAGTCATTTCCCCTTTGGAAAGCTGCATACTTGCGGCCTCGGAGCTGTTTGAGAAACCCTGAGGCTGTCCCGCTTGTATTCCCTGCAGGCAAGCTTCTGGGAGGAAAAGAGTATTTTCCACCAAGAAACAAGGTGGTTGAAATTGTTGTGGAGGTGCTCATCCCACAACCCTCAGTATTTCTGGGAAACCGCAAGTTGACCACTAGCCTCAGTTAAGGTCCAATTTTTCCATCAGGCAAGTTCGGCTTGCAGCAGTTTCCATGAGGAATTTTTCATTGTTCTGCTTTAATGGAATGCGAGTAGGCCTTTCAGGACTCCTAGTCTCTAACGTCCGCACCGTTTTCCATGCAACTACACTGAGTACCCCAATTCTCCTCTCTATCTTCTGAGCAAAAAACAGCGTGTAGGCCCTTCAGAACACTTTGTTGCATACAGAGCCCAGGACAACACCCTGCTCTCTTCCTTGGAGACCTAGGTTGACACAGGTTGCAACCAGCTCTGGAACACAGTCCTAGATTGTATTATGTGCTGTGCAAGTTGGACTCATTGCGGAAACCTGACTTGCACTGAGAGACACAGTCTGCTCTGCACTCCCTCTGAGAACTCATACTGCCGTCTCTCTATTTCAAGCAGAAAATTGATGTGAGATCCAGCCTAAGCAAAGAGCACAATTCTTCACTTTACACTGGTAGGCCTTTGGAAGATGAAACGCCACCTAGGTCTTCCTCGGGCCTTCACTCTGTGCAGCATTTTGCCACACTCAGAACACCTGCGCAGTAAAATTGATTCAGTGAAGAGTCCACTGTGTCACGTGTCTCACTTTGCAGCTCCAAAACTGCAGGTACTTATGCAGTGTTCAACTAGAATAGGGGGCCCGGATTGGAAAAGCAGTCTTTTCCCTTTGGGGAAGCTGGATATTTGCGGCCTTAGAGCTGTTTAAGAAACCTTGAGTTTGCCCTGCTTGTACTCACAGCAGGCTCGCCGCTGCAAGGAAAAGAGTATTTTCACCTAAGAAACAGGGTGCTTGCAATTGTTGGGGAGGAGATCATCCCACAGCCCTCGGTAGTTCCAGGAAACCACAAGTTGACCACTAGCCTCAGTGTAAGGTCCAATTTTTCCATCAGGCAAGTTAGGCATGCAGATGTTTCCATGAGGCATTTGTCATTGTTCTGCTTTAAGGGAACACGAGTATGCCTTTCAGGACACCTAGGTCTCTCGTGTCCACACTGTTTTCCATGCAACTACACTGATTAGCCCAAGTCACCTCTTTGCCTGCTGAGCAACAAGCAGCCATGCCTGCCCTTTGGAACACCTCTTTGCCTGCAGAGTCCAGGGCAACACACTGCTCTCTTTTGGAAACCTAGGCCGACACAGCCTGCGAACAGCTCAGGAACACAGTTTGAACCAGTCTTATGAGCCACGGAACGGGGCCTCAGTGCTGAAACCTGACCTGCACTGAGAAACACACTCTGCTCTGCATGCCTTCTGGGCTCGCATACCTGCCATCTCTCTACCTCAATTAGAAACTCGACGTGAGATCCAGCCTGACCAAAAACCACAATTCTTAACTTTACACTGCTGGTACTTTGGAAGATGCAAAGCCACCTAGGCCTTCCTCGTGCCTTCATTCGGTTTCACAATTCACCACACCCAGAACTCCTGCACAGTAAAATTGATTCAGTGAAGGGCCCAGTGTGTCGCATGTGTTGTGCTCCGTGGCCCCAAAACTGCAGTTACTTGTGCTGGGTGTCAACTAGGATAGGTGGCCCTGATTGGAAAAGCAGTCTTCCCCCCTGTGGAAAGCTGCATACTCGCGGCCTCGGAGCTGTTTGAGACATGCTGAGGCTGCCCGGCTTTATTCACTGCAGGCACATCTGTGGGTGGAAAACAGTATTTTCTCCAAAGAAACAGGGTGCTTGCAATTCTTGTGTAGGTGCTCATCCCGCAGCCCTCGGTAGTTCTGGGAAACCACAAGGTGACCACTAGCCTCAGTGTAAGGTTCAATTTTTCCATCAGGCAATTTAGGCATGCAGCAGTTTCCATGAGGTCTTCCTCGTTGTTCTGCTTAAATGGAACGCGAGTGCGCCTTTCAGGACTCCTAGGTCTCTCGCGTCTGCACCATTTTCCATGCAAGTACACTGAGTACCCCAAGTCTCCTCTCTGCCTGCTGAGCAACAAGCAGCCGTGTAGGCCCTTCAGAACACTTCTTGCATGCAGAGTCCAGGGCAACACACTACTCTCTTCCTTGGAGACCTAGGTTGACACCGCTTGCAAACAGCTCAGGAACAGTTTGATCCGGTCTTATGTGTCATTCAACAGGGCCTCAGTGCCGAAACCTGACCTGCATTGAGAAACACACTCTGCTCAGTGTCCCTTCTGGCGACTCATATTGCCGTCTCTCTGCCTCAAGCAAAAACTCAACGTGAGATCCAGCCTGACCAAAAAACACAATTCTTCACTTTACACTGCTAGGCCTTTGGAAGATCCAGTGCCTCCTAGACCTTCCTCGGGCCTTCACTGGGTTAGGCGATTCACCACACCAGAATTCCTGTGCAGTTAAATTGATTCAGCAAAGTTTCCAGTCTGTCACGTGTGTCTCACTTCACGGGTCCAAAACTGCAGGTATTTATGCTGGGTGTCAACTAGGATAGGGACCTTGATTGGAAAAGCAGTCTTTTCCCCTTTGGAAAGCTGGGTAATTGCAACCTTGGAACTCTCTGAAACACACTGAGGCTGCCCGGCTTCTATTCACTGCAGGCATGCCTCTGTGAGGAACAGAGTATTTTCTCAAAAGAAACAGGGTGCTTGCAATTCTTGGGTAGGAGCTCATCCCCAAGGCCGCTTTACCTAAAGGGCAAATTCAACCTGACCTTACCTCAAAATAAGGTCCATTTTCTCCATCAAAAGAGTTGGTCATGTAGCAGTTTCTATGAAACCTCAGTCAATGTACTGCTTTCAGACTAGTATGCTTTTCAGGACTCATCGGACTCTCAGCTCCACACCATTTTCTTGGAAGCACACTGTGTACCGAACACCTCTTCTCTGATTTGAACCACATCCACCCACAAAGGCCATTGAGATCACCTCTTTGAATGTATAGTGAAGGACAACACACTGCTTTCTTCCCTGGAGTGTTAGGTTTAAACAGCTTTCAAACAGGTCAGGAACACCGTTCTAGCTGGTATTACATGCATAGCAATTGTGCCTGTGTGCATAAACCTGAGCTGCACTGAAAAAACACTGTGCTTAGCGTTCATTCTGGGAACTCGCACCTGACATCTCTCTACCTCAAGTAGAAACTCAACTTTAATTCCAGCCTGAAAAAAGTATAGTTTTTCCCTTAGCATGGCTAGGTGTTGGGAAGATCCAATGTCACCTAGGCCTAGCAATGGCATTAACTCTATTAGGCAATTCCCCACATGTAGAAGTTCCTGCGTACCACAGTTTTCTCATGGAAGGTCCCAGTGTGTTGCATGTGTGTCTTTTTGCTGGTTAGAAACTGTAGTTTCATAAGCTGTTTGTCACCTTTGAAACTGGGGCCTGATGGGAAAAGCAGTATTTTTCCCTCCATGCAAGCTGGATAGTTGTGGCCTCAAAGCTGCCTGAAAATCACTGTTTTTGCCCATCTTCTATTCACTGAACCAAATCCTCTGTGAGGAAAAGGGAGTTTTTTCCAATGAAACAGGGTGTTTGCAATTCCTTGCTGCGAGCTCATCCCACAGCACTCTTGGCCTAAAGGGCAAATTAACCTGACCACTAGCCACAAAGTAAGCTCCAGTTTCTCCATCAAGAAAGTTGGGCATATGGGGGTGGGGGGTATGAACTGGGAGATTAGGATGACATATATACACTAATATGTATAAAATAGATCACTAACAAGAACCTGCTGTATAGCAAAGGGAACACTACTTCACTTTGCTATACAGTAGAAACTAACACAAACTTGTAAAACAACTATATCCCAATAAAAAAAGAAAAAATTTAAAAAAGAAATGGGCAGGCTCTACTTTCCAAGAATGCTTAGTCAATATAGTGCTTGAACGCTAGTTTCCCTTCAGGATTCATAGGACTCTCGCCTACGTACCTTTTCCTATGCAGGCACATTGTATACCGAATGTCTCTTCTCTGGCTTCTGAGCAACATCCAGCCACATAAGCTGTTGGGATCACCTCTTTGTATGCAGAGTGAAGGACAACGCACTGCTCTCTTCGTTGGATTCCTAGATTTCCAAAGCTTTCAAACGGCCTCATGAACACCATTCTAGCCGCTATTATGTGCATTGCAAGTGTGCCTGTGTGCTTAAACCTGAGCTGCACTGAATAAACACTGTGCTGAGCATTCATTCTGGGAACTCACACCTGACATCTCTCCACCCCAAGCAGAAACTCGACTTTAAAGTCAGCCTTAAAAAATGTACTGTTTTTCCCTTAGCATTGCTAGGCCTTGGGAAGATCCAGTGTCACGTAGGTCTACCTAGGGCATTAACTCGATTATGCAATCCTTCTTATGGCAAGAGCCAAACGGGCACATTCCTTTTATGAGACACATGGTAACTGTGGCCGCCTGAAAGGCCCACCTCCAATCACTATGAGCCCACTCACTCTAGCTCAACATCACAGAGGAACTAGACCGGCTTGACTCACGAGTTCCGGGAACAAATCACTACCTGTGTTCCGCCCCGCTGATAAATCACTTTTCACAAGGACGACTGTTGAAAAACCCTTCTGCCTCTTGGTAGTTCACTTAAAGACAGACCAACAGACAAAACTGTGTTCTCTTTACCGTGGGAAACTTTGCGTTTTCACGCGGGGCCCAAATGCCTTTGCGTTCATCTCCGGTTAGGGACCTGTTGCGGGAGAGTCACAGGAAAGCTTATAGAAACACTAAGTGTTTTTGACCTTGTGAAGGAAAAGACTACTTTACTTCCGCCGCTTGGCTTAGGGTCTCTACCCTGAAAGAACACAGTGCATAAATGTTCTTTCCACAGGCTTGTGAGAAACACACACATTTACTAAACGGGAAAGTAGCCTTTCTTCCCAGCATCCTGGAAGGCTTTCCACTCTTCTTTGGGCTTGGAACATGGAGCTTCGACGCTGCTCTGCACTCAACTTGGGGAAATGCCGGCCTTCTGCAGGCCGTTCAAACATTTCTGCAGCTACTGCAAATCCCAGGTACCAGCTCCCTACCCGGAGAGGACTCTCTGTGCAAAACTTCATTCATCTAGCGTGTCAGAACACAGACTCTGCCTCTGTGGGAAACAAGCCTCTTCCTTCTCTTCGAATGGCCTTCACCACACCCTGCCTGTTTGAACAACAGAGCTTAGTGTGACTTCAAGCACCATAGGGAGAGCCGCCTTGCCCGTCTCCTAAACCACATCCTACCTGCCTCACGCTTCAAATATCACTTCCACTTGAAGACAGAACACAGTGCGTAGTAAGTACCACTCTCTCGTGGCCAGACACACCTACTGGACATTCCTTCTAGGAGAGACCTGTTTGCTAGGCCTCCAGAAAGGCTTGACGTCCCCGAGCATGGGCATCCAACCTCCCATTGAGATGACCAGTGCTTGCTTGCGAAGTCTATATAAAGCAAGTCACTAGGTGATTGCATTTCAGATTGCATGCACACAAAGAACACGCTTTGACAAACCTTGGGCTGGGTCCATGGTACACAGGTCTCCAGGATAGCATGGAAATCGTTTCGGGGTACCCAGGTTGTGAAAGCCAGAATCAGTGCCCGTGGTCTCAGTCATGCGTACCTGTGTGGAGGAAGGAACGCAAAGTGGCTCATAAGAAACTCAAATCTTCGAAACCAGTGGAACAAAACCTTACCTGCTTCAGCCACGAACTGTGTATAGAGATAGAGCACAGCACTACGTGTATCCGAGACTGCATATATCTCCAATGAACTGCAAGAACACTCATAATAAATCTGGGCTAATTCCGTGGTTTCAAGTTCTTCTGGATAGTATGGATAAGTTTTCAGGGTATGCAGGTTTAAATACCTTTGCTTTTATTTTCAGTTAAGTACCTGTTTTGAGAAAGACTCAAAGTAGCCCATAGAAACTCCTTCAGCCACTTATTTTAAGTTCCATACACTAAAAGAACTCAGTGCATAAAGGTAGTAGCTAGTGAACACAGTGCATAGTATTTCTTTCATATGTCAGTAAACAGTGGGTTCCATTCATTATATTAGAAACATTTAACTTTTTTTTAAAAGCGTTTATCTTCCAATCACATTGAGCACATTTAATTTAGCTCAACATCATAGATGACTTATAAATGCTAGATTTACAAGTTTAGGGAAAAAATTTCTACCTGTATCACCAACCTGTTTTCTTTCCAGAAATAACAGTGTTAGAAAAAGATTCTTCTGATAGTTTCATAAAAATTTTTTTTGGTTGCTTTGACACACTTCATTTTATACTGGTTCAACAGACCTTTGCTTATATTCTCAGTTTCACACCTGTTATGAGTAAAGATTTTTGCTAATAGAAACACTAGTTTTTCAAGTCTGTGAGAACACTCCTTGTTTCAAACACTTGACCTAACTTCCATTCACTGAAAGAACATTGTGCCAAAAGTTCTTTCATCTAGCTAGTTAGAAACACATACTTTTACTAACTGCAAAAAAAGTCTTTCCCTGCAGTCTAAAAGGGTCTCACTCCTATTTGTCCTTTGAACAAAGAGATTTAAGCAGTTTTCAATTAAACGTTAAAGATAGTAGATTTGCCTGCCCCTCAGACATTTCACTAGCTATTCCAAATCTTACGTACAGGTTCCATACAGTGAAATCACGGGATACATAAAAATTCTTTCATCTAGCTTGTGAGAAATACATACACTTTCTCAGTTGGTATCAAAGCTCTTCCTACTTTGTGAAAGGCTTTCAGCTTTATTCGCATTTAGGACACATAAGCTAGTGCAACTTTACCTCTAGGAAGAGCAATACTACAGATCTCTTAAACAATATGCTTCATGATTCACAATTCAAGTATATCTTCCACTCAATGTAAGAACACTGTGCATAGTATTTCTTATGGCAAGAAATAATCATCTGCATTCCTTATATGGGAAACATTTTAACTGCTATTGAAAGGTTTTACCTTCCAGTCACATTGAGCACACTTAGTTTAGCTCAACGTCACATAAGAAGTATAGATACTTCACGCACACTTTTATGGCACATTTCTCTACCATGTGTCACACACGTTATAACTTCTCTTTCCTGAAAGAACACTGTTAGAAAACTTTGTGCTGGTGGCTTGGTGAAAAGGTGCTCTGTTTACTATGGGAAGCTCTTTATTGTGAGTTCAAAAGGCTTTTGCTTTGAACTGAATATTGTGTTTTATCCATTTAGACTGTGTACATCTTATTTAATAACAATAACTTAAATAGACTGAACATTTTGGAATGATTGTAGTCTACTGTAAGGCAAGTCTGCATACAAAAAGACTATATAATCTACATATACATTTTTTAAATAAAAATAAAGAAAAATGAAAATGTCTTTGCTTATATTCTCAGGTGCCTGTTTTGAGGAAAGACTCAACTTAGCCTTTGAGTTACATACACTGAAAGTACAATCTGTATAAAACTTCATTAATCTAACTTGTAAAAAATACACATTTTCTCTATGGGAAACAAGCCTTTTCCTACTGTGTTAAAGGCCCTCAGTCTTATTCGTCTTTAGAACAGTGAGATTAGATCAGCTTTAAAGTACCTTTAGAAAGAGTAATATTATAGATCTCTTAAACTGTATACTACATGCATCACACTTTAAATATATCTTCCATTCAATGAAAGGACACATTTCTTTCTAATGGCAGGAAACATTTGGCTTCATTCCTTATATGAGAGACATTTTGACTGTGCATTCTGAAAGGCTTTACCTTCCAATTGCATTAAGCACACCTAGTTTAGTTCAAATCACATAGGAACTACAAAGGCTCAATTTACAAGAGTATGGAAGAAATCACTACATGTATCAAGCACTGGTTATAACTTCACTTCACAGAAAGAACACTTAGAAAACTTTGTGCTGGTAACTTCACACAGCTTTCAGTTAAACATTAGAAAGGGTAGATTTGCAGGTCTCTTGATCATTTCACTAGCTACTCCCATTTGTGGGTACAAGTTCCATACACTGTAAGAACAATCTGTATAAACTTAGAGCATCTAGCTTGTAAGAAGCACATACATTTTCTCTATGGAATATAAGCCTCTTCCACTGTGTGAACAGCCTTCATTCTTATGTATCTTTAAAACACAGAGCTGAGCACAGCTTAAATTACCTCTAGAAAGAGCAGTATTACAGATCTCTTAAACAATATACTACATGCAACACACTTCAAATACATCTTCCAATCAATGAAAGAAACACAATTCATAGTATTTCTTTTTCATGGGAAGATACAATCAGCTACGCTCCTTATATGAGAAACACTTTAACTGTGCTATCTGCAAGGCTTTACCCTCCAATGGCATTGAGCACACTTAGTTTAGGTCAACATCACATAGGAATTACTAATGCTAAATTTACATGTTTATAGAACTAATCAATTACTACATGTATCACATACTGGGTAAAACTTCCCTTCACAGGAAAAAAAAAAAAAAAACAGTGTTTTAAATGCTTTGTGGTGGTAGCTTGCTAAAAAGATCTTCTGGTTACTATGGAAAACTCTTCATTGCATGCAGGTTCAAAAGGTGTCATGGAAACTAATACATTTGGGGAAATGGGGGAAACCTGCCAGTCACCAGTCCCTGTGTCCATGCGAAGGCCAAAAGACAGCTCTGGCCTGTGAGCCCGGTTTCCCATGCATACATGAACAATATACCAAAGCATATGCAGCAGAGTGCCTGTCCTCCTCACCCCTTCACACTCATTTTATTCCCTATAGAAGAAACAGGGATGGCAATCAGGCAAAAACATCAGATATCAGAATTCTACAATCTGCTTCCACACTTGCTCTGTGTGATTGCATAAGGGGATATGTCCCAAAGAAAGGACCTCTCTCATCCAAGGTCAAACAGTTATTCAATGGAAAACTTGTACTTTTAGTCTAGAAATCCAGAAATATTAGTGGCATAATCAGGAGAAAGTTATTTCTTTTTCTTATAAAAGAACCTTAGCGGCAGGCACTCCAAACTAATCCTGGAATTCCCATCATGTCAGGTCACAGATCATCTGTCTTTCTGCTCCAGCATCTTAGTATGTGACTTCCATCATCGAGGCTGTTCATGATCTGGGATGGCTGCTGGATCTCTTCCCTGTATCAGGCACTATGTCTGCATTTCAGACCACGGGAAGGAGAAGAGAAAGAGGCAAAGCAGGCCCTCCCAGCTCTATTAGTTCCTTTTGAGGAGCCTCCCCAAAGTCCCACATTTACATCTGGTCAGACGTCACTGACCTGAACTTTGTCCGGTAATCCTTAATTGCAAGACTTGTCAAGAATTTTATCTTTTAGTTTATTGAATTGATTCCCGAAAGAAATCTAACTTGCTGTTCTCAAAGATAAGGGAGAATAAAAACAGTGGAAATTACCAGTTCTCTCTCCCTAACTTATTTTCAGGATGAAGAGGAGGAGATAATGATATTGTCAGAGAAATTGGACATTTTTTTCACCTACCACAGTTTCTCTTTTCTAGCTTTTTAATTCATTCACAGAAAAACAAAAAGTCTTGTTTCCAAACCAGGAAATACGAGTGAGATGTCTGCTTTCTGTTCCCAGTAGAATGATTAGAACCACTTGTATGGCTTCACCCACCTGTGCCTGGTAAGTAGATCTGAGTAAATCCTTTCTATTTCATAAAAGGAGTGAAGCAGGCTTGAGATTTTAGAGTCTGTTTAGGCAACAAGCCTGAAACTCTGAGTCAAAATTGAATCCCTGTATATCAAAGTTATACAAGCTTTGATCCCACCATATATACTCCATGGAGACTTTGAACCCACAAGGTGAATAATACTAGTTAAAATCATCCACACAATATGAAATTGATATTGGTTAATATCAGAATTATACAAATTCTGGTAAATTTTATCATCGTTGATTTTGCATTTTACCATTGCATGTGGTAAAATTGATCACTGACTCAATATTGATTGGGGAAAAAATTTGCTTTGCATTTCCCTGATGATTAGTGATTTTGGCGGGGGCTGGGGGGTGGCGGGTTCACGATGGTTATCTTCAGAGCCTACAACAGGTGGTTTGCAATGCTAGTTAAGCTGGTACAATCTGAAGGCCATTCCACCTCCCCTTGCAGGCATTCAACCAACAGAATCCCTGCAAACAAGACAAGAGACCAATTAAGATGTGTCTCAGAGGCCTTCTCCCTCTCCCCCCCTCCCCACATACTTTTCTTATACTTGTATATGTTAGTATGGTTACCATAAAAAAAGGTGAGAGATAATAAATGCTGGCAATCATGTGAATCAAAGGGAACCCTTCTACACTGTTGGCGGGAATGTAAATTGTTGCAGGTACTATAGAAAACTGTATGAATATTCCTCAAAAATGCAAAATGTAACTACCATATAATCCCGTAATTCCACTTTTGGGTATGTATCCACTTTGGGGTATATATCTTGAACGTAAAACAACTACGTAGAAGACATACCTGGACCCCCATGTTCAATAGCAGCATTATTTACACTAGCCAAGACACAGAAAAAACCCAAGTGTTCATCAACAGATGATTGGTTTAAGAAGATGTGAGATATATATATATATATATATATATATATATAGTATATATATGGAATGTTAGCCATAAAAGTAATGAAATATTGCCATTTGCAGCAACATAGATGGGCCTAGAAAATATCATACTAAGTGAAGTCAGGCAAAGACAATGTTATATGATGTCACTTATATGTTGAGTCTAAAAAATAATACAAATGAATCTATATACAAGATGGAAATAGACTAAGGACATAGAAAACAAACTTATGTTTACCAAAGGGAGGGTGGGCGGGATAAATTAGGAGTATGGGATAAACAGAACAAAGTACTATACATAAAATAGATAAGCAACAGGGATTTACTATGTAACACAGGGAATGTAATAACCTATAATGGAAAGTAATCTAATATATATATATAAATCACTTTTCTCTATACCTGAAACTAACACAATATTGTAAATCAACTATACTTCATTTAAAAAGAAAAGGAAAATGATAGAAATAACAAAATGGAGCATCATCTGATTCTCATGTTTATTTCATCACTATTTCAAACACTTTATGAGATGGCCTATTTTAGAAAAACTGGACTTTTAAAAAACTGTCCTGAAAGAGACATCAAAATGAATAAATAATGAATCAATTATTACGAGGTTTCCTAGATTATTCTTGTTTTCAGGTATAGTCATAGACTAAAAGAAGCTTTTTTCAGAAATAGTATACTAGCCATGAAAAATTAAAATGCATATTATGTCATTGTCTGTAATTGAAAATGACAATAATATATTTGTAACCTATCTTTATACGAAAAGAAGAAAGCATTTTTATAAACAGTCCATTGTAAAAGCAAGCCTATAGTCAAAAATCATTTTGTTGGACTGCTTTTTTTAGTAAAAGTTTTATTTAACAAAATGTTCCATCTTTCAACAGGAGGTTTTCAGAAAAGGTTAAGCTAATGATAAATCAAGCATTGTAATATAATATGGTTCATGAAAATACCCATTCCAAAGAACAGTAAAGGAGAGATTTATCCAATATAGTTAAAAGGTAATACAAAGAAAAATGCTATCTTATTAATCCAGAATTTGCTGCAATATATTATAAACTCAAATGTTAACTAACCACTTTGGCCAGAATTATACATTTTAACAATGTGAACAAAATCATATCACATTAGAATGTATGATCTGTATACATCTTTTTGGTGTATTAAACATATTACTGACTACCTAATCCAATTTCCTTAAACATATTTTATTCTATATAAAATAGTAACTTACAGATATTAGCTAGGAAAAAAGTTGATCTAAGAATTAAAATGTCTTATTAAGTTACCTCTGAAAAATAAATTTTCAGCAAATATTTTACTCTTTTTTTTCATATAATTCTGATTCCAAGGCTTTAGTAGGCACAGAATCAGAATACTTTGATCAAAGTTGTCTCAGATGAAATGGTTGGGACAAAATTAGCAGGGTCAAAATAGAAGAGTAAATTTGGCAAGATAAAATTTTTCTCGTCTCATGTCTCTGTACTTGAAGTTTTAAGATAAAAATATTTTTTACTGATGCAAAATACACGACATAAAATTTACCATCTTAATTATTTTGTGTGCACATGTCCTTAAGTGCATCTTAAGTGTATTAAATACATTAATATTGTTATGCAATTATCACCACTATCCATTTTCAGAAGTCTTTCATCTTGCAAAACTAAAACTGTGCACCCATTAATCAATAACTTCCCATTACCTCCCATTGCCCCTGGCAAACATCACTCTACTTTCCATCTCTATGAATTCGACTATCTAGGTACCTCCGATGATTGGAATCACACAAGGTTTGCATTTTTGTGACTATCTTATTTCACTTAGCATAATATCCTAAAAGTTCATCCATGTTGTGGCATATGTCAATATTTTGTTCCTTTTTAAAGTTGAATAATATTTCATTATTTGTGTGTATATACCACATTTTGCTTATCCAGTCATCCCTGGACAGATATTTGGGTTGCTTCCATGTTTTAGCTATTAGAAATAATGATGCTATGAACACGAGTGTTCCGATATGTCTTCAAGACCATGCTTTCAAATATTTTGTGTATATAGCCAGAAGTGGAATTGCTAGATCATATGGTAATTTTAGTTTTAACTTCTTTTTAGAAACTACCATTCTGCTCTCCAGAGCAACTATAGCATTTTTTATTTTCACCACCATGCACGAGGGTTCCAATTTCCCCACTTCTTTGTTTCTTTCTCTCTCTCTTTTTTTTGGGGGGATGGGAGTCATTCTAATGGATGTGAGGTGGTATCACATTGTGTGATGATTTGTATTTCCCTAATGATAAGTGATGTTGAATATCTTTTCTTATGCTTATTAACCATATATATATATGTCTTCTTTAAAGAAATGTCTCTACACATCATTTGCTTATTTTTCATTTGGGCTGTTTGCTCTTTTCCTTGAGTTTAAATGTTCTCTATCTATTCCAGGTATTAAGCCCTTATCAGATATATGATTTGCAAATATGGTCTCTCATTCTGTAAGTTGTGTTTTCACTCTGTTGATAATGTCTTTTGAGACATAAAAGTTTTTGTTATTTATGAAATCCAGTGTGTAAAAATTTTTTTTAATTTATAGCCTGCACCTTGGAGGTCATATCCATTAAATCACTGCCAAAACCTGCTTTGTCAAGCTGCTAAAGATGTTTACTATTGAACTCCAATTTCAGATGTAAAAAGGATCTGGTTGGTGGAATAAGGCAGCAGCCTGAAGTCTAGAAGCAATGGCATGAGGATGGGGCCATGAAATGTGATGGCATGACGAGAAGAATATGTTTGGTGGGCAAGCATGAGATGAGCACAAGAAATGGTACCTTCTCCAATGTGTGTACTGTCTTCATAGATGATGGGAGCAGTGAGAGATATGGCTGGGATTGTGCCCAGTGTCACCTCATCTTCAAAGTTAGCCATTCAGGCTTCCCTGGTGGCGCAGTGGTTAAGAATCCACCTGCCAATGCAGGGGACACGGGTGCGAGCCCTGGTCCAGGAAGATCCCACATGCTGTGGAGCAACTAAGCCCGTGCACCACAGCTACTGAGCCTGTGCTCTAGAGCCCGAGAGCCACAACTACTGAAACTTGCATGCCTAGAGCCCGTTCTCTGCAACAAGAGAAGCCACTGCAATGAGAAGTCCGCGCACTGCAATGAAGAGTAGCCCCACTCGCCGCAACTAGAGAAAGCCCACGAGCAGCAACGAAGACCCAATGCAGCCAAAAGTAAATAAAATAAAAATAAATAAATTTATTTTTTTTTAAAAGTTAGCCATTCATTTCACTGATTCCACTGATGTTTAGAGTTTCTCAATCCCATGAGAGGAGGCTTATCTTGTAGGGTAATAAAGAGAGTGTGGGATGACTCTTGCATGCAAGAACTCATAATCCCTCTCATTGTGGTATATCCAGAGTCTGGAGTCAATTTTAGAAGAGTTTGGAATGACTGGAAGAAACTGGGCTCAAACCCCAAGACTGAACTGTATGTTGCTCTGTGGCCCCTGTTTATTTCCATTGAGTTCTAGTTTGTAAATGGGAGAGATGAACTGGACATATGTGAAGGTGCATTGGAGTGTTACATCTCCTTTATGAATGAGATGTAGACTCTAACCTCAGTCATCCTACAGGTGAAAGAACTGATCAAAGGTAAAACAATCATCCACCACAGTTTGTGCCACCTGCATGGGAATCTGAGAAAGAGACTTTAAGTGCTGTCAGGTGCACACCTGTAGTAAGTCTTACTGCTAGTCTTGATATTACCTGCATAAGGTGACTCGTATTGGAGAAAAAAATGTGTGTTACAACCCAGTTATGGTGCCCGGGATTGACTAGAAGGGCAAGGGGTCTGAAACTTAAGACATTTTAAAAAACCTGTTGAAGGCTAAACTGAAAACACTAACATTCTGTGAGAGTTCCCGCATCTCAAAAACCTATTTTGCATCAGTGCTAATGGGAAGAACAGTAATTATCTTATATTTTACATTTTGGGGAAAAAACAAGATCCTAAACTTTTCTTTAAGATAATTTTCTTTATATCTTTCAAATGTTCACTGATGTCATTCTTCTTTAAAAATGACACAAAGAATTTGTCTATTAAACTTCTAGAAAGGAAAGTACTTCCTTTTCCCTCAATGAGCAACGAATGTAAACCAGGTGCCAGAGAATCTTATTTGTGTCATTGTTCAAGTGGTGACCTCGCTAGGCCTCAGTTTACTTATCTGTAAAATGGAGATAGGTAGGGATACTAAATATTTTTCCAAAACCTCTTGCAACTCTGAATTCAATGGGTATATAATCAAATATTGCTTAATCTATAAAACAAGTGATGCAAATTCTGTTTAAATTTACTTCATTAGGACACATAACCTTGTAGAATTTAAAAACCAGAGTGATAGAGCTGTAATATGAATTATTTAAGTAAAATTCTTTTACACATAAAATGTTATGGACTTTACCTTTTACTTGACCATTGAAATAGGTACTGATCCTTCCATATTACTATACTTCACTGTTGCCCTTGGGCTTTTTAATTATCTTTAATGTAGACTTATGTTCAGCCTGATGAGACCATAATTATGACACCCAGGGAGCACATTCTAGTTTTTAATATCAATAATATCCGTTAATCAAAGTCTTACCTCAGTTTCTTGCTCTGGGTGAATTGTAGTGAATATATCACCATGTTCACTCCACAATGGCTGCCACTGATCCCCAGCCCTGATACATACATCCTACTCTCACCATTAAGTGGTTAGTAAGTGGTCTCTGACCAAAGGAACACAGTCAAGGTGATGGGATGTCACATCTAAGTTTTAATGACAAAAAGATTGTCACTTCCCTCTTATTCATTCTCTTATGTTCACTCCCTATCTCTCTCCCTCTGTTTCTCTCTCTTTCAGTCTCTCTCTGTCTCTGTCTCTTTGTCTCTCTCTCTCTGTTTATATTCCTGGATCTGGGGGCAAAGGCATAGATGTTAGATGCTGTCCTATGGAGGGGCCCACAGAGGAGAAAAGAGAGGGAGTTCCAATAACAACAGAATTAAAGGAACTCAGGCCCTTAGTCCAATTTTCTGGTGAGTGAGCTTGGAAGAAAAGCCTCCCACTATTCAGCCTCAGTGGAGGCCCCAAGTACATAGAGACCTCGAGGCAGAAGCATCAGCTAAGCTGTTCCTGGTCCACAGAAACTGTGAGCAATTAAACATTTTTGCTTTATAAGTGCTAAGTTTGGAGTAATATTGTCAGAGAGGACAAACAGCTAAAAGACAGTCTACCAGGCCTACCACAGTCTACCAGGCCTACCATCTACCCTTGTCTCCTGTTCTCACCTCTCAGGCTCCCTCAGCCACACTGGTCACCTGATGTACCTCCTCTGGCCAACTCACTTCTACCTACGGATCTCTGCACCAGTGGTGCCTTCTCGCTGACACACTGTCCCCATCATGTGCAGGGCTGGTTCCCACTTTCCATTCTGGGCCCAGGAAATATCACCTCAATGAGGCTTTCAGACCCTCCCACCCAGGGACTCCCAAGCCTTCCTCACAACACCCTGTTTTTTTTGGTAGAGCAGTTGCTCTTTTCTTTCACATGTCTTGTTTTTATCCTTTTGTCCTTCTCTCCTTCAGACTCCTGGAAGGCAGGGACCACTTGGTCATTTTCAACACTGCACATGGTCTAACTAGGCACAGGGTGAGTTCTAAGAGCATACTTACTGAATAAACAAATGGGAAGATCTTGGAGCTCCCCTTCCTGCTTCTGTCCATCTCAGTCTGTAGGTATGATCACTTGTAATAGGAGGTGTATGCTGTTCCTGAGGCAGGGGCATGGCCAGAATGACCTCTGCAATACTCTGCCTGCTCCTGTAGCTCTGGGAAATCTCAGTGGGCAACGTTGACCCGGGAGGCTCCCTGCCCCCTGGTGGCCAGCGCTGGCACTGCAGCACCAGGTCTGAGTCTTTATTTGGGGATCCTCAAGGTAGAGCTCTCCAGAGTCCCAGGGGTAAAAGAGCACAACCTGCATGCTTCTCAGCTGTGACCTGGATGTCAGAAACCACTCTTTCCCTTCTTTGCCCCCCACACTCTGGGGTTTAGGCATCCTCACCTCAGACAGGGCAATAAAACCCCCTACTTCTGTGAACAGCAACCACAAAATCAAAGAGCATTGCTCACCTGCAAGTTATACAAGGGTGAAGTCGCAGTCCACTGTAGTCACCCACCTACAGTAAATCCTAACAGGAGTTCATGATGAAAAGAACAGGATGAGGCACTCTGTGCTTTGGGTAAATGGGACCCTAGATAGTAAGATGCATATCTCTGGAAGAATTTCAATAACCCCAAATTCTTGCATCTTTCTACACATAGAAAAGTACTAAAAACATGACCTTGAGATATCTGTTCTTTGTGACTAGCAGTAATCTTTTACCAAGAGGTATGCTTGACTACATGTATACATGTAGTCAAGCATACATCTTTACTACTTTGGAGTAGTATACTACTAATACCCCCAAAATTCATATACATACTTGCTCCTCCACTACCTCTTTGCAGCAGTGTATTCAGAGCTTTTGAGTGGCTGTCTCCTGGGTTATAATCCTCAGTAAGGCCCTGAATAAAACTTATACTCATGAAACTCATTTGTCTTTAAGTTGACACTGCCAAATGAAGACCCCTAGGATTCAACTAGAACTGGTCTTGTTCCTGGACCCCTGACTCTTGGCCCATGGCTGTGCCCCACTCTGCTCTACCACAAGTCCTCATTCTCCAACCCCCAAGCTCCTCTCTGCTGAAGGACCTCCATGAGTTGAAAGCATTTTCCCAAGCTCTCAGAGCACAGAGGGTCATTGGTGGAAGATCAAGTTCAAACAGACTTTCCAAGCATGGAGAATACTTGGCATCAGCCAAGGCAAGCACCCAATTCATAGAGAAATAGTCCCTCTCACTTGTAGCCTTTGACTATACTGGGAGATGGGATGTGTGCTGAGCTCAGTTCTAGGAGTTGAGAATGGTAGGCTGTAAGGCCCCAGGCCCTGTCCCCTGGAGAACACTAGGGAGATGGCCCAAGCCCAGAATCCCCCTCATGCTATGGGCCTCTGGACATATTGTCAGGGGAATGGATGTGCCTGATCCATGGCAGAGATGTCTCCAACCTTTTTCTCCTCTCTCCCTTGTCACTTACAGTGTGTCTGTTCTTCCTTAACCACTGCCTCATGGCTCCCAACTACAAAGTCTGTTTCTGTTTGTGCACCCCTCTGTGCTTATGGAGATACAGAGAGAAAAATGGCCTGAACTGGGAGGTGATGACAGGGGTCACCAAAATCTTAGGGGCTTTTATTTCCAAACTAAATATGATAGGAAGGATTGAGTCCTGGCCTAGGGAACTGGAATCATCACTTTTCTTCTGGATTCTGCCCATGAACTGAACCCTAAACCAGTCCTTACCTCTTTCAGGGCCTCAGCTTCCCAACTACACGAAGGGAGTTTGGAAGCAGAATTGCATAAGCATGCACTTGGGTGGGCATGTTCTCAGGCTCCATCAGCACTGGGTGGGATGTTGGTGTGTGTGGGCTCAGGCAGGCACAGGTTCACAGGCCTTCTAATGTGGGCAGATGCAGGTGGATATGTAGCAGGAGTGGCCAGGAATCTTGCTGAGGTCACAAACGAGTGGCCATGGGCAGGCCCCAGGACAGTGAGTGCCCCTGAAACCCACCTCCCTGCACAAGGTGGTACAATGGGCCAAGGGCTCTGCTCAGGAGGTGAGCTCTTGGTGATGCCCCATCTGCATCTTTAAGTGCCCACATCCTCTAGAGCTATGAGGCCAGGATAATTTACATTGAAGTAGTTCTCAGCAAGTAAATCGATGTGGAAGTGATATTTGCTGTATACAGGCTCAGGTCATGACAATGTGCCCCATGGTGTGCTGTATGTTTCACCTCTACAACTGAGTAGAATAAACCCAAGGAACATGCTGAGATTTGAAGCCACATGCTGGGATGGAAAATCGACACACTGAAGGTCGCTGGGTCGCTGAATTTCTGACTAGTAGGAAATCAACTAACAGAGTCATTTCCTATTTGAAAGCCCGTGTTGAGGTGTTATATAAAGTAAACAGAAGTTTATAAAAAGTTCAAATGACTGATATCTTCATGTATATCTCTTACTTTAGCTAACTTTAAAGAATATTGTGAAGAAGGTTTTTCAAGAAAACATCTATTCCAAAATCTGAAAACAGCAAATACCACTTGAAGTTCTGAAGAATAAATTAAAAATATAATTCATAAGTTTATTTATTTGACACATAGATCATGTTCTCTTTAAATAATTTTTTGTTATAATCAAGATGAATCATATTTTAAATCTATGACCATTATTTTGTTTTCAGATATTTTATAGCTCATATGAGTGCAGATTACTTTCTTGTTCATAAAAATATAATTGAATAGAGAGGGTCATGAGCATAATGTTCTTCCTTATTTATTTATATTTTGGAGGAATTGCTTAATGAGAGAAAAGCACAGTTTGATTTCTTTTCTAACAAGCTCCAAGGCATGACAGCTGTATTCCACTGCTTCAGATAGCCACTGCTTTCTTGGAATCACCTCTGGGCCTCAATACCCAAATGCTGACACGTCCAAATGTTACCGAGTCCAAGCTCTCTCTGCTCGCTGCACGACAGGCTAATGAATCGGAGACAAGATGTTGAGGCAGGGAATATGACTTTATTCCGGCAGGCAGACCGAGAAGATGGTAGACTAGTGTCTCCGATAAACCATCTTATCAGGGTTTGGATGCCAGTTTCTTTTATAGCACAGAGAAGGGGAGGAGATGAGGAAGTAAAGTAAAAAGGCCACCAGTTTTGCAAATATCCCCTGGAATGACCAGCCTCGGGGAGGGGATGTGTTAATTTCTCCTTTCTTGCAGCCGTCCACAGGTGGGCGGGGTCAGATGGTCTCCCTGTGAGCTGAACAGAGGCCCTTTAGTTTAACTTTCAGGCTCGGGCAAGGTTCCCCGAGGCAGGCCATTAGGCATGATTATAATAACAAAAGCAACGAAAAGCAAAGTTTAAAGTCAAAGAAGTAAATGGAACATGGAGTCCAATTCAGCTCTTCCCTGTTACACAAAGATTTTCAACTTTTGTCTTCTGCTTCAGTTGTTTGTGGTTATGATCAAGATTGCACAGGAGTTTATCAAGGAGGATTTTTTTCTGAGCAGAGCTGTGGTCCTCTGTGCCTAAGAGACGGAAGATCCGGTGGAGAATCTGACGGTGGAAATGGGCAGCGCTTTTCTAGGCTTGGCTGGAGCGGACTATCACCAGTGCTATCGGGAAAGAGTATGGGGCTTTAGCGTTCCAGCCAGGCTGGGGGAGGGGGGGCGGGGGGGGGGCGCGTGCCCTTCAGATGGAGTTCTGACCGTCCTGCTCTGCCCTCAACGGCCGGCAGGTGGCGCCGAGCCCCCCCCACCCCCACCCCGCCCTTCTGCGTGCGGGGCTCATGCGCAACCCGTCCACATGCTCGGTGGCCATTCTTCCCTGAGGTCGAGAGATTTTTTTTTTTCTTCGGGACCAACGGAGGAAGCACCACAAGTGCCTGCGTGTGGTCACGTCTGCCGGAGACAAGCGCTCCCGGTCTGCGCCCCAGCGTCTGAGGAGGGGCTGTGGAGCGCTCGTCCAGGACGGTTTTTTTCTTAAATAGCGCAGAGCCTTGCTTTTCTGGATGCTCCCCCGGTAGTTTACTCCCTGCTTTTTAGGTAATATTTTAACAAGGCTTATTTTACAGCAGGATCTGGCTTTAAGCGGCTTGGCGGGAGGAAATGCATGCCGTGGGGTTTGTCACAGACTCGGGGTTCTTTTGTGGGAGAAAACGCTGCACAGACTCAGAGAGACCGAAACACGTGGAGAGTCGTAGAAGGAAAATTCAAGTTATAGGGACCTTCCAGTCCAGTGAGTTGAATTAGCTGGGGACACCGGCACATGCCTGGCAAGACATACAGAATCCCGGGGCGAAAGGGGGAAAGCTTACACTTATGAACATACTTTCATTATTTTTCCTCATATGCCCCACAAAATGTTATTAAAATGTCTATTTTCTTGGGTGGCGTAGAAGAGTGTTTGCCTCCCCTTATCCTCAAGGGCTTAGACAACAGGTGTTTAGACACCTGTTATGGGCAGACAATACGGATAGAATGTAAGTTAGATATATAATTGCAAATAAACTTTATCCTAATAAATTCAAAATCTGAAGGCATTTAGCTTAATTTTGCATATCTATTCAAATGGTAAATTAGAATATCTATAATCTCCTTTTTTAAAAATAATAAGCCCCTTTCCCATAAGAATTGATATTTTTCTCTGTAGATTTGTCATTGCCCATTTGTTTCTTTGCTTTTCCTTTTTGTTTATTTTCTATATCAGAAAATGTATTCCTGGGGGCTTCCCTGGTGGCGCAGTGGTTGAGAGTCTGCCTGCCAATGCAGGGGACACGGGTTCGAACCCTGGCCTGGGAGGATCCCACATGCCGTGGAGCAACTGGGCCCGTGAGCCACAACTACTGAGCCTGAGCGTCTGGAGCCTCTGCTCCGCAACGAGAGGCCGCGATAGTGAGAGGCCCGCGCGTAGTGAGAGGCCCGCGCGCCGCGATGAAGAGTGGCCCCCACTTGCCGCAACTAGAGAAAGCCCTCGCGCAGAAACGAAGACCCAACACAGCCAAAAAAAAAATAAAGATAATAAATAATAAATTTTTAAAAAATTTTTTAAAAAAAGAAAGAAAATGTATTCCTGTGTCTTGTTAAAGCTTTTCATTTTTCTAATGTATTTCAAAGGTACTTTCTCCCACTGTAAACAAGGGGAGAGACTTTCTAATAAGCATGCATTTTAAATATATAGTCAGGATTTTTCCATGGAGAGCTTCCTTTACAATTTCCACTTGGTTCACAGTTATCATCCCATAACGAAACCTGCATAAATATTTGTAATCTATTTATACCAAGATGTTTCTGATTTCACCATGGTACATTTTCTAATATGATTTTATTTTAAGTATTAATAAAATAATATAGTATTTGATTTTATGTTATATATTATATACTTATATATGCTTTCTTATGTGGACACATATATCAGTATTTGCTAGATGTCTTTAATTTGTATGGGACTGTAGCTGATTGCATTTGATCTTGATACCCACTGGGCTTTCTTATGAGTGTTTAAAGTATCTTTTATAACAGACGTGAAAATATCCACTCTACTCACTGAATTCACAAAACATGTTTATAAATTGAACAATATTTTAAAGGTTATCATGTTTTAATTTTTAGGAGCAAATATTTTGTCTCTTAAGATTGTGAGCTGAGGAAATTCCCCGGTGGTCCAGTGGTTAGGACTCCGTGCTTCTACTGCAGGGGACACAGGCTCAATCCCTGGTGGGGGAACTGAGATCCCACGTGCCGCGCGGGGTGGCCAGAAAAAAAAGAAAAAGATTGTGAGCTTAACAAGGCATACATTTGGCATATTCATATATAGTTGAAGAATAATGGTGTCTACCTCTGTGTGCAACTGCCATAGTCACTCATGTATAATATCTGTGATGATGAGCATTTTCATGTCGACATTATCTTTTTCCAATTTACAGTACATTTGGGGTTTTTTATCATTTCAATACAATTAATCAATTTTTCTTCTGTGTAATGGATGTGTTCTTAACATGAACATACCTTGTCAGGTGACATATTTGTTTACCATGCTCTCATTCTCTTGTATAATCAAAGCAAGGAAAAGTATTTGCTTTTTATATTTTCAACTGTATTTAAGATCTAACCTGATTTCTTAGGAGCACTATATATATACATTTTTAAATTAATTAATTAATTGTTTTATATTTGGCTGCGTTGGGTCTTCATTGCTGCACGCGGGTTTTCTCTAGTTGCAGCGAGTGGGGGCTACTCTTCATTGTGGTGCACGGGCTTCTCATTGCGGTGGCTTCTATTATTGTGGAACACGGGCTCTAGGCACCCGGGCTTCAGTAGTTGTGGCACGTGGGCTTCAGTAGTTGTGGCTCGCGGGCTCTAGAGCGCAGGCTCAGTAGTTGTGGTGCGTGGGCTTAGTTGCTCCACGGCAGGTGGGATCTTCCCGGACCAGGGCTCGAACCCGTGTCCCTTGCATTGGCAGGCGGATGCTTAACCACTGCGCCACCAGGGAAGTCCCAGGAGCACTATATATATTTTTTGAAGTATATTAAACGTAAAGGAACAGATCACTTTTTATGTTGACTTACATTGCTAACTTTATAGACATTGAAGTAACATGTAATTTCAACTAAATTGAGAAACATTCTAGGCTTTGAACTTTAGTAATTCCATGTGATCTTACAATAGGCAACTTATTTCTGACACGAAATATAGCAGCATCTGAAGTCACTTGCAAAATAGTCTGCCATTGTTGGTTCTCTGATTTTGTCACTTTCTCCTATTGATATCACTTAGGAACTGATGAGTTTGAATATTTTTTAAGCACTTCTGGTTAGAAATAATCATGATGAGAAATTGAATCTTTGTAGTCACAACCTTTCTCATTATTCTTATCTGTTATTTGAGCTGGCAAATATTTGATTTTGTGTTATTAGTCCTACAATGTAAACATGGAAACAAAATTAAAACAAGCATTCCTGGAATAAGTGAGCCAGCCACAGTGAATCATTAGTCATTTTATTTTTATTTTATAAACTGGTCTATTGTATACGTTCAGCAATGAAGTGAAATACGCTCACTACAGTCTGAATCCTGACCTATATCCCTGTGATAGGCTTTTTAGAGAGTGAACAAAGGACACAGCCAACCAGTAAAACAACAACAACCAAGAAAACTCCTAAATAACATGATGTATAATAAATAATTGTACACATGTGCATTAATAATTTAACTTAAAATATGTAATATGGATGCTATCAGAAATTATGTAATCCTGGGTTATTTACTTCAGTAACATAAATCCAATTTTTAAAAGTAATAAAACTAGGTGAGAGGGGAAATTTATAGTAATTACTAGTGGTGTTAGAAATAATGTGTTAGATAAAGTGTAAAAAGCTGATGTGTTTGATTAATACATTTTAATTTAATATAATTTCAGATTTATAAAAATTTTGCAAAGACAGTGTGGGATTCTACAAGTAACCCAGACCCAGTTTCCTATCTTAACATCATCTTATATAATTGGGGTACGTTGTTATAATTAATGAACCAATGTTAATATGTGACTATTAGCTTCACTCCTGTCTTTTCCCAATTCTCTTAGTTTTACCTTTTCCTTCTCAAAGATCCCACTGATACCTCACTCTATTTAGTGATCATGTCTCCTTAGGACACTTTTGGTTGCTAGAGTTTCTGAGACATCCCTTGTTTTTGATGATGTAGACAATTTTCAAGTCTACTTGCCAGGAATTTTGTAGCATGTTCTGCACCTGATGTCTCCCTCGTGATTAACCTGGGATTATGTGTTTTTGGAGAGGAAGACCACAGAGGATAAATGTCCTTCACAACACTTCATATACAGGGCAATTGCTGTGAAGATGCCTTGTTACTCTTGATGTTACCCCCTTTTTTTTTTATTTTTTGAATTTTATTTTATTTATTTTTTTATACAGCAGGTTCTTATTAGTCATCAATCAATCATCAATCAGTCATCATCAATACATCAGTGTATACATGTCAATCCCAATCGCCCAATTCATCACATCACCACCCCCACCCCCCCACTGCACCCCCCACCACTTTCCTCCCTTGGTGTCCATACGTTTCTTCTCTACATCTGTGTCTCAATTTCTGCCCTGCAAACCGGTTCATCTTGATGTTACCCTTGATCACCTGGCTGAGGTAGGGTTTGTCAGCTTTCTCCACTATAAAGTTCCTCTTTACCCCAGTCCGTCTATATATACTTTTTGGAAGGATGACACTATGCACAGCCCACATTTAAGGAGTGGGGGCACTTCCCTGGTGGCACAGTGGTTAAGAATCTGCCAGCCAATGCAGGGGACACGGATTCGAGCCCTGGCCCAGGAAGATGCCACATGCGGTGGAGCAACTAAGTCCATGTGCCACAACTACTGGGCCTGTGCTCTAGAGCCCATGAGCCACAACTACTGAAGCCCGCGTGCCTAGACCCTGAGCTCCACAACAAGAGAAGCCACCGCAATGAGAAGCCCATGCACCACAAAGAAGAGTAGTCCCTGCTCGCTGCTACTAGAGAAAACCCGCATGCAGCAACAAAGACCCAATGCAGCCAAAAATAAATAAATAAAATTTAAAAAATAATAATAATAAAATGGTGCTGTCTTCTACAAGGTACATTAAGGAGGGGAAAGTTATGCTCCACATCCCTGATAGTTAAACACCTATATCAATTTTTAGGGTTTATGCCTGAGAGATTCCTACACTCTCATATTTATTTTTTTCAGAAAAATAGCTATAAAATAGATAACGAGTTTATGAAATGATGTTCCATCTCAGTAATGATCAGAGAGACTCTGGATCCAAACATCTGTGCCTGAAGTAGTGTCTGGCACAGTCTGTGCTCAGTAAATACTTGTGAATAAGACTTAAAAGCTGTGAGGGAGGGCATGCAGAGTGTGCACAAAGATTCCAGGACGAGCAAGGTAAAATGCCGCAAGAAAGAAACATGCCTGGCTTGTTTGAGGACTGTCAGGAATGCTGTGTGTTTGAAGTTAAGTGAGCAAGGGAGAGAGTCCTGGGGGTTGTGAAGAGACGAGACTTGTCAGCCATTGTCACAACTTTGGCTTTTACTCTGGGTGAAATGAGGTGCCAGTGAAAGGGTTTAAGCAGAGGAGGTTAGTTATCTGAATTACTCTGGCTGCTGTCCTAAAAACTGACTGAAGGGGCAAAAGCAGAATCAGAGGACCAGTTGGGAGACTGTAGTAACCCAGGTGGGAGCTTAGGCCAGGTTGTTAGCCATAGAGGTGGTGACAGGTGGAGAGGTTTTAGATGCGGTTTTGCAGGTACAACAAGGGCCAGCTTCATGGGTATGACACTTTTGCTCTCACACAAGGTCCTTTGCTCAAAAAAGCCCATGCTTGTTTCCATGCTCTGCTGTCACCCTCTTGAAATTTTTTTCAGCTTTATTGAGATATACTTGATATATAACATTGTGTAAGTCTAAGGTGTACAACATGGTTATTTGATACACATGTATAGTGTGAAACAATTACCTAAAGTTTAGTTAAAACTTTAATAACCTCATGTAATTACCAATTTTTGTGTGTGATAACATTTGAGATCTACCCTCTTGGCAACTTTCAAGCATATATTAGTTTGGGTTTTTTTTTAACATCTTTATTGGAGTATAATTCCTTCACAATGGTGTGTCAGTTTCTGCTTTACAACAAAGTGAATCAGCTATACACATACACACATCTCCATATCTCCTCCCTCTTGCATCTCACTCCAATCCTCCCTATCCCACCCCTCTAGGCAGTCACAAAGCACCAAGCTGATCTCCCTGTGCTATGTGGCTGCTTCCCACTAGCTATCTGTTTTATATTTGGCAGTGTATATATGTCCATGCCACTCTCTCACTTCATCCCACCTTACACATACCCCTCCCCATGTCCTCAAGTCCATTCTCTACATCTGTGTCTTTATTCATGTCCTGCTCCTAGGTTCTTCAGAACCTTTTTTTTTTTTTTTAGATTCCATATATATGTATTAGCATACGATATTTGTTTGTCTCTTTCTGACTTCATTCTGTATGACAGTCTCTAGGTCCATCCACCCCACTGCAAATAACTCAATTTCATTTCTTTTTATGGCTGAGTAATATTACATTGTATATATGTGCCACATCTTCTTTATCCATTCATCTGTTGATGGACACTTAGGTTGCTTCCATATCCTGGCTATTGTAAATAGTGTTGCAATGAGCATTGTGGTACATGACTCTTTGAATTATGGCTTTCTCAGGGTATATGCCCAGTAGTGTGATTGCTGGGTCATATGGTAGTTCTATTTTTAGATTTTTAAGGAACCTCTATACTGTTCTCCATAGTGGCTGTAACAATTTACATTCCCACCAACAGTGCAACAGGGTCCCCTTTTCTCCACACCCTCTCCAGCATTTATTCTTTGTAGATTTTTTGATAATGGCCATTCTGACTGGTGTGAGGTGATACCTCATTGTAGTTTTGATTTGCATTTCTCTAATGATTAGTGATGTTGAGCATCCTTTCATGTGTTTGTTGGCAATCTGTATATCTTCTTTGGATAAATGTCTATTTAGGTCTTCTGCCCATTTTTGTATTGGGTTGTTTGGTTTTTTGATATTGAGCTGCATAAGCAGCTTGTGAATTTTGAAGATTAATTCTTTGTCAGTTGCTTCATTTGCAAATATTTTCTCCCATTCTGAGGGTTGTCTTTTGGTCTTGTTTATGGTTTCCTTTACTGTGCAAAAGCTTTTAAGTTTCATTAGGTCCCATTTGTTTATTTTTGTTTTTATTTCCATTTCTCTAGGAGCTGGGTCAAAAAGGATCTTGCTGTGATTTATGTCATGGAGTGTTCTGCCTATGTTTTCCTCTAAGAGTTTTATAGTGTCTGGCCTTACATTTAGCTCTTTAATCCATTTAGAGTTTATTTTTGTGTATGGTGTTAGGGAGTGTTCTAATTTCATTCTTTTACATGTAGCTGTCCAGTTTTCCCAGCACCACTTATTGAAGAGACTGTCTTTTCTCCATTGTGTATTCTTGCCTCCTTTATCAAAAATAAGGTGACCATATGTGCGTGGGTTTATCTCTGGGTTTTATATCCTGTTCCATTGATCTATATTTCTGTTTTTGTGCCAGTACCACACTGTCTTGATTACTGTAGCTTTGTAGTATAGTCTGAAGTCCGGGAGCCTGATTCCTCCATCTCTGTTTTTCTTTCTCAAGATTGCTTTGGCTATTTGGGGTCTTTTGTGTTTCCATACAAATTGTGAAATTTTTTGTTCTAGTTCTGTGAAAAGTGCCATTGGTAGTTTGATAGGGATTGCATTGAATCTGTAGATTGCTTTGGGTAGTATAGTCACTTTCACAATGTTGATTCTTCCAATCCAAGAACATGGTGTATCTCTCCATCTATTTGTATCATCTTTAATTTCTTTCATCAGTGTCTTATAGTTTTCTGCATACAGGTCTTTTGTCTCCTTAGGTAGGTTTATTCCTAGATATTTTATTCTTTTTGTTGCAATGGTAAATGGGAGTGTTTTCTTAATTTCACTTTCAGATTTTTCATCATTATTGTATAGGAATGCAAG
This sequence comes from Balaenoptera acutorostrata, assembly GCF_949987535.1. Taxonomy (NCBI): domain Eukaryota; kingdom Metazoa; phylum Chordata; class Mammalia; order Artiodactyla; family Balaenopteridae; genus Balaenoptera; species Balaenoptera acutorostrata. The sequence continues at coordinate 98,361,220 of NC_080071.1, forward strand.
AGATTTCTGTGCATTAATTTTGTATCCTGCTACTTTACCTAATTCATTGATTAGCTCTAGTAGTTTTCTGGTAGCATCTTTAGGATTCTCTATGTATAGTATCATGTCATCTGCAAACAGTGACAACTTTACTTCTTGTTTTCTGATTTGGATTCCTTTTATTTCTTTTTCTTCTCTGATTGCTGTGGCTAAAACTTCCAAAACTATGTTGAATAATAGTTTTGAGAGTGGACATCCTTGTCTTGTTCCTGATCTTAGAGGAAATGGTTTCAGTTTTCACCATTGAGAACGATGTTGGCTGTGGGTTTATCATATATGGCCTTTATTATGTTGAGGTAAGTTCCCTCTATGCCTACTTTCTGGAGGATTTTTACCATAAATGGGTGCTGAATTTTGTTGAAAGATTTTTCTGCATCTATTGAGATGATCATATGGTTTTTCTCCTTCAGTTTGTTAATATGGTTTATCACATTGATTGATTTGCATATATTGAAGAATCCTTGCATTCCTGGGATAAACCCCACTTGATCATGGTGTATGATCCTTTTAATGTGCTGTTGGATTCTGTTTGCTAGTAATTTGTTGAGAATTTTAACATCTGTGTTCATCAGTGATATTGGCCTATAGTTTTTGTTTTCTGTGACATCTTTGTCTGGTTTTGGTATCAGGGTGATGGTGGCCTCGTAGAATAAGTTTGGGAGTGTTCCTCCCTCTGCTGTATTTTGGAAGAGCTTGAGAAGGATGGGTGTTATTTCTTCTCTAAATGTTTGATAGAATTCGCCTGTGAGGCCATCTGGTCCTGGACTTTGTTTGTTGGAAGATTTTTAATCACAGTCTCAATTTCAGTGCTTGTGATTGGTCTGTTTATATTTTCTATTTCTTCCTGTTTCAGTCTTGGAAGGTTGTGATTTTCTAAGCATTTGTCCATTTCTTCCAGGTTGTCTGTCCATTTTATTGGCATATAGTTGCTTGTTGTAATCTCTCATGATCCTTTGTATCTCTGCAGTGTCAGTTGTTACTCCTCCTTTTTCATTTCTAATTCTATTGATTTGAGTCTTCTCCCTTTTTTTCTTGATGAGTCTGGCTAATAGTTTATCAATTTTATCTTCTCAAAACCAGTTTTTAGTTTTGTTATTGTTTCCTTCATTTCTTTTTCATTTATTTCTTATCTGATCTTTATGATTTGCGTTTAATATTGTCCCAGAGGTCTCTGAGACTGTCCTCAATTCTTTTCATTCTTTTTTCTTTATTCTGCTCTGTGGCAGTGAATTCCAGCATTCTATCTTCCAGGTCACTTATGCGTTCTTCTGCCTCAGTTATTCTGCTGTTGATTCCTTCTAGAGAATTTTTCATTTCATTTATTATGTTGGTCATCATTGTTTGTTTGCTCTTTAGTTCTTCTAGGTCCTTGTTTCTTGTATTTTCTCCATTCTATTTCCAAGATTTTGGATCATCTTTACTATCATTACTCTGAATTCTTTTTCAGGTAGACTGCCTACTTCTTCTTCATTTGTTTGGTCTGGTAGGTTTTTACCTTGCTCCTTCATCTACTGTGTGTTTCTCTGTCTTCTCATTTTGCTTAACTTACTGTGTTTGGGGTCTCCTTTTTGCAGGCTGCAGGTTCATATTTCCCATTGATTTTTGTTGTCTGCCCCCAGTCTGTAAGGTTGGTTCAGTGGGTTGTGTAGGCTTCCTGGTGGAGGGGATTGGTGCCTGTCTTCTGGTGGATGAGGCTGGATCTTGTCTTTCTGTTGGGCAGGACCACGTCCGATGGTGTGTTTTGGGGTGTCTGTGCCCTTATGATTTTAGGCGGCCTCTCTGCTAATGGGTGGGGTTGTGTTCCTGTCTTGCTAGTTGTTTGGCATAGGGTGTCCAGCACTGTAGCTTGCTGGTCATTGAGTGGAGCTGGGTCTTAGTGTTGAGATGGAGATCTCTGGGAGAGCTTTCACCTTTTGATATTATGTGGAGCTGAGAGGTCTCTGGTGGATCAATGTCCTGAACTCGGCCCTCCCACCTCAGAGGCACAGGTCTAACACCAGGCCGGAGCACCAAGACCCTGTCAACCACACAGCTCAGAAGAAAAGGGAGAAAAAAAGACAGACAGAAAGAAAAAAATAAATAAAATAAAGTTATCAAAATAAAAAATAAAAAAATTATTAAAAATAAAAAATTTAAAAGGTTAATAAAAAAAAGAAAAAGAAAAAAAGGAAAGAAAGAAGAGAACAACCAATCCAAAAAGCAAATCCACCAATGATAACAAGCGCTAGGAACTATAGTAAAAAAAAAAAAAAAAAAAGGACAGACAGACCCCTAGGACAAATGGTAAAAGCAAAGCTATACCGACAAAATCACACAAAGAAGCATACACATACACACTTACAACAAGAGAAAAAGGAAAATATATATATGGAAAAAAAGGAAGAGAGCAACCCAATCAACAAACAAATCTACCAGTGATAATAAACTCTAAATACTAAACTAAGCTAAACATAAGACCAGAAACAAATTAGATGCAGAAAGAAACCCCAAGTCTACAGTTGCTCCCAAAGTCCACCACCTCAATTTTGGGATGATTCGTTGTCTCTTCAGGTATTCCAGGGATGCAGGGTACATCAAGTTGATTGTGGAGATTTAATCCACAGCTCTTGAGGCTTCTGGGAGAGATTTCCCTTTCTCTTCTTTGTTCGCACAGCTCCTGGGGTTCAGCTTTGGATATGGCCCCACCTCTATGTGTAGGTCACCTGCGGGCATCTTTTCTTCACTCAGACAGGATGGGGTTAAAGCAGCGGCTGATTAAGGGGCTCCGGCTCACTCAGGCTGGGGAGAGGGAGGGGTACAGAATGCGGGGCGAGCCTGCAGCGGTAGAGGCTGGCATGACGTTGCAACAGCCTGAGATGCTCCATGTGTTCTCCCGGGGAAGTTGTCCCTGGATCACAGTACCCTGGCAGTGGCGGGCTGCACAGGCTCCTGGGAGGGGAGGTGTGGATAGTGACCTGTGCTTGCCCACAGGCTTCTTGGTGGCTGCAGCAGCAGCCTTAGCATTTCATGCCCATCTCTGGTGTCCGCACTGATAGCCATGGCTCGTGCCCATCTCTGGAGCTCATTTAGGCGATGCTCTGAATCCCCTCTCCTTGCTCACCCAAAAATAATCATCTCTTGCCTCTTAGGCAGGTCCAGACTTTTCCTGGACTCCCTCCCGGCTGGCTGTGGCACACTAGCCCCTTCAGGCTGTGTTCACGCAGCCAACCCCAGTCCTCTCCCTGGGATCTGACCTCCGAAGCCCGAGCCTCAGCTCCCAGCCCCCACCCGCCCCGGCGGGTGAGCAGACAAGCCTCTCAGGCTGGTGAGTGCTGGTTGGCACCAATTCTCTGTGCGGGAGTCTCTCCGCTTTGCCCTCTCCACCCCTGTTACTGAGCTCTTCTCCATGGCTCTGAAGCTTCCCCACCCCCATGCCACCCCCCGTCTCCGCCAGTGAAGGGGCTTCCTAGTGTGTGGAAACTTTTCCTCCTTCACAGCTCCCTCCCAGAGATGCAGGTCCTGTCCCTATTCTTTTGTCTCTGTTTTTTCTTTTTTCTTTTGCCCTACCCAGGTACGTGGGGAGTTTCTTGCCTTTTGGGAAGTCTGAGGTCTTCTGCCAGCGTTCAGTAGGTGTTCTGTAGGAGTCGTTCCACATGTAGATGTATTTCTGATGTATTTGTGGGGAGGAAGGTGATCTCCAAATCTTACTCCTCCACCATCTTGAAGGTCTTTCCTATTACCACATTTTTGAACTCAGGTCTAGTAGACTGATGAGCTCTGTTTCACTGTTTGTTTTTTCCAGGGATTTCTCTTGTTCTTTTAATTGGGAGTAGTTCCTCTGCCTTTTCATTTTACTTAACTTTCTCTGTCTCTATGAATTTAGGAGAAACAATTATGTACTTTGGTCTTGAAGGGGTTTTTTTCATATGGGAGCATCTTGTGTAGACTGGGTGTGTCCAGTGCTTTTGGTGTAAGGGCTGGTTTTGGTAAGGATGCCAGCCACGTCTTTCCTCAGGGTGTGCTAGTCATTGAGCAACATCCCAGCCATGTAATGTTGGATTCTTTTATTTTAAAAGCCTTTTACCAAACTCAGTGAGTTTAGAAGAATCCATTTTTTTAGCCTCAGTCACTATTCTGCAAGTATCAATGAACTGATAGCATTCAATGTGACTTATGCTATGTAATTAAATCATTTAATCACCTTGATAGAACCAGAAGGTACTAGTATTTTGAAGATACTGTCCAGTTAAGCCTATCTGCTAAACACATTGCATTCTTCTTTAAAGAAGCAGAAAATGCTTACAGTACTCTTTTTTTCCCCCCTTTGGCAAAATAAATGATAACTTAGTCTGTAAGAATTATTGGCTGAGTTGGGTTTTAAGAACCATTTTTTTTTTCTGCCATTGATTGAAAACTCCTTTTATATTCTGTTGACAGTTACTGGATCCAAGGAATCTAGAAATTCATAGTATTTGTAATATATATAGTAAGATAGTCAGTTTCAAGTTGCTCATATTTGAAATAAGCTTAAGACATTGAGTCATAAATGGTATTACGATGTATGTGCAATCGGTACCAATGACTTCTTTGACCTAGCACTCCTTGTGCTTACTGCTTCTTAGAAAATTGATTCCCCCCACAGCTCTGGGCTCTATTTGTTGTAAATCGGTTCATATCCTTTTTGGACATAGCTGATAGTGAAGGACAAAAGACCCCACAAATACAAATACCAAGCTGGAACCTAAGCCTAAAGAAATTTAACAAACAAAAGAGCAGAAGTGGGGTTGGGACAGCCATTCATTCCCCTGGGCATACTCAGGAAGGAAAGCTCAGTACTTGGAGTGGGAGTGGGGAGTGGATTGGAGAGCAGAGAGAGGCAGAGAGGGAACTGGAACATTAACATTTGTTCCAATACCAGGTTCCTCTTTTGTCGAGAAACTACCTTGCTTCCTGCTCTTATGATTTGTGAGATGAAGTAACTAATTTCCAATAAAAAAAGTTTCCAGCAAATACTCTGATTTTTGCTTTAGCAAATCTGACTGGGTTTCTGATTTTTGGTGGGGTGGAGTGGGGATGGGTGGACAAAGAAATGATCATAGAACAATAAATAATTTGCCTCATGCTGCTGTTAAGCAAAAATTAGAAAAACTATTTCTTTCTTATTAACTTAGATAAAATATATTAAAATTTTAAAACTACTACCCAATTCTTTCATACTCCAATAAATTTCCATGCATTCACATTCTTAGTGCACACGCCCACTGTGGAAACCATTGATTTAATAAGGGTGATGGCACATGTCCCAAATAGAACTCAAAATTACCTCTCTTGACAAGTCATCCTGCTCCTCCTCCAGTAAATTAATAAACCCCAATGTAAATTAATAAGCCCCTTATGTAAATTAATAAACCCCAATGTAAATTAATAAACCCTTATGTAAATTAATAAACCCCAATCCTCTTATTCATTCTCTCATTCAACAAATATTTCCTGAGCATTTACTAGGTGTCAGGCTCTGTGTTTTGAAGAAGGGAAGAAGGTGGGTGAGGTCCCTGACATCTCACTGGAAAAAGGTTAAGAAAACTAGTGAAAAAAACATAAGTAAGTAATCACAAGTTGCACCCATTGCTCTGAAAGAAAATCATCAGAGTGCTGTGATCTTGAAAAAACAGCAGAGATGGAGGTGAGAAAGAGGATGTTTCTTTAGATAAGGAGTCAAGGAAGGATCCTCTGATGAGAGGAAACCAGATCTGCAATAAGGAAAAGGGCAAGAAAAATTCAAGGTAGAAAGAAGAATGCATACAAAGGCACTGAGCAGTGAAAAGCTTGTGTTCTACATGGTGACCAGTCACCCTACTTTGCCCATGACTGAGCATGATTAACACTGAAAGCCCCATGTGCCAGCAAACCCCTCAGTCCTGAACAAACTGGGATGGTTGGTTACTCAAGTTTCAGGAACTTGCAAAAGGCCAGTACAGCTAGATTTACTGAGAAATGACAGGACCTGGGATGGCCCCATGGTGGGTGTGAGGAGGTAGTCAGGGGTCAGAGTATGTAGGGTCCTGTAGGTTGTAGAATGGATTTGAAGTTTATTCAAGAATAAATAATTTTTTAGAAGAATAACTGTGATATGATCTAATGTCATTCAGGGACAAAGCAGGGGAGGCATACTCAGCTGTAATTTTTAAGAGAATTTTATAAAAGCACAATTAATAGAGGTGTGGAATCCCAAAAGGATGTCAAGGCATGCAGAGGATAGAAACAGCAGAAAACCATAATGACTTCTTAATCTGAAGGGTGTTACCAGATCTAGTGAGATCCCAAGCAGCGCAGGGAGGATGCACACATGCAGAAGATCCTTGGGATCAGAAACAGTGTGGATGCAGATCCATTCCTATTGCTCTCTCCTGCCACCTGCTGGTGTTTCCCATCACCTCAACCCAACAAGAAGCTTGCCATCAAGGGAGTTGAGGGATACAGTCCATATGCCTACCAGGTTACAGAGAAGGGCAGGTTTATTCAAAAGTCTGACTCCATTTTTTGATGTTTGACTGTTTCCCATTGTGTCTCACCTCTGGATAGTCTAATTATAAAGAATGGGAGCTCCCTCCTTTGATGCCAGTGGGAGGTATGTTCAGACCATGGAAGACCCTGCCTGTGAGGAAACTCTCTCCTCTCCTACCCTTTCACCATCAAAAAAATCCCAAGCCAGGCTCCTTCCTCTGTTCTCTCAAGCCATTTCTGGACCTGCTTAAGAACCTGCTCTGCTCTCCCCAGAAAACTTCATATATGAGTAATAAATTTTCTCATACCCTCTTGGTAAACATGCAGTGTTCTCAATCTCAACATGTAAATGAAAATTTCAAGGTGGGGGTGGTGTCCGGAAGGTCCATTCTGGGTTTTTTTTTGGGGGGGGGGGCGCAGTTCACAACAGCAGAGAAGGAGAAAAATCTATCTGATAGAAAAATATAGTCCAACCCTTTGGACACTCAGCTTCTATTCTTTCAGAGGAAGCAGTGTATGAGCCAAAACAGGAGACATAAAGACCCATCAGCCATGTATCTATATAAGAAGAAAAGAAAGGTCTTTAATCAATATGCTGAAGCTTTCAACTTCAGAAACTAGAAACAGAAGAGAAACTAAATCTAAAAAAACAGAAGGAATAATAAAGACTAGAGAAGAAATCAATATAATTGAAAACAGAAAAACAAAAGGGAAAGCCAAAAAAAAAAATTGCTTCATTGACAACATGAACAAAATCGACAGAACTTAGCTAGATTAACCAAGAAAGTAAGAGAGAATGCACAAATTACCAAAGTCAGAAATGAAAGAGAAAACATCACTAAAAACCCCATATGAGTTAAAGTGATAATAAGGGAATATTATGAACAACTTCATACCAACAAATCAGCTCAGACAAAATGGACACTTTTCTAGAAAGGCACATATTCCAAAACTAACTCAACAAATAATAGAAAATCTGAATAGACTTGTAACATGTACAGAAATAGAATTAGTAATATACAAAAAAAACCTTTCCATAAATAAAAGCCCAGGCTGAGATGACTTAACTGGTGAATTCTATAAAATATGGAGAGAAGGAATAATAATAATCCTTCACAAATTATTTTATAAAATAGAAGAAAATGGTACATGTCCCAGTTTATTTTATTAGATCATATTACACTGATACCAAAGCCACCAAAAAAGCATCATGAGAAAACTACATTCCTCATGAACATAGAAAGAAAATCATTAACAAAATATTAGCATATTTAGTAATTTGTTGTATATTAAAAGGATTATATGCCATGACTATCTGGGGTTTATTCCAGGAATGCAATTTTTTCAATATCTAAAAATCAAATAAAATAATGCATCATATTAATGGAAAAAAGACAAAAAAACAAAAAATCATTTCAATAGGTATAGAAAAGATATTTGATAAAATCCAACACTCATTCATGTAACTCATTCATAAAATTCTCAACAAATTAGAAATAGAAGAAAGGAACTAGTATATCTACTCTAGCCATTCCTGTTTAACCTTTTACTGGAGGTTCTAGGCAGTGCAATTAAGGCTGGAGAAGGAATCTAGACATGAAAGGAAGGTAGTAAATCTTATTAGCAAAAAACATGGTCACTCTAAGGAATCCACAATAAAACTACTAGAACTAATAGATGAATTTATCAGTGTAGGATACAAGATCAAGATACAAAAATCAGTTGTAGGGACTTCCCTGGTGGTCCAGTGGTTAAGACTTCCCCTTCCAATGCAGGGGGTGTGGGTTTGGTCCCTGGTCAGGGAGCTAAGATCCCACATGCCTCACAGCCAAAAAACCAAAACATAAAACAGAAGCAATATTGTAACAAAGTCAATAAAGACACTTTTTTTAAAAAAAGTCAATAGTTTTTTAATAAGCTAGCAACAGACCATCCAAAAATTAAATTAAAAATCAATTCCATAAAGAATAATGACTTGGGAATGCAACTAACAAAAGAAGACTAACACTTGTCCATTGAAAACTACAAAACAGTGCTGAGAGGAATAAAGTAGTGTTGCCGAAATCTCCGCTTTTCTGTGCACCAATGCCAAACAGAAATACGGAGATAGATTTTGGAGGAAGAGAGAGATGGCTTTCAGAAGGGAAGACGCAGCAGGCTAGGGCCTCCAGAACTGTGCCCCCTCCCACCTTCGGGAATCGGAGAAGATTTTATATGTGGGGCTCTCAGTCCAGGGTATATGATAAGGATCAAAGTAATGAAGGACTTGCATTCTTCTTTCTGCATTTTTTCAAAACAATCACACCTGGTGTCAGGCAGCCCGTTAATTGGGTCCTTCTGTCTCTTGGTTATTGGCTTGTGACCTTTTTTCTGAAATGCAAATGCTAAAAGGAGTGACTAGTTACAGACACTACAGATTAATAACAGCTAAAAAAAAAAAAAAACACTAGGAGTGATTAACTCTTTCAGGCCAGGTTATGTTTCTTCTCTAGCCTTTTCACTGTTCCCTTTATTTTCCTTGTTCTCAGGAGAGGGAAAACTTCATTTCTATTTTTGCTGCAACAGTAGTGTCTAAATAAATGGACAAACATCACGAATTTGAAGGCTCAATATTGTTAAAATGGCAATAATCTTCAAATTGACATATAGATTCAACAACATCCCTATCAGTAACTTAGCAGGCTTTTTATAGAAATTGACAAGCGGATTTTAAAATTCATATGGGAATGCAAAGGACCTAAAGTAGCTAAAACAACTATTAAAAAGTAGAATGAGGGACTTCCCTGGTGGTGCAGTGGTTAAGAATCCGCCTACCAATGCAGGGGACACGGGTTCAAGCCCTTGTCTGGGAAGATCCCACATGCTGTGGAGCAACTAAGTCCATGTGCCACAACTACTGAGCCTGCGCTCTAGAGCCCGTGAGCCACAGTTACTGAGCCCATGTGCCACGAGCTCATGCTCTGCAACAAGAGAAGCCACCGCAATGAGAAGCATGTGCACTGCAATGAAGAGTAACCCCCACTCGCTGCAACTAGAGAAAGCCTGTGTGCAGCAACGAAGACCCAACGCAGCCAAAATTAATTAATTAATTAATTTTTAAAAAAATTAAAATGAAGTTGGAGCAAAGTAGAAGAAAGTCTCTGATTTTGAAACTTACTAAAAACTTACACAAAATAATATTAGTGAAAGGATGGGCATATAAATCAACAGAAAACAATATAAAGTCTACAAATAAACCCTCACATTTATGGTCTATTGAGTTTCAATACTGGGGACAAGATAAATATGGAAAGAATAGTCTTTTTCAACAAAGTGTGTTGGGACAATTCTATATCCATATGCAATGATACAAACTTAGATTCTTACCTCATACAATACACTAAAATTAATTCAAAATGGATCACACATCTAAATGTAACAGCTCAAAGTATTACATTTCTAGAAGAAAACATGAGACAATCTTCATAATTTTGGCTTAGGCAAGGAGATCTTTGACACAACTGTAAAAGCACAAACCATTAAAGAAAAAATTGAAATATTGGACTTTATTAAACTTAAAATCCTTTGCACTTCAAAAGATACCATTTAGAAAGTGAAAAAACACAGACTGGGGAAAATATAATCAAATCACACATCTGAGAAAATAATTTAATCCAAAATATGTAAAGAAGATCTACAGCTCAATTATATATGTAAATAGAGTTGCCCAGCACATGCAAGTGCATGAGAAAAATTTCTGTGTGTCTCCTAAATGAACAAGAGAGTGGATGAGAAATAAACAGCTGAAGTAAGCATGTCAAAGAACACCTCACTACTCAGAACTGCTCACACATCTAAACCCGCCTAATGCCTATCTTCACTCATTCAGCAATACCTGCTATCTTATTTCCCCATCCCCCAGGCCTTTGGTGTTTTTCCTTTTTGTATTTATTCTATTCTTAACAAGAACTGCTAATAGGTGAAAGAATGACACACTTAACCAGGTCAGAAAAGGCTTTGACCTACCCATACCCAGGGCAGTTTTGACCATGATGGTTTTTTTCTTGATTTTCACAAAACTGTTAAAATCCCAGAACATTATAGTACTATCTCAGGTTTTTTAGCCTAGCTTCATTTTGCCAAGAAAAGAAGAGAAATGGACAACATCAATTCTGTTTCTAAGTCTTCCAACAACTAGCTGTCACGGAGGAGGAATTGTTGACCCAATCTTGAGCAAAGCTCAGATCAGTCTATTTTCTCAGATTAAAAGCATGCCTCACTGCTCTGTGACAAGTGCAGCATATCTGCCCAGGGTGAAGGCCTGAATGACTTTCTGAAAGTCTGATTCAGGGATGGAATGTTAATTTACCCTACTGCCAAAGGCTTTGTGGCCCCACTCCAGACCCTTGGGCCTGTAACTCCATCAGAATAAAGGAGAGACCAGCTGGGCTGAGCAGCTTTTTCCATGCATTACTCTGCTCCACAGAACTCACAATTGCAACAGTGCATTGTGTGCCAGTGCAACAGTGAAGGAGTGAGTCCCTTCCAAAAAATGCCTCTGTACCCTGTTTCTGATGCACATAAATTGCATTTGAAAAGAAAGTCTATTTAACTTTTTAAAATTTCATTGATGTCACCAAAATATGGCAACGTTCAATAACAAAGCTTCATTTAGAATTTACCAAATTGCTTTCACATAATAGAAGATAAGAGACACTTTCAATCTAAGAATGGAGGGCTTCCCTGGTGGTGCAGTGGTTAAGAATCCACCTGCCAATGCAGGGGACACGGGTTCAGTCCCTGGTCCAGGAAGATTCCACATGCCATGGAGCAACAAAGCCCGTGCACCACAACTACTGAGCCTGCACTCAAGAGCCCGCGAGCCACAACTACTGAGCCCACATGCTGCAACTACTGAAACCTGCACACTCTAGGGCCTGCATGCCATAATTACTGGGCCGACGTGCTGCAACTACTGAAGCCTGTGTGCCTAGAGCCCATGCTCTGCAACAAGAGAAGACCCCACAATGAGAGAAGCCCACGCACCACAATGAAGAGTAGCCCCCACTCACTGCAACTAGAGAAAGCCTGCACACAGCAACGAAGACCCAACCCAGCCAAAAACTAACTAAACAAATAAATAATAAAATAAATAAAATAAGGTCTAAGAACGCATGAATACTTCAGATGGCATATCAAGCAGAAAGAGTAAAATCACGGTTTTTTTTAAAATTATATTGAAGTATAGTTGATTTATAATATTTTGTTAGTTTCTGGTGTACAGCAAAGTGATAAATATATATATATATATTCTTTTCCATTGTGGTTTAATATAGGATATTGAATATATTTCCCTGTGCTATACAGTAAGACCTTGTTGTTTATCTATTTTGTATATAGTAGTTTGTATCTGCTAATCCCAAACTCCTAATTTATCCCTCCCTCACCCCTTTTCCCCTTTGGTAACCATAAATTTGTTTTCTATGTCTGTGAGTCTGTTTCTGTTTTGTAGATAAGTTCATTTGTGTCATATGTTAGATATTTAGTGATATCCTATGGTATTTGTCTTTCTCTGTCTGACTTACTTCACTTAGTATGATAATCTCTAGGTCCATCCATGTTACTGCAAATGGCACTGTTTCATTTTTTTTAAATGGCTGAGTAACATTCCATTGTGTATATACACCGCATCTTCTTTATCCATTCATCTGTCAATGGAAGTTTAGTTTGCTTCCATGTCTTGGCTATTGTAAATAATATTGCAGTGAACATTGGGGTGCATGTATCTTTTCAAATTAGAGTTTTCCCAAGATATATGCCCAAGAGTGGGATTGTTGTATCATATGGCAACTCTATTTTTAGTTTTTTAAGGAACCTTTATACTATTTTCCATAATGGCTGCACCAATTTACATTCCCACCAACAGTGTAGGATGGTTCCCTTTAGGAGAATTTTTTAAAATTCCTTGAATAATCTCTGACATTTCTTCTTCATTATTTGGTGTCCAATGGTTAAATAGAAAAACATCAATTCCAAAGTTTTTATCACTCATTCCTTCATTCTTTCCATTCAAGAAATATTTATTATCTTATATGGGACTTTCCTCTGAACATTGAATGCTCATCACCCGTTAAGTGACTGTTTCTCAACTCTTTCTAATCATTAGAAAAATCTGTTCCTGTAACGAAGCAGAACCTATGGGTCCTTCCCAGGACAGACCACACCATATCCTCTGCCTGCCTCTTGTTTGTAGAAAAACTTTAGCCTCCTAGGCCTTCCCCAGAGTTCCAAAGAATAAATTTCATCAGAGAACTGAGAAAATGCAGAAACAAAGGGAAACAGTTAAGCAAGACAAAATAATAATAGTTTAGCCAGCCATTAAACAAAGTCACAGACCTTTACTTTCTCCTCAAGAGTTATAGATAATATTCTGATTCATATCCTTTGTGCTGTTTTTCAAACACTGAAACCCCCATCAGGTTGAAGACATTAACTATATGCTGTGCACAAGCAGGTAGAACCCAGACTGGTTCAGTAGATTGGCTTTACTGCACATGGGTAAGTAGACCCAAGTTTGGTTGGGTTACAATCCCACTCAAAAATTTTGATTTAATGGTTCTGGAGTAGGATCTGATCTTTGTTTTTAACAAGCTCCATAGGTGATTCTGATACACAGCCAAGACTGAGAGTCTCTGACTTAGGGACTCACTCTTGGATGAGACAGGCATACAGAAATAGTGAAAATGTGTGGGGACCAGGCAGGCAATAAGTGTCATTAAAGAGGTAAACTGAAGCAGTGTGCAGGTGCAAAGGAAGGTAGAGAGGAAAGCAGCCTAACTAGGGGTCTGTGATGGTGTTACCGAGTCCAAGCTCACTCTGCTCACCGCACAACAGGCCAGTAAATTGGAGATGAGGTGTTGAGGCAAGGAATACGGCTTTATTTGGAAAGCCAGCAGACCGAGAAGATGGCAAACTAAAGTCTCAAAATAACCATCTTATCGGGGTTTGGATGCCAGTTTCTTTTATAGCACAGAGAGGGGGAGGAGACAAAGAAGTAAAGTAAAAAGGCCATAAGTTTTGCAAATATCACCTGGAATGGCCAGCCTCAGGGAGGGGATGTGTTAATTTCTTCTTTCTTGCAGTCATCCACAGGTGGACAGGGTCCAGATTTTTCCCTGAACAAAGGCACTTTGGTTTAACAGTCAGGCAGAGGGGCAGGGTTTACCAAGTCATGCCATTATGTGTAGACAGTATCCTTTTAGTGAACAAAAAGTAATGGAAAGCAAAAGTTAAAGTAAAAGAAACAGATCCAATGTGTAGTCAGATTTGGCTCTTCCCTGTTACAATGGGGACAGTTTTTTCACTAGAAGAAGGATGCTGAGCTGAATTCTGAAAGAAGTTACATAGGCTTCTTTGCAGAGGTGGGGAGCAGAGAGGAACAAGTAAGGGGGTTGTGAAAGGGGAAACAGGGAATGTTAAGTTGTGTCACACTTGTTGTCGAACCCAAGTTTGTGTGCCTAACACACAATGAGGCCAAACAAACCAAACATCATGGAGTTTGGAGCAGAGAAAAGTTTACTGCAAGGGCCAAGCAAGGAGAACAGGCAACTCATGCTCAAAAAGCCCTAAAACTCCACTGGTTTTCTGAGAAGAGTTTTTATAGGCAAAATTTGGAGGGAGAGCTGCAGGGCATGTGACTATACTCTGATTGATTTGTGGTGAGGTAACAGGGTAGTGATCCAGAAATCTCAACTATCAGCCTTCTGGTTCCAGCCAGTCTGGGGTCCATGTGCTTATGCTTAGCCTAAAGTTACCATCTTCCACCTGAGTGGAGGCCTTAGCTCCTATAGAAGAACTCAGAAGTATGTATCAGATTGTTATATATATTCCTTGAGTAGGAACCAGGACTCTGCCCCATTGCTGCACTATTGTTTCTTGACTGCTTTTCCTTTATTTCTGCCTTCCCTCACTCCCCTAATTAGTAACTGTTGGAATCTGCCCTTTGGAACCCCAGGGAATGCCTAGGAGGTGAAAACCCTTTTTCCCACAAACAATAAATGGAGGAGAGGAGTCAAGATGGTGGAGGAATAGGAAGATGTGGAGTTCATCTCTCCCCACAAATGCAACAAGGATACATCCACAAATGGAACAGCTCCCAAAGAGCACCTGGAACACTAGCAGAGGACCTCAGACACCTAAAAGGACAAGAAAGATCCCCACATAAGCAAGTAGGATGAAAGAAAGAAGAAGGGAAAAGGAAGAGGAGAGGAAGTGAGATGGGATGTGTGCCCCTGGAGGAGGAGCTGAAGGAGAGGAGATGTTCCTGCATTCAGGTAAGCCCCCTCACTAGCAGGGAGATATTTTGGGACAGAAGGGGAGTTTTGGGGGCTATCGGAGGAGAGTGCAGCAACTGGCCTGTGGCAGGCAGGACAGAGTGAGACCTACACAGATAGTCCTTACCACAGCCCTGCGTGCCCAAGCCTGAGATGTATTTGCCAGTGCACATGGGGGCTGGGGGCTGGAACAGGGTGGGTGTGGAGAGCAGACCAGGTGGGGGTACTGTTGTTGGCTGTGAGGAGATAGCCTGAGGGGACAGGAGTGAGGAGTTCCACAACTGGGAATGCTCGTTGAGGAAGCCCAGACCGACATAGGAGCAAAGTGCCATTGTTGAGTGATGCACAGGGGCAGGGCTACCATTGCAGCCTCTCTCCTCACACACCAGCCCCTGCCTCCCCAGGCACTAGGAAGGGCTTCCACTCTCTGACATAAATCACAGCAATATCTTTTTTGATCCATCTCCCAGAGTAATAGAAATAAAAACAAAAATAAAGAGATGGGACCTAATTAAACTCAAAAGCTTTTGCACAGCAAAAGAAACCATAAACAAAACAAAAAGACACAACCCACAGATTGGGAGAAAATATTTGCAAATCATGTGACCAACAAGGGATTAGTCTCCAAAGTTTACAAACAGCTTAATATCATCAAAACAAACAACCCAATCAAAAAATGAGCAGAAGACCTAAATAGACATTTCTCCAAAGAAGACATACAGATGTCCAACAAATACATGAAAAGATGTACAGCATCACTAATTATTAGAGAAATGCAAATCAAAACTACAATGAGATATAACCCCACACCAGTCAAAATGGCTGTCATCAAAAAAATCCACAAAATAAATGGAGTGGGTGTGGAGAGAAGGGAAACCTCCTACACTGTTGGTAGAAATGTAAACTAGTAGAGCCACTATGAAGAACAGTATGGAGGTTCCTTAAAAAACCAAAATTAAAGCTACCATTTGATCCTGCGATCCCACTCCTTGGTATATATCCAGAGAAAAACAAGGTCCGAAAGGATACATGCATGCCAATGTTCACTGTTTACAATAGCCAAGACATGGAAGTAACCTAAATGTCCATTGACAGGAATGGATAAAGAAGATGGTACATGTATACAATGAAATATTACTCAGCCATTAAAAAGAATGAAATAATGACATTTGCAGCAACGTGGATGGACCTAGAGGTTGTCATACTGAGTGAAGTAAGTCAGACAGAGAAAGAGAAATATCGTGTGATATTGCTTATATGCAGAATCTAAAAAGAAATGGTACAAATGAACAAAACAGAAACAGTTTCACAGACTTAGAGAAGAACATATGGTTACCAGGGGGAAGGGTGGGGGAAAGGGATAGTTAGGGAGTGTGTGGTTGACATGTACACACTGTTATATTTAAAGTGGATAACCAACAAGGACATACTGTATAACACAGGGAACTCTGCTCAGTATTATGTAACAACCTAAATGGGAAAAGAATTTGAAAAAGAATAGATACATGTATATGTATAACTGAAGCACTTTTCTGTACACCTGAACCTATCACAACATTGTTAATCAATATAAAATAAAAAGTAAAAAAAAAAAAAACCCACTGGGAGCCCTTAAAGAAAAAAAACAAAAACAAAAAACAATGAGATATCTCACACCTCTCAGAATGGCTATCATCAAAAGACAACAAATAGGGACTTCTCTGGTGGCACAGTGATTAAGAATCCACCTGCCAATGCAGGGGACATGGGTTCAATCCCTGGTCAAGGAAGATCCCACATGCTGCGGATCAACTAAGCCCATGTCCCCCAACTACTGAGCCTGTGCTCTAGAGCCCAAGAGCCACAACTACTGAGCCCACATGCCACAACTACTGAAACCCACATGCCTAGAGCCCATGCTCCACAACAAGAGAAGCCACTGCAATGAGAATCTCGCACACTGCAACTAGAGAAAGACCACACGCAGCAACAAAGACCCAATGCAGCCAAAAATAAATTTAAAAAATAAATTTATTTTTTAAAAAAAGGACAACAAATAACAAGTGTTGATGAGGATGTGGAGAAAAGTAAACCCTCATGCACTGTTGGTGGGAATGTAATTGGTACAACCATTATGGAAAACAGTATGGAGGTTCTTCAAAAATTTTAAAATAGCATTACCATATGATCTAGCATTTATGTAAAGAAAAAAACACTAACTCAAAAAGATATATGCACACTTATGTTCACTGCAGCATTATTTATAATAGCAAAGACAGGAAAGCAAGCAACCTTAGTGCCCATAAATAGATGAATGGATAAAGGAGATGGTACACACAAACACACATACACACACACACACACACACACACACTGGAATATTACTCAGGCATAAAAATAATAAAATCACCTTTTATGACAGCTAGAGAGTATTATGCTAAGTGAAGTAAATCAGACAGAAAAAGACAAATACCATGTTATTACTTATATGTGGAATCTAAAAAAATAAAATAAAACAATGAACAAGCATAACAAAACAGAAACAGACATATACAGAGAACAAGTGGTTGACAGAGATACAAGGCAACCACCTCATATCTCTGAAGGATAAAGGAACTAGGTTAGAGAGATTAAGAGGTACAAATGTTCATTTATAATGTAAATAAGTCATGGGGATGTAATGAATAGCATAGGAAATATAGTCATTAATATTTTAATAACTTTGTATGATGATGGATGGGAACTAGACTTATAATGGTGACCTTTTTTTAATGCATAAGCATGTGAAATCACTGTGTTGTACACCTGAAATTAATATAATATTTTAAATCAATTTTACTTCAATAAAAAATAACATTAAAAGATAACATTGTATTGGCATAAAAACAGACACATAGACAAAAACAGACACATAGGCCAAAACAGACACGTGGTATAGAATTGAGAGCCCATAATTAAACCCACACATATATGGTAAACTAATTTTTCACTAGGGGGCCAAGAATACTACTTTAAGGAAAATAATAATAAATGGGGTTTAGCAAACTGAATAATCACTTGCAAAACAATTAAATTGTACCCTTATCTTACACCACTCAAAATGAATTAATAACTTAAATGTATGACTTGAAACCTTAAAACACCTAAAAGAAAACATAGGGGAAAAGCACTTGGCAATGATTTTTTTTGTATATGACCCCAAAAGCATAAGCAATAAAAGCAAATATAAACAAGAAGGACTACATCAACCTAAAACTCTTCTGTACAGCAAAAAAAAACAAAACAAAACAAACAATAAAAAAGGAACATGTAGAATGAGAATATTTTTTCAGATTCCATATATATGATATATATTTGTTTTTCTCTTTCTGACTTACTTACTTTACTCTGTATGACACTCTTTAGGTCCATCCACGTCTCTTCAAATGACCCAATTTCTTTTATTTTTAAGGCTGAGTAATATTCCATTGTGTGTGTGTATGTATGTATATATATATATATATATATATATATATATATATATATATATACCACATCTTCTTTATCGATTCATCTGTTGATGGACATTTAGGCAGCTTCCATGTCCTGGCTATTGTAAATAGTGCTGCAATGAACATTGGGGTGCGTGTGTCTTTTGAATTATGGTTTTCTCTGGGTATATGCCCAGCAGTGGGATTACTGTGTCACATGGTAGTTCTATTTTTAGTTTTTTAAGGAACCTCCATACTGTTCTCCATAGTGGCTGTATCAATTTACATTCCCACCAACAGTGTAGGAGGGTTCCCTTTTCTCCACACCCTCTCCAGCATTTATTGTTTGTAGATTTTGTGATGATGGCCAATCTGACCGGTGTGAGGTGATATCTCATTGTAGTGTTGATTTGCATTTCTCTGATAATTAGTGATGTTGAGCATCTTTTCATGTGTTTGTTGGCCATCTGTATGTCTTCTTTGGAGAAATGTCTATTTAGGTCTTCTGTCCATTTTTTAATTGGGTTGTTTGTTTTTTTGTTATTGAGCTGAATGAGCTGTTTGTATATTTTGCAGATTAATCGTTTATCATTTTCTTCGTTTGCAAATATTTTCTCCCATTCTGAGGGTTGTCTTTTCGTCTTGTTTATAGTTTCCTTTGCTGTGCAAAAGCTTTTAAGTTTAGTTAGGCCCCATTTGTTTATTTTTGTTTTTATTTTCATTACTCTAGGAGGTGGGTCAAAAAAGATCTTGCTGCAATTTATGTCAAAGACAGATGTTTTCCTCTAAGAGTCTTACAGTGTCTGCCCTTACATTTAGGTCTTTAATCCATTTTGAGGTTTTTTAATTTATTTCATTTATTTATTTATTTTTATTTTGGCTGTGTCAGGTCTTCGTTGCAGCATGTGGGATCTTTCATTGCAGTGCGTGGGCTCTTTGTTGTGGTGTGTGGGCTTTAGTTGTGGCATGTGGGATTCTCTCTAGTTGTGGTGTGTGGGTTTCTCTCTCTAGTTGTGGCGTGCAGGCTCCAGAGCACATATGCTCTGTAGTTTGTGGCACATGGGCTCTCTAGTTGAGACACGCAGGGTCAGTAGCTGTGGCGAACAGGCTTAATTGCCCCCGTGGGATGTGGGATCTTAGTTCCCTGACCAGGAATCAAACCCACGTCCCCTGCGTTAGAAGGTGGATTCTTTACCACTGGACCACCAGGGAAGTCCCTTGAGTTTATTTTTGTGTATGGTGTTAGCGAGTGTTCTAATTTCATTATTTTACATGTAGCTAGCTGTCCAGTTTTCCCAGCACCACTTACTGAAGAGGCTGTCTCTGCTCCATTGTATATTCTGGCCTCCTTTGTCATAGATTAGGTGACCATAGGTGCTTGGGTTTATCTCTGGGTTTTCTATCCTGTTCCATTGATCTATATTTCTGTTTTTGTGCCAGTACCATACTGTCTTGATTGCTGTAGCTTTGTAGTATA
Organism: Balaenoptera acutorostrata; assembly: GCF_949987535.1. Lineage (NCBI taxonomy): Eukaryota > Metazoa > Chordata > Mammalia > Artiodactyla > Balaenopteridae > Balaenoptera > Balaenoptera acutorostrata. The sequence goes on from NC_080071.1 coordinate 98,380,980, forward strand.
GTCTGAAGTCAGGGAGCCTGATTACTCCAGCTCCGTGTTTTTTTTCCTCAAGATTGTTTTTGGTATTTGAGGTCTTTTGTGTTTCCATACAAATTGTAACATTTTTTGTTCTAGTTCTGTGAAAAATGCCATTGGTAATTTGGTAGGGATTGCATTGAATCTGTAGATTGCTTTGGGTAGTACAGTCATTTTCACAATATTGTTTCTTCCAATCCAAGAACATGCTATATCTCTCTATCTGTTTGTGTCATCCTTGATTTCTTTCTAGTTTTCTGAGTCTTTTGTCTCCTTAGGTAAGTTTATTCCTAGGTATTTTATTCTTTTTGATGTGATGGTAAATGGGATTCTCTTTCTGATCTTTCATTGTTAGCGTATAGTAATGCAAGAGATTTCTGTATTAGTTTTGTATCCTGCAACTTTACTAAATTCATTGATAAGCTCTAGTAGTTTTCTGGTGACATCTTTAGAATTAACTATGTAGTGTATCTTGTCATCTGCAAACAGTGACAATTTTACTTCTTCTTTGCCAATTTGGATTCCTTTTATTTCTTTTTCTTCTCTGATTGACATGGATAGGACTTCCAAAACTATGTTGAATAATAGTGGTGAGAGTGGTACCCTCATCTTGTTCCTGATTGTAGAGGAAATGCTTTCAGTTTTTCACCATGGATAATAATGTTTGCTATGGGTCTGTCATATATGGCCTTTATTATGTTGAGATATTTTCCCTCTGTGCCCACCTTCTGGAGAGTTTTTATCATAAATGGGTGTTAAATTTTGTCAAAAGATTTTTATGCATCCATTGAGATGATCATATGGTTTTTACTCTTCAATTTGTTAATATGGTGTATCACATTGACTGATTTGCATATATTGAAGAATCCTTTCATCCCTGGGATAAATCCCACTTGATTATGGTGTTAGATCCTTTTAATGTGTTGTTGTATTCAGTTTGCTAGTATTTTGTTGAGGATTTTTGTGCCTGTGTTCATCAGTGATATTGGCCTGTAATTTTCTTTTTTGTGTGATGTCTTTGTCTGGTTTTGGTATTAGGGTGATGGTGGCCTCATAGAATGAGTTTGGGAGTGTTCCTCCCTCTGCAATTTTTGGGAAGAGTTTGAGAAAGATAGGTGTTAGCTCTTCTCTAAATGTTTGGTAGAATTCACCTGTGAAGCCATCAGGTCCTGGACTTTTGTTTGTTGGGAGTTTTTTAAATCACAGTTTCAATTTCAGTACTTGTGATTAGCCTTTTCATATTTTCTATTTCTTCCTGGTTCAGTCTTGGGAGATTGTAGCTTCCTAAGAATTTGTCCATTTCTTCCAGGTTGTCCATTTTACTGGCATACAGTTGTTTGTAGTAGTCGCTTATGATCCTTTGTATTTCTGTAGTGTAAATTGTAACCTCTTTTTCATTTCTAATTTTATTGATATGAGTCCTCTCCCTTTTTTTCTTGATAAGTCTGGCTAAAGTTTGATCAATTTTGTTTATCTTTTCAAAGAACCAGCTTTTAGTTTCATTGATCTTTGCTTTTGTTTTCTTTGTCTGTTTCATTTATTTCTGCTCTGATCTTTATGATTTCTTTCCTTCTACTAACTTTAGGTTTTGTTTGCTCTACTTTCTCTAGTTGCTTTAGGTGTAATGTTAGATTATTTGAGATATTTCTTGTTTCCTGGGGTAAAATTGTATAGCTATAAACTTCCCTCTTAGAACTGCTTTTGCTGCATCCCATAGGTTTTAGATCGTGTACTTTCATTTTCATTTGTCTCTAGGTATTTCTGATTTCCTCTTTGATGTCTTCAGTGATCCATTGGTTGTTTAGTAGCATATTGTTTAACCTCCACGTGTTTGTAGTTTTTGCAGTTTTTTTCCTGTAGTTCATTTCTAATCTCATAGCATTGTGGTTGGAAAAGATGCTTGATATGATTTCAATTTTCTTAAATTTATTGGAGCTCACTTTGTGGCCCATTATGTGATCTGTTCTGGAAAATATTCCATGTGCACTTGAAAAGAATTTGTGTTCTGCTGCTTTCAGATGGAATGTCCCATAAATATCAATTAATTCCATCTGGTCTAATGTGTCTTTTAAGGACTGTGTTTCCTTATTTTATGTCTGGATGATCTGTCCATTGGTGTAAGTGGGGTGTTAAAGTCCCCCACTATTATTGTGTTGCTGTCAATTTCTCCTTTTATGTCTATTAACACTTGCCTTATATATTGAGGTGCTTCTATGTTGGGTGCATGTATATTTACAATTGTTATATCTTCTTGTTGGATTGATCCCTTGATCATTATGTAATGTCCTTCTTTGTTTCTTCTAACAGTCTTTATTTTTAAGTGTATTTTGTCTAATATAAGTATTGCTACTCTGGCTTTCTTTTAATTTCCATTTGCGTGGAGTATCTTTTTCCATCCCTCAATTTCAGTCTGTATGTGCCTCTAGATCTAAAGGCAGCATATGTATGGGTCCTCATTTTGTATCCATGCAGCCAGTCTATGTCTTTTCATTGGAGCATTTAGTCCATTTACATTTAAGGTAATTATCAATATGTTTGTTCCTGTTGCCATTTTGTTAAATTTTTTTGTAGTTTTTTTCCCTTTTCTTCTTTTGTTCTCTTCTCCTGTGATTTGATGACTATCTTTAGTGTTATTTTGTTTGTATATCTATCATAGGTTTTTTGGTTTGTGGTTACCATGAGGTTTTTGTACAGCAGTCTAGTTATATATGTGCTTGTTTTAACTTGCTGGTCTCTTAATTTCAAATGCATTTTAGACACCCTGGGTTTGTACTCTCCTCCCTTCATGATTACTGTTTTTGATGTCATATTTTACCTCTAATTGTTTTGTGTATCGCTTAACTGCTTATTGTGGATACAGATGATCTTACTACTTTTGTCTTTTAACCTCCCTACTAGCTTTGTGTGTGGATGATTTCCTAACTTTATTGTATGTTTGCCTTTACCAGTAAGCTTTTCCATTTCATAATTTTCTTTTTTCTAGTTGTTACCTTTTCTTTTCTGCCTAGAGAAGTTCCTTTAGTATTTGTTGTAAAGCTGGTTTGGTGGTGTTGAGTTCTTTTAGCTTTTGCTTTTCTGTACAGTAAGTCCCCTACATATGAACCTTCAAGTTGCAAACATGCATTCACATGTCCAGTCATGTAAGTTAGTTCATGTGTCTGGTGTATATTGTCACATGCATGCGTCCTCTACAAGTGGTTGTGTTTTTCCTTACTTTACTGTACAGTACTGTATAGAGTACGGTAGTGCAGGATCCTTATTTCAAGCCTAGGATGTCTAGAAGCAAACATAAAAGCAGCAGTGATGTAGCTGGTACTCCTAAGAAGTGCTAAGCAATAACAATGGAAACAAAAGTGAAAATAATTGAGAGATTGGAGCAACAAGAGGAAGAAGAAGTAACTGTAGAACTGAAGAGATTCACGATGCAGGAAATGGCAAGGCGATTTTCTTTATTTGAGGAGGCACTGTTAGTTTTTGAGGCACAGGACCCAAATGTAGAATGGTACACGAAGGTTGCAGCAGCTGTTCAGAATGCAATCCAGTACTACCATGTCATCTATGATGGGAAAAAAAAGAGCTACTATCCAGACATCACTGGATCATTTTTTCAAGAGGGTAGATAGAACTGAATCCAGCAAGGAACCAGAACATGTGCCATCAACATCAGGTGTGAGTGAAATTGCAGCTTGCCCTCTGTCTCCTATTGCTGACGATCCTTCAGCTCTACCATCTCCCACCTCCTCTCCCCTCTCCAGTCAGTAACTCTTCTTGCCTGTTCACTTGATGCCAGCCCCTGGATGCCAGCTTGTTGTACTGTACTACTGTATTTTTCAAGGTACTGTACTGTAAGATTAACAATGTTTTCTTTATTCTTTGTATTTTTTTGTTTTTTATGTATTATTTGCATGAACAAATATTATAAACCTATTACAGTACAGTACTATATAGCTGATTGTGTTAGTTGGGTACCCAGGCTAACTTTGTTGGACTTACAAACAAATTGGACTTATGAACTTGCTCTTGGAATGAAACTAGTTTGTATGTAGGTGACTTACTGTAAAGCTTTTGGTTTCTCCATCAAATCTGAATGAGAGCCTTGCTGGGTAGAGTATTCTTGGTTGTAGGTTTTCCTCTTTCATCACTTTAACTATATCATGCCACTCCCTTCTGGCCTGCAGGTTTTCTCCTGAAAAATCAGCTAATACCCTTATGGGTGTTACTTTGTATATTATTTGTTGCTTTTCCCCTGTTCCTTTTTTTTTTTCTTTCTTTTTTTTGGTCCCACCATGTGGCATGTGGGATCTTAGTCCACCAACCAGGGATTGAACACTTGTCCCTGCAGTGGAGGCATGGAGTCCTAACCACTGGACCACCAGGGAATCCTCCCTTGTTGCTTTTAATATTTTCTCTCTATCTTTAATTTTTGTCATTTTGATTATGTGTCCTTGTGCATTCCTCTGCAGGATAATCCTGTACGGGACTCTCTGCACTTCCTGGACTTGGGTGATTGCTTCCTTTCCCAGATTAGGGAAGTTTTCAGCTATTATCTCTTCAAATATTTTCTCAGGCCCTTTCTCTCTTTCTCCTTTTGGGATCCCTATAATTTGAATTAAGTGTACTTGATGTTGTCCTAGAGGCCTCTTAAACTGTTCTCATTTCTTTTCCTTATTTGTTGTTGTTTGATGGTCATGATTTCCACTACTCTGTCTTCCAGCTCACTGATCCGTTCTTCTGCTTTATTTAGTCTACTGTTGATTCCTTCTTAGTGTATTTTTCATTTCTGTTATTGTATTCTTCAATTCTGTTTGGTTGTTCTTTATATTTTCTAACCCTTTGTTAAAAACTTCTAATTTCTTGCTCTGTGCATCCATTCTCCTCCCAAGTTCTTTGATCACCTTTACAATCATTACTCTGAACTCTTTCTAAGGTAGATTGCCTATCTCCATATCACTTAGTTCTTCTGGAATTTTATTTTGTTCCTTCATTTGAAATATATTCCACTGTTGCTTCATTTTGTCTAAATTGCTATTTGTATTTTTTGTATGTCGTAGGTTAGTTACATTTCTCAACCTTGTAGAAGTGGTCCCCGTAGGAGACATCTATGAATCCCAGCAGTGTGCTCCTCTCTCATCACCCAAGTGTCAGGGGCCAGCTGATCCCAGGGTAATGTCTGGCCTGTGTTTTTGCACTCAGTCTGCAGGCTACGGGACTGTAGTTTTCTTGCTTCTGGTGTGTGCCCCCTGCTGGATAAGGCTCATACGGAGGCTTGTGCAGGCTTCCTAGTAAGAAGGGCTGCTGCCTGCCCCTGGTGGGTGGATTTGGGTCTTGGCCCTCTGGTGGGCAGGGCTGTATCTAGGGGCATGTCTAGAGGTGGTGATGGGCTCAAGAAGTCTTTAGGCAGCCTGTCTGCTGAGGGGTGGGACTGTGTCCCTTCATAGTTTGTCATTTTGCCTGAGACATCCCAACACTGGATCCTACAGGCTATTGGGTGGGCCTAGGCCTTGGTCCGAAGATGTCAGCATCCAGAAGAGCTCACGCAGATGAATGCTCCCCGATATGTCCACCACCAGTGTTTACGTCCCCAGGGTGAGCCACAGCCTTCCCCCCTCCCCTTGCCAAGAGATCCTCCAAGACCTGTAGGTAAACCTGGCCCAAGTTCCTATAAAATTACTGCTTTTGCTCTTGGTCCCAGTGCACATGAAATTTTGTGTGCACCCTTTAAGACTGAAGTGTCTATTTCCCCCAGTCTTGGAGCTCCTGCAGTCAAGCCTGCCAGCTTTCAAAGCCAAATGCTCTGGGGCCTCCTCTTCCCAGTGCCAGACTTCTGGGCTGGGGGGCCCAATGTCAGGCTCAGAACTTGCATTCCTGTGGGAGAACCTCTGTAATATAATTATTCTTCAGTTTGTGAGTGTGAGATGTAATTATATCATGAGTCCACCCCTCCTACCCATCTCATTGTGGTTCCTTCTTTATGTCTGTCTTTAGAGGTAGAAGATCTTTTATAGTAGGTTTCAGTCTTTTTCATCAATGGTTGTTCTACAGTTAAGTTTGATTTTTGTGTGTTCATTAGAGGAGGTGAGCTTAGGGTCCTTCTACTCTGCCATCTTGGCCACTCTTCTAAAATTCTGAGTCTTAATGTTTCCTATCCTTTTAAATTGCCTTTTTCTTGATTCAGCATTCATTAGATTGTTGTAAAACTTTGTTTTCCAGACTTTTAACAGTGTTGACTCTGGCAATTTCTGCTTATTTTTCTGATGTTTCTGTGGGGGGGTACAGGAGCTTGGAGCTCCCTACTCTGCCATTTTGCTGATCTCACTCTCTCGTTTATTCTTTTTGTTGCTATTGCAAGTGGAATTGTGTTCCTAACTTTAAGAGTGTTCAAGCTACTGTATAGAAGTACAATTGTTCTTTTGTATATTGAACTTGTATCCTGCAATCTTGCTGAGCTTATTTAATAGCTCCTAAAATTTTCTGGTAGACTTTTAAAGACTTTTCTACATACAAGATCATGTCATTCACAAGTAAAGACAGTTTTACTCGTCTTTTCTAATATGAATGCCTTTTAGTTCCTTTTCCAGCCCGATTGTGTCTAGAACTTCTAATACAGTCTTGAATAGAAATGGCAAAATTGCCCACATTTCCTTGTCTTCTTCCTGATCTTACAGGGGAAGATCACAGTTCTTCACCACTGAGTATGTTAGCTGTGCATAATTCATAGATGCCCTTTATAACGTTTAGGAAATCCCCTTCTATTAGTTTGTTGGCCCATTTATGTTTTGTTGTTATTGTCAACTCTATCATTGTACATGTGGCTTCAGGCCTGTGATTTGAAATGAGATAGTAATTTCTAAGCCTAATTTTAGGAACCATGATCTGAGAAAATTCAAGAAATTGATAGAACTTAGGGAAACATTTGTTCTTTCCTCTTATTATAGCAGTATCTTCAAATCCATATCATCTTAAAACTCTAGATTAAAGAAATAAAGGCAAAATACTTTTTATATACCACAAAATTCTGCCTAGTTACTGTTTTTTCTTCATCTGTTACCTACAAGAGTTCTGGAAAAATCATCTAGATCCATAATCTAAAAAGCATACAAGACAATTAATCCAATAAAAAAGTTATTTATCTTCGCAAATAATTATGCTTGGGTTGACATTGATGGCCTTGCTTGACACATAGTCACAAAGTCAATCTACATTCACTCCCTCAAGGATTCTTGAAGAAAGAACATTTAACAGAGCCCCCTCAATTGTTAATTTCAGTATGTAGTAATATAGGTGGGTTACATGTGTCTCAAGTAGATTTATAAATTATATTATTCAGTTTAACTAAACCAACTTTCCAAACTAGAGTACACTTGAAAATAAATCAAGGATTAAACATAAAATGATACTGAAAGGCAAGCAAATAATAAGAACATAGCTGAGCAGACACTTCCAATACTCTTAGTACAAGCTCTTCATCAGACATATTAAGGGATTAAAAGACAATAATCTCATCAGATCTGAGAAGAAAATGACCAAAAATAAAAAATATCAGGAGGACAATTGAATATGTTTACTTCCATTATTGATATCAGTGAATAACACCCTAAGAGTGTATTATGTCTTGAAATATTATCAGATGAAGATTACCAGTATGAAGTCAGCAAAATAGCCATCTATTTAAATATTTTACACCTTTAATTTTCATCTCCAACATTTATTTTCTGCTTTTATGTATTTTTTGAGGAATACATGACATATACATATATTGTTTGTAAATAATTATGCATTTGTAAGGAGTATAGCAGAGGATGATTTACTGTGACATTAATGAAACTTAAGCTTTAGAGCCTTCCCCTTCCCACCTACGTGGGAAGGGGGAGGCTCTAAAGCTTCCAAGACTCTGTCAAGGGCCTTAGCAATGTATTTTCAGCTTCCTAGGTTATAGTAAATTTTACAAAAATAAGATGTTTGAATCACAGTCTGTTCAGATTACTGTCACTTCTTTTCTGATTTCCTCTTCTCACTCTCCTCTGTCACAGTTCTTATTAAGTCAGGTAGTGTTGTGTAGCTATGGGATCTTGTAGACTTTGTAAAAGGCTTTAGGGGGTACTCACAAGTTCTCCTAAATATGCCCTCTCACCTAATCATGGAATGTCACCCTTTTTTGTAGGGAGAAATATGTTTAGCTTAGCTTTAGTAGGATGTATTTATGTGATTTGCAATCATTGCTGTGTATAGTTAGTTTCTGGCCATCTTTGTGTAGGCATGGCTTCTAAGACTGCTACTGCCAATAGTACTGACATCCAGGCCAAAAATCATATGATAAAAATATGTCCAATGACACATAATCCCAGATTACTTGAATAACAGAGGAGAAGCAAGTTTTGAGATATACAGAGCCAGAAGCTAGTCTGTGGAAAATACTATAGCAATGTATCAAGAAGTAATTAATATAACTATTATGACATTTTTCTGCATTAGTTAGTTTGTGGCATTTGTGATTTTTTTAATTTCAAATAATTATTCACTTAAAAACCTAATATTTATTCATAACTTTGTATAATTTTTCTTAGAGAAATTGTCCCCAAATTGCATAAAGTCCCACAAATCCTGGATCTGCCCCTGATTATACATGAAAAGATTGTTACTGAACCATTGTGGGACCAAATATTTGGAGACTACTGATCCTTCATTGCCATTCCCTCTCCCTGCCCTACTGGTCACCCAATTCAACAAGACTTCCATCCCTACCACTTACTGAAACTCTCCTCACCAGCATCACTGATGACCTCCTCAATGCAAAATATAGTGGCTACTTTTCTCATTTATTTAAAGTAAATAACATGTAAAGAAAGAATACATATGTACGTGAAAAGAATGGAAGCTATAGTAGCACATAAAGTAAAAAAAAGTCATTTTCACCCCACTTGCTATTCTGCTCCCCTCATTGGAAATTGTCATGCTAATGAGGCAAAGATGACCTCTACGTATTGGCTCCTAAGTTGTTTAGGAAGAAATATTGAAGAAATATCACAGCAGGCTGGTACCCCTTAGCTCAAAAGCCTGCCAGCAACAAATTCAAACTTTTACGCATCTGATTATTTTTTAAATACCCAAACAAGCAAATTTGGGGGCATTTAGGGCCTGCCTGCTTTGCATACTCTGCAAAACCTCACCTAGCATCTGCTAGACTTTGAAAAGATAGAACCTAGGGTAAAAGCCAAAGCCACTGTAGCCTTCAGAGCTGCTGAGCCAGAGATTCCCATATGTGTGTAGGTAATTGTGCTACTGAGCAATATTACCTACACACATACGCCCCTCTCCCATCTAGTTCTCCTCCAGATATCCCCTCCCCTCTTCCCTTTTTGGGTGGTACCCCACTCGCTGTAAGACTCCTGGAGGTCTTATACTGGAAGGAACTTCCGCTCTCAGGCAACCCTGTTCCAGTGCCACCTGATAAAACTTGTTGTGTGTTACTGACTCTTGTGGACATAGGTTTCCTTGATCAGCTCCAAATCCTTCAAATCCCTACAGAAGTAACCATTAATAGCGAAGGGTCCGTTTATACCTTTTTCATATGCAGTTGTGTGTGATTGCAGGTATTTGTATTACTTCACATACAAATACTTTACATTCTTAACACAAATAGGGTTATACGCTGTACAAATACATATCGATGTTCTTTATTTGTTTCAGTAATGTTAATATTCCATAGGATGTTTTCATTTAACTGTTCCCTTCTTGCTATTGCAAATAGTGCTATAAACGATCATTTGTGTGGCCAACTTGCTTACAGATACATGTATTTCTGAAGGATAGATTCATAGATGCAGAGTTTTGAGGCAGTGGCACACAGTGACAAAAGCACAGATGGGAAGAACAAAAAGAAATGAGAGTTGAGAAAAATATTAACTAATGATTAGTCATGTGCAGCATCACAGTAAGACACAGGCCTCAGGGTCAAATGTGTTTGGGGGATAAATAGCACCAGTATAGGCTGAGGAAAGCATGAGATTTTATCCTGAATATTTAAATCTATAGACTCAAAGAACTTCTTTGAAACAAAAATCTCTGTGGTATTTGGGAATCCAGAGCTGTGGAGCTTTTTCACAGTAATGGATGGCTTTGGCATGCTGTCACTTTGGGGTGGGCTTTTGGGCAAGGGACAAAATGAGAACTGCCCCAGGACTGAGATGAGAGGGCCCTTCCCATGACTTCAGTGACACTGCTGAAGCCAGGGGGAAATGTAGTTGTCATTGTGTGAGAGTTGAGAAGACTTATTTGTGCACATTTGTGAGACACCTCCTGAGCCTTCTAGAAAGGGTTGTGTAGGATTTTGTGAGTGAGAGTGAGTCAGAGGAGCACCTGTTAACTGAAGTTAGGAGATTTCAGAGAAGATGGGAGCTACTAGATGGAGGTTCCCAACTTTGATTGCACCTTATGATCACCTAATGAACTTTGGAAAAAACACTGAATTCCAGGTACACAGACCAACTAAGTTAGACTCTTTTAGGTACAGGACTCCAGCATCAGAAGTTTATAAAATTTCCTAGGTGGTTCCAATGTGTAGATAGGTTTAGAATCACTGACCTAAAGGCTCTGCAATAGTTCTCAAATTGTGGCCCTTAAGCACAGCATCACCTGGTAACTTGTTAGGACAGCAAATTCTCAGACCTTATCTCAGACCCACTGAATCAGAAATTCAGTTTAATAAGCCTTCCAGGTTATTCTGATGCATACTAAAGTTTGAAAGTCACTGGGATAATGCAACCAGGAATCACCATTACCAACAAACAGGGTTTATCCATCACTAGGAATTAAAGAATATGGATTTTACCAAGTAAGACTCAGGCGTGGGACACTCTCAAGTTATCATTTTGTCAGATTCCCTCTATCTTTCCCTGATCACTATAACTGATTCATTTCCTGGATTTGTAGTAGTTACTTATTATCAGCAAATAACTAAATTTATGGGTATTAAAATCTGTGGTGAATATTGAATGACTATACTTCCCTGAAAACAGTAGAGACTGCCACTTGTTAACAAACACTTTTCAATCAAGCATCTCTCTTGGATTAAATATTTTGGACTTAGCAATGACTTCCAGCATCCTGCAGGTGAAAGTATTGGCTTTTCCCCTAGAGTTCCTTCTTCCTTCAGTATGATTCATCAACTGAAATGGGAAATTGCTTGTACTCATCTGTAATTATGTCTTGTGATTAGAGCTGCCCTTCTCCACGAGCTCACAGAGAATATATGTAGAGGGTAGGGAACTTTAATTCTTCCACAGTGAATCAATCCATCACTAATTGTTCCAACTTGAAATAAAAATGCTACAGGGCTAAGGCTCTGGAGAATACATTGCCTTTATACCAAGAAATGAGTCCGTTTTCCTTTAGGCAATGACAGTTTGCCCCAGTGGAAATTTAGAAATGTCAGAATATCTACATTTTCTTTTCCTTATGTTTTAAGTCTCTTCTAAATCATGAATCATGCTTTTACACATAATATTTCTTAAACTCCAGTGTATTCTTAGGTTGTTGGAATATTATGCATTCCTATTTGTATTCTTCTCCAAAATGCTATTTTCTAAATTCTCTTTGATATCCATGAAACCCGAGGAGCCTATTTTTTTAAATTGTATTTTATCATTCAACTTTATCACAAAGATTAAAAAATGTGTTCGCCTTGAAATGCTGAATGCCCAAATTGCCTCTCTCCAACACAGCTCTAAACTGCATTTGGAAAAGAAGCTTCACAGGAAACTTCCCCCCCAACCTACATTGGTGCCCTTGCTCCTTTTGCTACTCAAATTTATACCCTTGAGTTAGGAATATAAATATAAATATCTTTCTAGGGTCTTCCAGAGTGGTCCAGTGGCTAAGACTCCGCACTCCCAATGCAGGGGGCCTGGGTTCAATCCCCGGTCAGGGAAGTAGATCCCACATGCCACAACTAAGAGTCCACATGCTACAACTAAAAATAAAGATCCTGCATGCTTCAACTAAGACCCAGTGCAGCCAAATAAATAAATAAATTTTTTTTAATCTTTATAATGATCAAATTCACAAAAGGGGGGAGGGGGATGCCACACTCTTCAGGCACTAGATGCTACAAAAAGAAAGGGTCCTCCTGCTTTGAGAACAGTAGATTGTAAGCAGGGCTCAGTGCTGTTTGAATCAGCACCCTGGAGAGCATTCGTCAGGATTGAACCTCATTCCTGCCAACACCGTCGTTGTCATTGTGACTCAATGAGAAAACCACTTGGGCACAATTTGTTTTATTAGACTGTTTTCTCCTCCCTCTCAATTCTGCCTCCTTTGAGTGCCCATGTTCAGAGAGTTTCACCAGCAAAACACTATAGTGGTCGTTTTAAAATCAGTTTCCTGAAATGGCTGGGTGGCAGTTTTCCTCAGTAATGAATTAATCAAACAATGACTAAATGTCCAGTCCCCATAATGCCACTCTCAAGTATCACCCCCAAACCCACCATGCTGCAAATATCTTGGCTCACTGTGTGCATATGCCCAAGATGTGTTTGATATTAGTTAAAATTTATTGGTTCACTTATTCAGTTTTGTCTTGTTCAAAATTTTATGTTAGAGGGTATGCTTAGGTTTACTGGAAGTTGTATAGAAGGAAAAGATAATGTTTTAATTTTTAGAATAGTTATAATTATTATTAGATTAGGCTAGTGTATAGCTGTTCAATATGAAGTGGGCTTCAACCAGAAGCATCTTTGTTTGTCAACCAATATATTAAAATGTAAAAAGACCGATACCTCTGAGAAAGAAAAGAGCAGCCCCTGAAACTCACAAGCTAGCCCACTCACAGCTATTCCATGCTATTCTCCTATTGGGCATAAACAATCTCATGGAACACTAACCTCAGACAGAATTACTTTGAAACCATGACAGAATGAGGCAAAGCAAGGCCACTTCATAATTTTGTCTAGGCCCAGAGAAAATGAATTCAGCGAGCCCCTCTCAAAATACCAAACTCTCCCTGTTAGTACCAAACAAGTCACTGCTACTTCTTTACCAATTTATAATTTCATCCTTGTTCTAGCCTCTCCTCCTTCTAGGTAAGATTTAGTGAGTTAGTCACAGAATTTCCCCCACTTTCTAACTAGTAGAAAGTAGTGCAAAGCCCCACTTTCTTAGACCCTCTCCTAAATCACCGAACCAAAGCTCTAACCCTCTAAATAGCTTCTAAAACACGTTTTACTGAGAATCTCATGGATCCCCATGGCCCCTGTTCCCCCTTACTGCAATGCGTAACAAACCCAACTTGTTCAACCACAGGTGTGTTGCTGCTAGCCTTTGGCTGGAGGCTTTGGTACTTCTCTTTCTATTGTCTTTCCTGTAAAATTTTATCACCATTTACTCAGTAACATCTCAGTTCTAAGAACTTTACATACATTTTCTTTAACCTTCAGGATAACTTTGCAACCCACAGTTGATGGGGAATTTCTATGAAAGTGGTTTTCCACTTGGAGGTCACAAAGTAACCAAGATGCAGAGAAGAGAATTCAAAGCAAGGTCTGTCTTCAATGCTCTTTTGCTTATTTTTAAGGTACATTTCAATATATATTTTCAATATGTATTAAATGTATATCTTCTCAGAAAACTTTGGTTTTCCATATTATTGGGAAGAAAAGTTAGACAAATGTCCTCTTCCCTGAGGCTTCAGCTGATCCCTAGTGGGACCCTGAACACAGAATCCAGCTAACCTGTACCAAGGCTGAGCCAGAACACCTCAACAATCAATAGTTGATTGAAGATGCTCTGTTAGCTAACTCCTGAAAAAAGTAGACCTGGCTTTTTTTTTTTTTAATTTTTCTTTCTTTATTTATTTTGGCTGTGTTGGGTCTTCATTGCTGCACACGGGCTTTCTCTCTAGTTGTGGCGAGTGGGGGCTACTCTGTTTCAGTGCTCAGGCTTCTCATTGTGATGGCTTCTCTTGTTGTGGAGCATGGGCTCTAGGCATGTGGGCTTCAGTAGTTGCAGAACACGGGCTCAGTACTTGTGGCACATGAGCTTAGTTGCTTCACGGCATGTGGGATCCTCCCAGACCAGGGCTCAAACCTGTGTCCCCTGCATTGGCAGGCGGATTCTTAACCACTGAGGCACCAGGGAAGTCCCTGGCATATTTTTAAAAATACTCATCATATAGGACTTTATCATCTGCTTACCCACTTTAGCAGGTGGGCAGAAGATTATAGAAAAAATGAAAGAACAATGGGAGATCATGTTTGGGGAAAGACACTGTTATGTATGCCTGACCTTTCAAATGCACGGCATATATCAGTTTCCTCTTGCTGCTGTAATAAACTACCGCAAACTTAGCAGCTCAAAACAACAAAAATTTATTCTCTTACAGTTCTGTGGGTCATACATCCAACATGGGTCTCACTGGCCTAAGGCATGTGGGCAGGATTGACAGGGCTGTGTTCTCTTCTGGAGGCTCTAGGGAAGGATCCGTTTCCTTTCTCATTGGGTTGTGGACAGAATTCAGTTCCTGTGGTGTAGAACTGAGGTTTTTGCTTCCTTGATGGATGTCAGCTAAAGGTTATTCCTAGCTTCTAGAGGCTACTTGCATTCCTCAGTTCATGGCCCCCTTCCTCCATCTCCAAAGCCAGCAATGGCAGGTCGAGTCATGCTTTGAATCGCTCCTCCTTCCATCTCATCTCTCTAACCCACACTTCTCCCTCTCTTTTCTTCTTTTCTCATATGATGAGATTGGGTCCACCAGGTAATTCGTGATAATCTCCCCATCTCAAGGTCCTTAATTACGTCTACAAACTCCTTTTTACCATATAACACATTCACTCGTTCTCGGGATTAGAACATGGACATCTTTGGGGCGGCAGGGCGGAGGGTGGGGCCATTATTCTGACACCATGCACGAGCAGAGACCTAAGATGGAAAAGACTACTCAACGAAGAAATTTCATTTTTGGTGACAACAGGAGGAACGCTGAGAAAGACAGCTGGCCCTTCCAGATGTAAAGAGGTTACAGGCTTTCTCCTGTACTAAGATTTTAACTTCCAGGCTTCTGCAGACTCTGTGTCTGCTTCTGTGCCCTCCTTGATTTCTCTAGTTCAAGGAGAAGTTCTTAAACTGTGGGCTGTCTTGGTGAGAAAAGCACAATATTCATAGATGAAAATAGTCATTAAAAATCTATCTGGCTGAAATAAGATCTTGCATCCTTGCATAGTTTTCCACTCTGTAAATAAGTTTTTGGCTTTTATATCTTCTTAATCATGAATTTAAAAACTATAAAAAAGGACAGTAAATCGAAGGCAGAAACAGTGAAGGATTAAAAGAAGATAAAGGAGGTGAGAAAAGGGAGAGTTTTGAAAGCAAAACATTATTATTATTATCATTTTTATTGTTTCGTGCAGAAAGCTGTAAAGCACAAAACAATCTCTAGGAAGTTGGAAAATTTTCTTCCTGTTACTGGCCTTAAGGCATTTTAAAAATAAGCTGTCATGAACTGACAAATATCACTCTGGGGAAATGGAGCACAGAAAGAAGTGATCCATGTCAAAACACACACTTATTCAAAAGAAAAAAATTCTGTAGAGTTATTCATATGCTGCACAACTGTGAGACAGTTGGTCATCTAAGCTTTGATATCACGAAGTTAGCCTAAACTTACATGTTTTCCCCTGAGGATTATATAATTTTTTTTTCCTTTGTTACTGATAAATGGAATATTGCCTGCCATATTCATAAAAAAGGATGTCACAGTCATCGGAGATTGCAGCCCTCCAAGGTGAGCCGGTGAGCCCTGAGGAAACTCAGGATGTGGAAACACAGGATACCGGCCCCAGATTACTGAGGTGAATATTAAAGGAATGATTTCAGTAATCCCAGAGTCTTGCATCTTCCCATACATAGAAAAGCACTAAATTCCTTAACTTGATCTATCTGGTTTTCTTTTATTAACAATAATCTTTTGTTGTTCAGACTACCCGCCCTTTGTTGCAAAACTCCTATATATTCTGGCTCCCTGCCCCTCACTCCTTGGAGCAGTTCTCTAGGGGTTACTTGAGATGCTGCCTCCCGGGCTTGAAGTTCTAGAAATTCCCACTGAATAAAACATAACTCTCAACTTTTAGGTTGTGAAAATATTTTTTAGTCGACATTACCTATATTTCATGATTATAACGTTAAATAAAAACTAAGCCTTTGACTTGATCTTGTGTCTCCATAGGCAGCTATTATAATGAATCCCCTCCAAAAATAAATAGAAAGTATTAATGCAGGTGCCATACTCTAGTCAAGAGGCTCACTTTTGTCTGGGCTACTGTTCCCAGCACCACCCACCCCCACTCTACCCAGGAAAGGGTGCTGGGCTCCTGCAGTAGGGCAGTGATGTGAAAGGGAGGGAGCTGACCCCTCTTCCGTCTCGTGCATTATATTCAAATTACTGTGTCTCGGCTTTCCCTCTTCCATGTGAGGCTCCTGTTGGCTTTCTTCCCTCCTCTTCCTCCTTTACCTTCCTTGCACTGCTGTTGGTGTAGAAACTGCTACAGAACTTTGCTGAGTTCAGAGATTACCTCACCGCCTTACTGAGCACAAGCATGATAGAGCATCCGCAAACACCAGGTAAAGAAAGTGTTCATTTTGCCATGCTTCTGCCCGTAACTGGAATTAACCACTCTTCTCTCTGTGCCCCAATAAATATATTTGACGCTCCTCTTGTAACAGGGAAGAGCCAGTTCTGACTCCGTGTTGGATCTGTTTCTTTTACGTTAACCTCCACGTTTCACTGCTTTTGTTATTATAATGACTGTCTATAGCTGTAAGCATACATAATGGCCTGCCACAGGGAACCCTGCCCCTCGGTACCGGGTTAGCTTGCACTGTGTCAAATAGCTTAAACCGAGGAGATCGACAGAAGACCCGGACCGGCAATCTAGGTCCTTGTGATAGCAAGCAAAGAATTGCAGACTACCACTTCGGGCTTAAGCGCAAAGCAAAGTTTATTAAAGCATATTTACACTCTCAGAGGGAGAGTGCGGGCTGTTTCTGCAAAGTGAAACGAGCCCTCCTGTACAGGCTTAAGGGTGTTTATAAGGAGCGTTCTGTGAGGAGGTGGGCGCAATCATGGGTGAGCGACGGAGATCATTATTTGTTTGACAGTCCCGAGCTATGTAATAAGTTCATCATTGCGCATGCCCGTACCCTTGATTCGCTAAGAAAAGCCCACGGGGCGGGGGCAAAACCACATGCGGATTTTATTATAGTGATGGTATAATGAGTTTGAGTTTACTATATAGGTCATAGGCCTGTCTAGTCTGGGCATGCGCAGCCCGGGGAAGTTCCTTCATGTTACTGTGCTCCCTCTTTATCAGGATAAGTTGCCCACCAGCCGACTATAGTTTTGCCCATTCTGGGTGGGGTCAGGGGAGGGTCCCCAGATGGTTGGGGTGTGACTTGGCTACTCCCCTCTTGTCTTTGCACCATTGTCACCTCCTTGCTGCTAATGTCTGACTACGTACCTAACATTTCCTCACCTCGTCCCCCTCTCAGTTCTATAAAAGAAACTGGCATCCAGACCCCGAGAAGATGGGTTTTGGGAAACCATAGTCCACCATCTTCTCAGTCTGCCGCTTTCCAAATAAAGTCTCTATTCCTTGCCTCAACATCTCATCTCCCAATTGATTGGCCTGTCGTGCAGTGAGCAGAGCAGACTTGGACTTGGTAACACTCTTTCAGTTTATCTGGTGCAGTTTTTCCTCGACTGTTGGAGAAATGGAGTATTGTGGATCCACCCACATTTTCCCAGGGAAATGTACTTTGTAAGCAGACCTCTGAATTTATTTCAGGTAGACCTCTGAGTTGTTTCCAACTGCTTGGCTCAACAGTGTGCTATATATGGAGTAAAGATGCCTCTGTATAGTGGCCCTCAGTTGTTTACTTCTTACCAGTAGACTAGGAGCACTAGGCCTAGCCCCAAGCCCACTGACACCAAATTCAAATTCTTACATATCCAAGTGCTTTAAATGTATCCCAATAAGCATATTTTTAGCTATTTAGAGCCTGTCTGCTTTGCATACCCAGTGAAACTGCACATGGCACCTGACCTGCAGTCAGCATCATGAGGTAGCACTCTGAAGCAGTCAAAGGGCACAGAACATGACTGCTGGCCACACACCCACCAAAATGCTTTGCAATTGGGACTGTACCCATGTACACCACACACACACACCTCTTCATGCACAGAGGCAGTTTACTTTCCACTGTGCTGGGGTCTGGGTTTCTTTCACTGACCAGTCCTGCTAATCCCACCCAGCCTGATCCAGGTGGAAAGGGTAGAGGGTGGGAAGGCACTCTTTCCAGCCTTTTGCTGTGCAACAAGTTGGCTTCATTCTCCACTCAGCCTGTCGCATTTATTCTTGGGCTTGGAAGAGAAGCCTCCAGTCTGCCACCATCTTAACACGTCTCCTCCCTGGGCAAGTGGGTCTCGTGTGGGGACACGTGGATGCTCTGAATCTTGGCTGCCTCAAAAAGGGAGGTCTTTGCCACCAGGGCTGCTGCACATCCTACAGGGTCATGAAAGCCAAAGTCAAAACAGCTCTTAAAGACACCAGCCTTGGGGCAGCCAGGATGACTCAGCCATTGACTCAGTGTGAGTCTGGATGTGGTCCCTGAGGGCCTGTGTCCCACTGTAGCTCTGCCCACCACAGCAGTGCTCCTCCTTCCCACCTGAATAGAGCTGATGGGGCAGAACCTCTCCTCTGGGCCTCTGCCCACTTACAGTGGTTGGAGGGGTGCCTGGGACTCTGCTTCAGCTTAGATGACATGTGAGTACATCACTGACACGTGTCCAGCGCTCTGGATTTAGGAAACACCAACACCAACAATTGCAAAAATAGAAAAGAAGGGAGAAAAAAGTTCACTCTGTCTTGTGTGTCCCATGCGGGTAGGGCCTCTACCTGCCTTTTAGTCTCAATTCCTCTGCCTAGCTGCCTCACAGATTCTCAACAGACTTCTATTGAAAGAATGGAAAAAGCTAGAAGCCCTCTGACTGCACCTGTGGGGTCTGGCCAGAATGCAGGCAGGCCTGGTGGTGGAGCTCATGGACTTCCAGTTCCTGAGAAGGATGAGGCACCCTCCTCCCCACTCCCCTGCCCCAACCCAAGAGAGAGGGCTGGGGAAGCACCGCAGGTTGGTATTCATGTGCCAGCCCTGTATCCACTGCCAGGGGCCCTGGAGAGGATCTAATCTCATTGACTTGGGGCAGTACCATCAGCAACCTGTTAGGAGCCAAGGCTCAATTAAAACTCCTATTTATTTAGGCATAAAAACAAACTGCCATGAGGAATCTGCAGGCCATGTACCAAATCCCGTTTTCAGGTACATTTTTCTTCTCTCTTGTTAAAGTTCAGACAGTGGTTTCCACTTCAACACTGTTTAACAAAGCTCTCCTGGCAGGGCCACTGAGTTTGTAAAGAGTTGGTTCCCTCGGTGGGGTTGTCACCTTTGCTCTGGCTTCTCGTTTTAATTACATTTAATCCCCATACTTGCTGCACCTCAGAAAATACCCATTAGGAAACAAATAAAATATAAACCTTATTTTTCCAATTTTATTAGAAAATGTTTTCTTTATAGTTTATGCCCATTTGGAAATGCTACCTACGTGGTTTTGAAACCGTGCAACCCAGATTGGGATTGAACCAATGTGCCGGGACTCGAACCCCACCAAAACCCAGACTGGAACTTTTAATTGAGATCACACACCTGGTTTCTGGACTTAATGAAGCTCAGTTTCTTGATATCTCATCACAGAAAGAATTCAGTGAGAG
Source organism: Balaenoptera acutorostrata (assembly GCF_949987535.1). Taxonomy (NCBI): domain Eukaryota; kingdom Metazoa; phylum Chordata; class Mammalia; order Artiodactyla; family Balaenopteridae; genus Balaenoptera; species Balaenoptera acutorostrata. The sequence goes on from NC_080071.1 coordinate 98,400,806, forward strand.
GCAAAGGTAAGAATTCAGTGAGAGGTAAGAAGTGGATTTATTTAGAGAGATGCACAGTCCACAGAGAGAGTGTGGGCCATCGCAGAAAATGAGAGGCATCAGGGTACGGGGTTGTCAGTTTTTATAGGGGGTGGGTAATTTCAGAGGCTAATGAGAAGAGTATTCCAGGTATTTTGGGGAAGGGGTGAGGATTTCCAGGAATTGGACCACCGCCCACTTGACCTTTTATGGTCTTGGAACTGTCAAGGCACCTGTGGGTGTGTCATTTAGCTGATGTGTTACAATGAGCTTATACTGAGGCTCAAGGTCTAGTGAAAGTCGACTGATCTGCCGTCTTGGACCAGTTTATGTCATGTCCTCAAGGGGCTATGTCATTCTTTTAAATGTTGTCCCCTGCCCCCTTCCCTCTTGTTTCAATTTCTATCTTCTGAAGTGATTTAAAAAATAGTTTAAAACCCTAGATATTTCCAAATTTCCCCTGAAGGGGAAGTGAGCTGGGCCACTGTGGCAGAGCCAGCTGAGCAGGACACCCACCCATGGCCTCCGGCAGAGGTGTTAATTTCTCCAACAACTTTGTATCTCAGTTTTTGATAGCTTTAAAAAATTACTGAAAATATGGAAGACTGACAATGACTGAGAAACAATATTATTAGACTATGTAATAAAAATAAAGAGACAGGAGAACACCAGAATCACAGCTAGCTGCTGGACAATCATCGACAGGAAGACACTGGAACTCACCAAAAAAGATACCCCACATCCAAAGACAAAGGAGAAGCCACAATGAGACGGCAGGAGGGGCGCAATCAGAGTAAAATCAAATCCCATAACTGGTGGGTGGGTGACTCACAGACTGGCAAACACTTATACCGCAGAAGTGCGCCCACTGGAGTCAAGGTTCTGAGTCCCACGTCAGACTTCCCAACCTGGGGGTCTGGCAATGAGAGGAGGAATTCATACACAGAATTTGAAGCCTACTGGAAATTGATTGCAGGACAGGACTGGGGGAAACAGAGACCCACTCTTGGAGGGTGCACACAAAATAGTGTGTGCATCGGGACCCAAGGGAAGGAGCAGTGACCCCAGGGGAGACTGAACCAGACCTACCTGCTAGTGTTGGAAGGTCTCCTGCAGAGGCGGAGGGTGGCTCTGTTTCACCATGGGGGCAAGCACACTGGCAGCAGAAGTTCTGGGAAGTAATCCTTGGCGTGAGCCTCCCAGAGTCTGTTATTAGCCCCACAAAGAGCCCAGGTAGGCTCCAGTGTTGGGTTGCCTCAGGCAAAACAACCAACAGGGAGGGAACCCAGCCCCACCCATCAACAGTCAAGTGGATTAAAGTTTTACTGAGCTCTGACCACCACAGCAACAGTCAGCTCTACCCACCACCAGAACCTCCCATCAAGCCTCTTAGATAGCCTCAACCACCAGAGGGCAGACAGCAGAAGCAAGAAAAACTACAATCCTGCAGCCTGTGGAAGAAAAACCACATTCACAGAAAGATACACAAGATGAAAAGGCAGAGGGCTATACACCAGATGAAGGAACAAGATAAAACCCCAGAAAAACAAATAAATGAAGTGGAGATAGGCAACCTTCCAAAAAAAAGAATTCAAAATAATGATAGTGAAGATGATCCAGGACCTCGGAATAAGAATGGAGGCAAAGATCGAGAAGATGCAAGAAATGTTTAACAAAGACCTAGAAGAATTAAAGAACAAACAGGGGCTTCCCTGGTGGCGCAGTGGTTGAGAATCTGCCTGCTAATGCAGGAGACACGGGTTCGAGCCCTGGTCTGGGAGGATCCCACATGCCACGGAGCAGCTGGGCCCGTGAGCCACAGCTGCTGAGCCTGCGCGTCTGGAGCCTGTGCCCCGCAACGGGAGGGGCCGCGATAGTGAAAGGCCCGCGCACCGCGATGAAGAGCGGTCCCCGCACCGCGATGAAGAGTGGCCCCCACTTGCCGCAACTAGAGAAAGCCCTCGCACGAACCGAAGACCCAGCACAGCCAAAAATAAATAAATAAATAAATAAATAAATAATAAATAAAAAAAAAAAATTAAAAAAAAAAAAAAGAACAAACAAACACAGATGAACAATAAAATAACTGAAATGAAAACTACACTAGAAGGAATCAATAGCAGAATAACTGAGGCAGAAGAATGGATAAGTGACCTGGAAGACAGAATGGTGGAATTCACTGCTGCAGAACAGAATAAAGAAAAAAGAATGAAAAGAAATGAAGACAGCCTAAGAGACCTCTGGGACAACAATAAACGCAACAACATTCACATTATAGGGGTCCCAGAAGGAGAAGAAAGAGAGAAAGGACCAGAGAAAATATTTGAAGAGATTATAGTTGAAAACTTCCTTAACATGGGAAAGGAAATAGCCACCCAAGTTCAGGAAGTGCAGAGAGTCCCATACAGGATAAGCCCAAGGAGAAACACGCCAATACACATAATAATCAAATTGGCAAAAATTAAAGACAAAGAAAAATTATTGAAAGCAACAAGGGAAAAACGACAAATAACATACAAGGGAACTCCCATAAGGTTAACAGCTGATTTCTCAGCAGAAACCCTACAAGCCAGAAGGGAGTGGCATGATATACTTAAAGTGATGAAAGGGAAGAACCTACAACCAAGATTACTCTACCCGGCAAGGATCTCATTTAGATTTGATGGAGAAATCAAAAGCTTTACAGACAAGAAAAGCTAAGAGAATTCAGCACCACCAAACCAGCTCTACAACAAATGCTAAAGGAACTTCTCTAACTGAGAAACACAAGAGAAGAAAAGGACCTACAAAAACAAACCCAAAACAATTAAGAAAATGGTCATAGGAACATACATATCGATAATTACCTTAAACATGAATGGATTAAATGCTCCAACCAAAAGACACAGGCTCGCTGAATGGATACAAAAACAAGACCCATATATATGCTGTCTACAAGAGACCCGCTTCAGACCTAGGGACACATACAGACTGAAAGTGAGGGGATGGAAAAAGATATTCCATGCAAATGGAAATCAAAAAAAAGCTGGAGTAGCTATACTCATATCAGATAAAATAGACTTTAAAATAAAGAATGTTACAAGAGACAAGGAAGGACACTACATAATGATCAAGGGATCAATCCAAGAAGAAGATATAACAATTACAAATATATATGCACCCAACAGAGGAGCACCACAATACATAAGGCAACTGCTAACAGCTATGAAAGAGGAAATTGACAGTAACACAATAATAGTGGGGGACTTTAACACCTCACTTACACCAATGGGCAGATCATCCAAAACGAAAGTAAATAAGGAAACAGAAGCTTTAAATGACAAAATAGACCAGATAGCTTTAATTGATATTTATAGGACATTCCATCCAAAAACAGCAGATTACACTTTCTTCTCAAGTGCGCATGGAACATTCTCCAGGATAGAGCACATCTTGGGTCACAAATCAAGGCTCAGTACATTTCAGAAAATTGAAATCATATCAAACATCTTTTCTGATCACAATGCTATGAGATTAGAAATGAATTACAGGGAAAAAAACGTGAAAAGCACAAACACATGGAGGCTAAACAATACGTTACTAAATAACCAAGAGATCACTGAAGAAATCAAAGAAGAAATCAAAAAATACCTAGAGACAAATGACAATGAAAAGACGATGATCCAAAGCCTATGGGATGCAGCAAAAGCAGTTCTAAGAGGGAAGTTTATAGCTATACAAGCCTACCTCAAGAAACAATAAAAATCTCAAGTAAATACTCTAACCTTACACCTAAAGAAACTAGAGAAAGAAGAACAAACAAAACCCATAGTTAGCAGAAGGTAAGAAATCATAAAGATCAGAGCAGAAATAGATGAAATAGAAACAAAGAAAACAATAGCAAAGATCAATAAAACTAAGAGCTGGTTCTTTGAAAAGATAAACAAAATTGATAAGCCATTAACCAGACTCATCAACAAAAAGAGGGAGAGGACTCAAATCAATAAGATTAGAAATGAAAAAGGAGAATTTACAACAGACACAGCAGAAATACAAAGCATCCTAAGAGACTACTACAAGCAACTCTATGCCAATAAAATGGACAACCTGGAAGAAATGGACAAATTCTTAGAAAGGTATAACCTTCCAAGACTGAACCAGGAAGAAACAGAAAATATGAACAGACCAATCACAAGTAATGGAATTGAAACTGTGATTAAAAATCTTCCAACAAACAAAAGTCCAGGACCAGATGGCTTCACAGGTGAATTCTATCAAACATTTAGAGAAGGGCTAACACCCATCCTTCTCAAACTCTTCCAAAAATTTGCAGAGTAAGGAAGACTCCCAAACTCATTCTATGAGGCCACCATCACCCTGATACCAAAACCAGACAAAGATACTACAAAAAAAAGAAAATTACAGACCAATATCACTGATGAATACAGATGCAAAAATCCTCAACAAAATACTAGCAAACAGAATCCAACAACACTTAAAAGGATCATACACCACGATCAAGTGGGATTTATCCCAAGGATGCAAGGATTCTTCAATATATGCAAATCAATCAATGTGATACACCATATTAACAAATTGAAGAATAAAAACCATACGATCATCTCAATAGATGCAGAAAATCTTTTGACAAAATTCAACACCCACTTATGATAAAAACTCTCCAGAAAGTGGGCATAGAGGGAACCTACCTCAACATAATAAAGGCCATATATGACAAACCCACAGCAAACATCATTCTCAATGGTGAAAAACTGAAAGCATTTCCTCTAAGATCAGGAACAAGACAAGGATGTCCACTCTCACCACTATTATTCAACATAGTTTTGGAAATCCTAGCCACGGCAATCAGAGAAGAAAAAGAAATAAAACGAATACAAATTGTTAAAGAAGAAGTAAAACTGTCACTGTTTGCAGATGACATGATACTATACATAGAGAATCCTAAAAATGCCACCAGAAAACTACTAGAGCTAATCAATGAATTTGGTAAAGTTGCAGGATACAAAATAAATGCACAGAAATCTCTTGCATTCCTATACACTAATGATGAAAAATCTGAAAGAGAAATTATGGAAACACTCCCATTTACCACTGCAACAAAAAGAATAAAATACCTAGGAATAAACCTACGTAGGGAGACAAAAGACCTGTATGCAGAAAACTATAAGACACTGATGAAAGAAATGAAAGATGATACCAACAGGTGGAGAGATATACCATGTTCTTGGATTGGAAGAATCAATATTGTGAAAATGACTATACTACCCAAAACAACCTACAGATTCAATGCAATCCCTATCAAATTACCAATGGCATTTTTTTACAGAACTAGAACAAATCATTTTAAAATTTGTATGGAGACACAAAAGACCCCGAATAGCCAAAGTAGTCTTGAGGGAAAAAACGGAGCTGGAGGAATCAGACTCCCTGACTTCAGACTATACTACAAAGCTACAGTAATCAAGACAATATGGTACTGGCACAAAAACAGAAACATAGATCAATGGAACAAGAGAGAAAGCCCAGAGATAAACCCACGCACCTATGGTCAACTAATCTATGACAAAAGAGGCAAAGATATACAATGGAGAAAAGACAGTCTCCTCAATAAGTGGTGCTGGGAAAACTGGACAGTTACATGTAAAAGAATGAAATTAGAATACTCCCTAACACCATACACAAAAATAAACTCAAAATGGATTCGAGACCTAAATGTAAGACCGGACACTATAAAACTCTTAGAGGAAAATATAGGAAGAACACTCTTTGACATAAATCACAGCAAGATCTTTTTTGATCCACCTCCTAGAGTAATGGAAATAAAAACAAAAATAAACAAATGGGACCTAATGAAACTTCAAAGCTTTTGCACAGCAAAGGAAACCATAAACAAGACGAAAAGACAACCCTCAGAATGGGAGAAAATATTTGCAAATGAATCAACGGACAAAGGATTAATCTCCAAAATATATAAACAGCTCACTCAGCTCAATATTAAAGAAACAAACAACCCAATCCAGAAGTGGGCAGAAGACCTAAATAGACATTTCTCCAAAGAAGACATACACATGGCCAAGAAGCACATGAAAAGGTGCTCAACATCACTAATTATTAGAGAAATGCAAATCAAAACTACAATGAGGTATCATCTCACACCAGTTAGAATGGGCATCATCAGAAAATCTACAAACAACAAATGCTGGAGAGGGTGTGGAGAACAGGGAACCCTCTTGCACTGCTGGTGGGCATGTAAATTGATACAGCCACTATGAAGAACAATATGGAGGTCCCTTAAAAAACTAAAAATAGAATTACCATATGATCCAGCAATCCCACTAGTGGGCATATACCCAGAGAAAACCGTAATTCAAAAAGACACATGCACCTGAATGTTCATTGCAGCACTATTTACAATAGCCAGGTCATGGAAGCAGCCTAAATGCCCATCGACAGACGAATGGATAAAGAAGTTGTGGTACATATATACAATGGAATATTATTCAGCCATAAAAGAAAACCGAAATTGAGTCATTTGTTGAGACGTGGATGGATCTAGAGACTGTCATACAGAGTGAAGTAAGTCAGAAAGAGAAAAACAAATATCGTATATTAACACATGTATGTGGAACCTAGAAAAATGGTACAGATGAACCGGTTTGCAGGGCGGAAGTTAAGACGCAGATGTAGAGAACAAATGTATGGACACCAAGGGGGGAAAACCGCGGTGGGGTGGGGATGGTGGTGTTCTGAATTGGGCGATTGGGATTGACATGTATACACTGATGTGTATAAAATTGATGACTGATTAAAAAAAAAAGAGACAATAAATAATGCCAAACTAATCATTAACAGAAGCCTGAAACAGATTTTTTTGTTTTATTACTTTAATGGCTGAAGATTAGAACATGAAAGAAATGTATAAGCAGCTGCTTTATTCAAACATAAAACTTGTATTTGAAAAATATTTAAAATAATTGGATCTCAATTTGGATTCACTTTCATCACTTGTAGATTTCGATTAATGTCGCATAGTAGGTAATTGTCCTATATGCCTTAGAAAAACTTATCAATGAGACAAAGCCAAAAGAGTTTCTTTAGTTAGAAGGAACGTTCACAAACGAGCTGCCACTGATCCTTAAACTTCAGGCCTTCAGACCTCCAAGCTTCCCGTAGGTGGCGCCCAGAACATGTCTAAGTCACTGTGGGCCAGGGCTCTCTCCGCGGCCAGAATTGTGTCAGAAGTCTCCAGGGTGGGACCAGCCATGAGAACCAGACCTGGGCCCCTGGCTGGGCTCCAGGAGACGGTCGAGGGGCCGGCTGGCTGCTGTCATATATGGCACAGACTCTGGGAGGGGTGCTGGGTGCTCCATTTGGAGAAAGAGAAAGCCCTAACCCACCGGTGAAGGAAAAGTAACAGTGAGAAGTACAGTGGTCCTTGGTTCTCCACTTCAGTGGAGATGGGGGGAACCTACTACAGAAGGCACCACAGATAATAGTTGAGGGAAAAAGAAGAGAATTAAAAGACAAAAGAATATGAATAATTGCTGAAAATACAAGAATACCTCATTACCTTTCCTGTTATCTTCCTCTTCCTTACCAAGAGGTGTCTGTCACATCCCCACTAACCAGCAGGAGCCACCTGGAGCCTGGCACAGATGACTCATGACTGTGCAATGGTCAACAAGGGGAGGAACACACCCCGAGTCCCATCATGTCACTGTGTCATCTGCAATGTCACAGAGAAGCCGGGAAACGACAGCGACACCCTTGCCTGGCTTCCTGGCCTCACCTTTGCTGGAGTCCTCACCTTCCCTGGCCTCCATGCACTATTGCAGCTCCTAGGGCTGGGACTTGTCAGGGGAGCATTCGGGGACTGCTACATGCAGGTCACAGGTCTAGTACTTTACATTCACAGTGCCAAGCAGCACCGGGGTAACCTTTTGAGTGAAGCATTATTTTTATTTGGCACTTGGGAAACCTGAAGCTCCAACAAGAATAACGTACCCTGCTGTTGGAAAGTAGTAGAGCCTGGCTTCAACCCAAGACCCTCTGACACACATCATGCCCCGCTTCCATGATGCAACTGGAAAGAGGGCAGCTGAGTCTGAACTCATGCTGGTCCTGTGCTCCCTCCTCACCTAGGGAATAACTATGATAATAGCACTGATATTGAATCACCAGGGATTGATGTGGAATCCAACAGAGGTCTGGGAAGGAGCTGTAAGATGGCCTTACAGCCATTTCCTGTCACCACTGAGACCCACAGAGCATCCCTCCTAGAGCAGAGGAAGAGGCCACCTCCCACCTGCTGAGGCAAAGCAGGTCCCCTATTCACTAAGGTTGAGCTGCTCCCCCAGGTCCAGCAAACAAGAAAGTGATGTCTAAAATTACAAGCAGACCTCAGAGAAATTGTGGGTTAGGTTCCAGACCACTGCAATAAAGCAAATATTGCAGTAAAGTGAGTCACACAAATTTTTGGTTTCCCACTGCATATGAAAGTTATATTTATACTGTACTCTATTAAGTGTGCAGTAGCATTTTTGTCTAAAAAAAATGTAATACCTTATTTTTAAAATAATTTATTGCTAACCATCATCTGAACCTTTAGCAAATCATAGTAGTAACATCAAAGATCACTGATCCCAGACCATCATAACAAATATTAAAATAATGAAAAAGTTTGAAATATTGCAAGAATTACCAAAATGTGACACAGAGACAGAAAGTGAGCAGATAAGGTTGGAAAAATTGTGCCAACAGATTGCTTACTGCACAGTTGCCACAAACCTTCAATTTGCAAAAAAAAAAAAAAAAAGCAATATCTGTGAAGTGCAATAAAGCAAAACACAATAAAATGAGGTATGCCTGTATGTGACTGTGACAAAAATCTGCCAACTAATGTCTAGCCTCCCCATCTCTGACAAAACCTGTGCTGGCTGCTGATCTGCCTCCTGCCTGTAAGCCCATCAGATAATCATGCGAGCGTGAAGCCGGCCCTCATCTACCCGCTGATAATACCACATGAACCCATCTACTCTCGCTCACCCCACTGCCACGTGGCAGAAAGTGATGTCCACACCCTGTCCCTGAGGGTGTGATTACCGATGTAGAATAACAAACACATTTAAATATACTAAGGCAAAAAAATTACAAAGTTGTTTTGAGAGTATATTCCCATACATTACCATTTATACATCTTGTTGAAATAAAATTTATATTTTAAGGCAGGGCAAGAAAAAAATTAAACATAAAATTCTCTCTGTGTGTTTGTTTGGGCTTCTCCCTCCCTAATGTGCAGAGTGCGTCTGCATTACACATTTACCAGACCTCCACAAAGATGGGAGTGCCTGCTCAGCTGTAAAGATCATGTTTTTTCTTCTTTCTTCTGACACTAGCAGTTTAACTTCTTAAAAGAATAGTGTTCTTTCCCAGCTCTGTAGGGGGTCGGGGTGACTTGCTGCTCACTTTGTATGTGCTTACCTGTACTATGTATCCTTGGTGAACTTTATGTAAAATATCAGTATGTCATTTTGATGTACCATCCTTTGTCTCAAAAATGTATATGACTATGCCTTCTAACAGACGGAACAGTTCTCAGAGCTTTCTGAGAATCTACTGCCTGTGTTATAATCCTCAGTTTGGCTCAAATAAAATTCTCTTTTTTCTTCTTAACTTGATAGTTAGTTGAATTTTCGTTGACATTTTCTTGTCATAGTCTGCAGGATATCAGAGGCACCCACCAGAGAGCACCTGGAGTCTACCCCAAACCAGTGCTTGGTACAAGCAGGGGCCCTTTGAGCCTCACCTATTTCTTGGTATCTTTCAGGTGCTTTGGTGAGTTCTGATATCCAGACATCATTACTTTAAATGACGTCCTGAATTTTACTCGAGCTCTTTTTCTTGGGACTTGGAATCCTAAGAGGGTACCAGTACATTTCCTAGTCAGGGACCTCGGGGGAAATTTGGAGTGAATTGGGTTGGCTGTCCTTTTTAAAAATTGGCTTAAATTGGAAAGATTATGTATATATGGTCTGAACAAACTGCTAGTGAAACGAGAGACTGAGCCTGCTCAGCTCCAAAGAAAAGGGACATCTGCTCCTTCGGCCACAAGGCATTCTCAGGTGACAGACCCTAGCGGAAGTGTCTGAGGATCAATCCTCGTGATGTGTAGCAGTCCCATAGAGAACCCCACTACAACCATTAAGTAAATTCTGCCCCCCAGGGGGCATAATAAAGGATGATCACCTGGTGCCCTGAGCACCCACGGCAGTTTTAGACTGTTGGAGGGAGAAATCGAGACACATAAGAGAGTCAAACCAACCCAAGGGTAACTCCTTGGGGAGCTAGACTCAGAAGCAGCACACATTTGATTCATCACGCTGTCCTCAGAAAGTTGTTCAGATCATATCTGAATTAGGCTGCCAAATTAATAACGGGAAACCGTGCCTCAAAGGCCGAACAGCTCCTGGATGTGCAGCCACTCACCGGAACTTCAGCTGGCTTCATGGATGGAGCTCTCTTGACATTCTAGAGAAAGCCAGCTTGATAAAACACCTTTTCAAAATTCTGATCTGGAGAAAATAAAAGTATTCCTAGGAGAAAACTTGAAGTTATAACATCACCTGAGACTACAGCCTTAGCTCAATTAATAGAACTTAAAACTGGAAGGAAGAAAAAAAAAAAAAAGGAAATGGGCTTTTTAAAACTCAGGCAGGAAAATTATGAGATCTCTGTGTCTCTGGATATATATGGTCTGTGTGTATGTTTTAAGTATGATATGCCCCTACCTTAAGATGGTATTATCAAAATTAATTTGTAAAAGAGCTCTCTTTAACTGACTTAAAAGTAAGTGCTTACAAATTTTGATTTGTACAAATCAAATATTTCTAAATGTAACTTAGGTAACTAAATGTAACATAAACTAGCCCCAAATTTTAAAGGATCACGTGATCTAGGATTATGCTTTAATGAATAAAAACACGTTTAAATCGAGGATTTAATTAATATAAAAGTCTTTAGAGTCATCACCATTAAGTATAATACTTTTATTGTACCTAGGTTTCCTGAAAGTCAATAAGCTCATGTCATCTATGTTGCAAAATTTTTCAACAAGATAATTAATAGTATGATGATATTTTCATAAGTAATAAAAAAGATAAGTGGGATAAAAGCTTTTGGGTGAACTCTTTAATAATAATATGTTATATGGTACGTCTACCTAAAAACAGTTTCTCCAGATTTTTGGCAACTTGAAACTTTAGAGTTCTGCTAAATTAAATTAAATGATGGAAATTAATTGAATGTCTAGATCATTTTTAATAAGATAAAATACTGAACTATTAATTGCTAAAGAAGTCTATGTTTACCTACTTTTGATCTCTTATTACAGAGAGACTACGTATGTTTGAAACTTAATAAATGTATTTTGTGCTTTATTGAAAGATCGTACTATGAAATGGCATATATTTCTAGAAATTAATTTTTAAAAGGGAATCTTGAGAAAAGAGTTTTATGCATGGTCAAGACTGACTAAAATCAGATTAAATTTAATTAAATAAATGAAATTTAATATTAAAAGTAAAATGATTTAAAACTAGAATTTGTTTTTTTTTTCTCTGTTGAGAGGACAAAGTTTCTTGAAATATTGATCTGCTTTCTATAACAGATTGTAAAGTTTCTTTACCAGTAACTTTTTGCACTTGCCTTTGAAAGCTTTTCTTGTCATTTTGGTTATATGAATAAGTATTGTTTCACAGTCACTTATGATCCTATTTGGCCAAATGTTTAAAACCTTTTGATATCTTTGACAACTTTTCTCAAGTCAAATTCTAAATTCAAACTTCTTCTGACCTCCAGGTAACTTTGGGATGCTTCAGAGGGCCCCTGAACATCCCAAAGAGAGGTATTAAACTATTTAGGCTTAATTGGTATATTAAATTACATGGGAAACATTGTCAAATGAGTAATAATAAATCTAAAATTATATTGTATAGATAAATATTATTAACATAAATGTTCTAGAAATTATATGAAGTTCCTAAAATTTGAAATGTCCTGGTATGTTGTCAGTCATAATTCTAGTTACCTTAAAATGTTGTATGTCTCAGAAATAGCCAAATTTCCTTGACAATCACATTGTAATTAGGTCTTTAACCATGCTTTGTAAGTCTTTTGTCATTTAGAGACAGTTATTGTCTTATTCTGGTGCTTTTACAAAAATGCTTGTGGATAACTTGCTTTTATGCGCCAAAACTAAATTAGACTTGGTAGCAAAAGGACTTCCACCCTGTATAAGGCTTATTTCAGAAACAGCTCTCTCACGTGAGGCTACTTAAAAGTAATAGGGTCTCCTTTAACAATTTATGTCCCACACTCAGTTGAGTCTCTTCTAAACTCTCACCACACTCAGCACAATTCTGTAATTCAGCTAACTTCTTATGACGTATTGTTGCTTTCTGCACCTAATACTTCCTTGGTCCCGTGTAATAACCTTAACCTTGCAACTTTGCTTCCAGCACTACAGAAAGGAGACAACCACAACTGCATTTTGTTAACAGATTACCCTCTTGCTTCCAGGAATGACTTATAACAACCCCAATTGATAAGACTGATCTAAGTTAATTTACACATGGGTCCTACTTAAAGGATGAACAGGGATGTTATTGAGCTGGATATGCAATAACGTCCACAGTGGACATAATTGAAAACTTTTATTTGCCAGAAACAAAGTCAGCACAACAAGCCGAATTAATTGCCTTAACTCTAGCTTGCCAACTAGCTAAAGAGCAGATAACAAATATTTATACTGACAGTCACTATGCTTTTGAAGTGGAATGAGGTTTTAACCTCCGCAATACAACCTATAAAAAGATAAAAAACAGGTTGCAGAATTATTAATTGTTATGCAACTGCCTAAACAGTTGGCAATTATTAAAACAACAGGGCATTTCAAATCTGACACTATGGAAGCTAAAAGAAATCAGCACACTGATGCTGCAGCCAAACAGGCAGCTTTAAATATTCATCCTGTCCAGTCTTGAGAATGTCCACTGCTCTCCATTAACCCTGCTAACCCAATAAAATATTTCTTTCTAGAGGCTCAAGAAATCACCACTAAAGAAGAGAAACACACATGGCAACAAAAAGGGGGAATTTTGACTCCACCACACAAATATGGTTTAGACCTGATGAAATGAAACAAAACTTATAGTGTCTATTGAAGCCCAATTGCCATGACTCCAACATGTACATTATTTAACCCATTAGGCATCTGAGAAAATAATTTTATGTGGAAAACAATATATTGGAAACTTGCACTCATGATGGTTCAAAGGAAATATATTACATTGTTGGCAGGGTCTTATAGAGATACTTTAAAAAATGGTGACTACTTTTACAGCAAGCTCCCAGGAGATGAAAATAATCGTGGATTACAACCTGGAGATTTTATTTATTGGAAAGAACACCAAATGAAAGATTCTTTGCAGGCAAGATAGAAAGAACTTTTAAAGGTAGCATTAACTAATCCATGCACAGCCAAAGTGAAAGATGTTAATTCACGGATTCACATCTCTCATTTTTAAAGAAGCCCCCTCCACCTGAATGGATTTTAACCCCTGTTTTTAGCACCTGGCTTCAACTAAGACAAGCATCACCAAGCTAGAACAAGAAGACAACAATAGTTGTAGAACCAAAGGTCAGCTGAACCAAAGGTCCAGACCAGGCCTGTAAGACTCATTCTACCAGTTCAATTTTACTGTTTACCAAATGTCTGTCTCTCTATCAATCAAAATTAAAATAACATACAAAGGAATCCCCAAAAAGTTATCACTGCTTTTTCAGCAGAAACTCTTCAGGCCAGAAGGAAGTGGCAGGATATATTTAAAGTGATGAAAGAGAAAAAACTACAACCAAGGTTATTCTGCCCAGCAAGGATCTCATTCAGATATGATGGAGAAATCAAAAGCTTTACAGACAAACAAAAGCTAAGAGAATTCAGCACCACCAAACCAGCTTTACAACAAATGCTAAAGGAACTTCTCTAGGCAGCAAACACAAGAGAAGAAAAAGATGTACAAAAACAAACCCAAAACAATTAAAAAATGGTAATAGGAACATACATGTCAATAATAACCTTGAATGTAAATGGATTAATGCTCCAACCAAAAGACACAGACTGGCTGAATGGATACAAAAACAAGACCCATTGCTCCTTAACACCATACACAAAAATAAACTCAAAATGGATTAAAGACCTAAATGTAAGGCCAGACACTATCAAACTCTTAGAGGAAAACATAGGCAAAACACTCCATGACATAAATCACAACAAGATCCTTTTAGACCCACCTCCTAGAGAAATGGAAATAAAAACAAAAAGAAACAAATGGGACCTAATGAAACTTAAAAGCTTTTGCACAGCAAAGGAAACCATAAACAAGACCAAAAGACAACCCTCAGAATGGGAGAAAATATTTGCAAATGAAGCAACTGACAAAGGATTAACCTCCCTGATTTACAAGCAGCCCATGCAGCTCAATGACAAAAAAACAAACAATCCAATCCAAATATGGGCAGAAGACCTAAATAGATATTTCTCCAAAGAAGATATACAGATTGCCAACAAACACATGAAAGAATGTTCAACATCATTAATAATTAGAGAAATGCAAATCAAAACTACAATGAGATATCATCTCACACTGGTCAGAATGGCCATCATCAAAAATCTACAAACAATAAATGCTGGAGAGGGTGTGGAGAAAAGGGAACCCTCTTGCACTGTTGATTGGAATGTAAACTGATACAGCCACTATGGAGAACAGTATGGACGTTCCTTAAAAAGCTAAAAACAGATCTACCATACGATCCAGCAATCCCATTACTGGGCATATACCCTGAGAAAACCATAATTCAAAAAGAGTCATGTACCAAAATGTTCATTGCAGCTCTATTTATAATAGCCAGGACATGGAAGCAACCAAAGTGTCCATCATTGGATGATTGGAAAAAGAAGATGTGGCACATATATACAATGGAATATTACTCAGCCATAAAGAGAAACGAAATTGAGTTATTTGTAGTGAGGTGGATGGAGTTAGAGTGTGGCATACAGAGTGAAGTAAGTCAGAAAGAGAAAAACGAAAACAGTATGCTAACACATATATGTGGAATGTAAGAAAAATTTTAAAAGGTCATGAAGAACCTAGGGGTAAGACAGGAATAAAGACACAGACCTACTAGAGAATGGACTTGAGGATATGGGGAGGGGGAAGGGTAAGCTGTGACAAAGTGAGAGAGTGGCATGGACATATATACACTACCAAACGTAAAACAGATAGCTAGTGGAAAGCAGCCGCATAGCACAGGGAGATCAGCTCGGTGGTTTGTGACCACCTAGAGAGGTGGGATAAGGAGGGTGGGAGGGAGGGAGACACAAGAGGAAAGAGATATGGGAACATATGTATATGTATAACTGATTCACTTTGTTATAAAGCAGAAACCAACACACCATTGTAAAGCAATTATACTCCAATAAAGATGTTTTTTAAAAAAATCTTCCAACAAACAGAAGTCCAGGACCAGATGGTTTCACAGGGGAATTCTATCAAACATTTAGAGAAGAGCTAACACCGATCCTTCTCAAATTCTTTCAAAAAATTGCAAAGGGAGGAACACTCCCAAATTCTTTCTACGAAGCCACCATCACCATGATACCAAAACCAGACAAAGATATCACAAAAAAAGAAAATTACAGACCAATATCACTGATGAACAAAGATGCAAAAATCCTCAACAAAATACTAGCAAACAGAATCCAACAGCACACTAAAAGGATCATACCCCATGATCAAGTGGGATTTATCCCAGGAATGCAAGGATTCTTCAACATACGTAAATCAATCAATGTGATATACCATATTAACCAATTAAGGAATAAAAACCATATGATCATCTCAATATATGCAGAAAAAACTTTTGACAAAATACAACACTGATTTATGATAAAAACTCCCCAGAAAATGGGCATAGAGGAAACCTACCTTAACATAATAAAGGCCATATCTGACAAACCCACAACAAACATCATGCTCAATGGTGAAAAACTGAAAGCATTTCCACTAAGATCAGGAACAAGAGAAGGATGTCCACTCTCGCCACTCTTATTCAACATAGTTTTGGAAGTCCTAGCCATGGAAATCAGTGCAGGAAAAGGAATCCAAATTGGCAAAGAAGAATTAAAACTGTCACTGGTTGCAGATGACATGATACTATACATAGAAAATCCTAAAGATGCCACCAGAAAACTACTAGAACTAATCAATGAATTTGGTAAGGTTGCAGGATATGAAATTAATGCACAGAAATCTCTGGCATTCCTATACACTAACAACAAAAAATCAGAAAGAGAAATTAAGGAGAAAATCCCATTCACCATCACAACAAAAAGAATAAAATACCTAGGAATAATCCTACCTAAGGAAGCAAAAGACTTATACTCAGAAAACCATAGGGACTTCCCCGGTGGCACAGTGGTTAAGAATCTGCCTGCCAATGCAGGGGACATGGGTTTGAGCCCTGGTCTGGGAAGATCCCACATGCTGCAGAGCAACTAAGCCTGTGCGCCACAACTACAGAGCATACACTCTGGAGCCCATGAGCCACAACTACTGAGCCCACGTGCCACAGCTACTGAAGCCCACATGCCTGGAGCTCATGCTCCGCAACAAGAGAAGCCACTACAATAAGAAGCCCACACACTGCAATGAAGAGTAGCCCCTGTTCGCTGCAACTAGAGAAAGCCCACACACAGCAACGAAGACCCAACACAGCCAAAAATAAATAAAATAAATAAATTTATATTAAAAAAGAAAACTGTAAAACACCAATGAAAGAAATCAAAGATGACATAAAGAGATGAAGAAATATACCATGTTATTGGATTGGAAGAATCAATATTGTAAAAATGGCTATACTACCCAAAGCAATCTACAGATTCAGTGCAATTCCTATCAAACTACCAATGGCATTCTTCACAGAATAGGAACAAAAAATTTTACAATTTGTATGGAAACCCAAAAGGCCCCGAATAGCCAAAGCAATCTTGAGAAAGAAAAATGGAGCTGTAGGTATGAGGCTCCCTGATTTCAAACTATACTACAAAGCTACAGTAATCAAGACAGTATGGTACTGGCACAAAAACAGAAATATAGATCAATGGAACAAGATAGAAAGCCCAGAGATAAACCCATGCACATATGGTCACCTAATTCATGACAAAGGAGGCGAGAACATACAATGGAGAAAAGACAGCCTCTTCAATAAGTGGTGCTGGAAAAACTGGGCATCTACATGTAAAGGAATGAAACTAGGATACTACCTAACACCATACACAAAAATAAACTCCAATTGGATTAAATACCTAAATGTAAGACTGGACACTATAAAACTCTTAGAGGAAAACGTAGGAAAAACACTCTTTGACATAAACTACAGCAAGATCATTTTTGACCCACCTCCTAGAGTAATGAAAATAAAAACAAAAATAAACAAATGGAACCTAATTAAACTTAAAAGCTTTTGCACAGCAAAGGAACCATAAACAAGGTGAAAAGACGACCCTCAGAATGGGAGAAAATATTTGCCAATGAAGCAATGGACAAAGGATTAATCTCCAAAATATACAAACAGCTCATGGAGATCAATATCAAAAAAACAAACAACCCAATCCAAAAATGGACAGAAGACCTAAATAGACATTTCATTAGAGAAGACATACAGATGGCCAAGAGGCACATGAAAAGATGCACAACATCACTAATTATTAGAGAAATCAAATCAAAATTACAATGAGTTATCACCTCACACTGCTCAGAATGGCCATCATCAAAAAATCTACAAACAATAAGTGATGGAGAGGGTGTGGAGAAAAGAGAACCCTTTTGCACTGTTGGTGGGAATGTAAATTGATACAGCCACTATGGAGAACATAGTATGGAGGTTCCCTAAAAAACTAAAAATAGAACTACCATATGACACAGCAATCCCACTACTGGGCATATACCCTGAGAAAACCATAATTCAAAAGGACACATGTACCCCAATGTTCATTACAGCACTATTTACAATAGTCAGGACATGGACACAACCTAAATGTCCAATGATAGATGAATGGATAAAGAAGATGTGGTGCATATATACAAAGAAGTATTACTCAGCCATAAAGGAACGAAATTGGGTCGTTTGTATAGATGTGGATGGACCTAGAGTCTGTCATACAAAGTAAAGTAAGCCAGAAAGAGAAAAACAAATATCATATATTAATGCATATATGTGGAATCTAGAAAAATGGTACAGATGAACCTACTTGCAGGGCAGGAATAGAGACATAGATGTAGAGAATGGACATGTGGACACAGTGGGGGAAGGGGGAGGGTGGGACGAATTAGGAGATTAGGTTTGACATAAATACACTACCATGTGTAAAATAGATAGCTAGAGGGAACCTGCTGTATAGCACAGGGAGCTCAGCTCGGTGCTCTGTGACAACCTAGAAGGGTGGGAAGGGGTGGTGGGAGGGAGGTCCAAGAGGGAGGGGATATAGATATACATATGGCTGATTCACTTCATTGTGCAGTGGAAACTAACACAACTAACAATAACATTGTGGAGCAATTTTACTAAAAAAAAACTTGTAAAAAAAATTAGGGGAGCTGGGCAAAATGGCGGAAGAGTAAGACACAGAGATCACCTTCCTCCCCACAGATACATCAGAAATACATCTACACGTGGAACTGCTCCTGTAGAACACCCACTGAATACTGGCAGAAGACGTCAGACCTCCCAAAAGGCAAGAAACTCCCCATGTACCTGGGTAGGGCAAAAGAAAAAAGAAATAACAGAAACAAAAGAATAGGGATGGGACCTGCACCAGTGGGAGGGAGCTGTGAAGTAGGAAAGGTTTCCACACACTAGGAAGCCCCTTCGCAGGCAGAGACTGTGGGTGGCAGAGGGGGGAAGCTTCAGAGCCATGGAGGAGAGCTCAGTAACAGGGGTGCAGAGGACAAAGCGGAGAGATTCCCACACAGAGGATCAGTGCCAACCAGCACTCACCAGCCCAAGAGGCTCATCTGCTCACCCACCGGGGCGGTGGGGGCTGGGAGCTGAGGCTTGGGCTTCTGTTGGATTGCAGGGAGAGGACAGGGGTTGGCTGCGTGAACACAGCCTGAAGGGGTTAGCGCACCACAGCTAGCCGGGAGGGAGTCCGGGAAAAGGTCTGGAGCTGCCAAACAGGCAAGAGACTTTTTCTTGCCTCTTTGTTTCCTGGTGCGCGAGGAGAGGGGATTCAGAGCGCCGCCTACACGAGCTCAGGGACGGGCGCGAGCCGCGGCTATCAGCGTGGACCCCAGAGACGGGCATGAGACTCTAAGGCTGCTGCTGCCGCCACCAAGAAGCCTGTGTGTGAGCACAGGTCACTCTCCACACCTCCCCTCCCAGGAGCCTGTGCAGCCCACCACTGCCAGGGTCCCGTGATCCAGGAACAACTTCCCCGGGATAACGCACGGCTCGCCTCAGGCTGCTGCAACGTCACGCCGGCCTCTGCTGCTGCAGGCTCGCCCTGCACCCGTACCCCTCCCTCCCCCCGGCCTGAGTGAGCCAGAGCCCCCAAAGCAGCTGCTCCTTTAACCCCATCCTGTGTGAGCAAAGAACAGATGCCCTCAGGCGACCTACACACAGAGGCGGGTCCAAATCCAAAGCTGAACCCCAGGAGCTGTACGAACAAAGAAGAGAAAGGGAAATTTCTCCCAGCAGCCTCAGAAGCAGCGGATTAAAGCTCCACAAACAACTTGATGTACCTGCATCTGTGGAATACCTGAATAGACAACGAATCATCCCAAATTCAGGAGGTGGACTTTGGGAGCAGGATATATTATTTTTTCCCCTTTTCCTATTTTTGTGAGTGTGTATGTATATGCTTCTGTGGGAGATTTTGTCTCTATAGCTTTGCTTTCAGCAATTGCCCTAGGGTTCAGTCTGTCATTTTTGTTTTGGTTTTTGTTTTTGTTTTTTTTAACTTAAAAATTTTTTTTCTTCATAAATTTTTCTTAATAATTTTTTTTATTTTTATTTTTAAAAATTTAAAAGAAATTTTTCTTAATAAATTTTTTCTTAACAATTTTTCTTATTCTTTACTTTATAAAATTAAAAAAAATTTTTTCTTAATAACGTTTTTCTTTTTTATTTTAAAAAATTACAAAATTTATTTTAAAAAATTAAAAAAAATTTTTTCTTAATAAATTTTTTCTTAATAATATTTTTCTTATTTTTATTTTTATAGCTTTATTTTATTTTATCTTACTTTATTTAATTTTATTTTATCCTCTTGCTTTCTTTCTTTCTTTCTATTTTTTCTCCCTTTTATTCTGAGCCGTGTGGATGAAAGGCTCTTGGTGCTCCACCAGGCATCAGGGCTGTGCCTCTGAGGTGGGAGAGCCAACTTCAGGACACTGGTCCACAAGAGACCTCCCTGCTCCACGTAATACCAAATGGCAAAAATCTCTCAGAGATTGCCATCTCAACACCAAGACCCAGCTTAACTCAACGACCAGCAAGCTACAGTGCTGGACACCCTATGCCAAACAACTAGCAAGACAGGAACACAGCCCCATCCATTAGTAGAGAGGCTGCCTAAAATCATAATAAGGCCACAGACACCCTAAAACACACCACCAGACGTGGACGTGCGCACCAGAAAGACAAGATCCAGCCTCATCCACCAGAACACAGGCACTAGTCCCCTCCACCAGGAAGCCTACACAACCCACTGAACCAACCTTAGCCACTGGGGACAGATACCAAAAACAACAGGAACTACGAACCTGCAGCCTGTGAAAAGGAGACCCCAAACACAGTAAGATAAGCAAAATGAGAAGACAGAAAAACACACAGCAGATGAAGGAGCAAGGTAAAAACACACCAGACCTAACAAATGAAGAGGAAATAGGCAGTCTACCTGAAAAAGAATTCAGAATAATGATAGTAAAGATGATCCAAAATCTTGGAAATAGAATAGACAAAATGCAAGAAACATTTAACAAGGACGTAGAAGAACTAAAGAGGAACCAAGCAATGATGAACAACACAATAAATGAAATTAAAAATACTCTAGACGGGATCAATAGCAGAATAACTGAGGCAGAAGAACTGGTAAGTGACCTGGAAGATAAAATAGTGGAAATAACTACTGCCAAGCAGAATAAAGAAAAAAGAATGAAAAGAACTGAGGACAGTCTCAGAGACCTCTGGGACAACATTAAATGCACCAACATTCGAATTATAGGGGTCCCAGAAGAAGAAGAGAAAAAGAAAGGGACTGAGAAAATATTTGAAGAGATTATAGTTGAAAACTTCCCTAATACGGGAAAGGAAATAGTTAATCAAGTCCTGGAAGCACAGAGAGTCCCATACAGGATAAATCAAAGGAGAAACACGCCAAGACACATATTAATCAAACTATCAAAAATTAAATATAAAGAAAACATATTAAAAGCAGCAAGAGAAAAACAACAAATAAAACACACAAGGGAATCCTCATAAGGTTAACAGCTGATCTTTCAGCAGAAACACTGCAAGCCAGAAGGGAGTGGCAGGATATACTTAAAGTGATGAAGGAGAAAAATCTACAACCAAGATTACTCTACCCAGCAAGGATCTCATTCAGATTTGATGGAGAAATTAAAACCTTTACAGACAAGCAAAAGCTGAGAGAGTTCAGCACCACCAAACCAGCTTTACAACAAATGCTAAAGGAACTTCTCTAGGCAAGAAACACAAGAAAGGAAAACACCTACAATAACAAACCCAAAACATTTAAGAAAATGGGAATAGGACATACATATTGATAATTACCTTAAATGTAAACGAATTAAATGCTCCCACCAAAAGACACAGACTGGCTGAATGGATACAAAAACAAGACCCATATATATGCTGTCTACTAGAGACCCACTTCAGACCTAGGGACACATGCAGACTGAAAGTGAGGGGATGGAAAAAGATATTCCATGCAAATGGAAATCAAAAGAAAGCTGGAGTAGCAATTCTCATATCAGACAAAATAGACTTTAAAATAAAGACTATTACAAGAGACAAAGAAGGACACTATATAATGATCAAGGGATTGATCCAAGAAGAAGGTATAACAATTGTAAATATTTATGCACCCAACATAGGAACACCTCAATACATAAGGCAAATACTAACAGCCATAAAAGGGGAAATCGACAGTAACACAATCATAGTAGGAGACTTTAACACCCCACTTTCACCAATGGACAGATCATCCAAAATGAAAATAAATAAGGAAACACAAGCTTTAAATGATACATTAAACAAGATGGACTTAATTGATATTTATAGGACATTCCACCCAAAAACAACAGAATACACATTTTTCTCATGTGCTCATGGAATATTCTCCAGGATAGATCATATCTTCGGTCACAAATCAAGCCTTGGTAAATTTAAGAAAATTGAAATTATATCAAGTATCTTTTCCAACCACAACGCTATGAGACTAGATATCAATTACAGGAAAAGATCTGTAAAAAATACAAACACTTGGAGGCTAAACAATACACTACTTAATAACGAAGTGATCACTGAAGAAATCAAAAGGGAAATCAAAAAATACCTAGAAAAAAATGACAATGGAGACACGAAGACCCAAAACCTATGGGATGCAGCAAAAGCAGTTCTAAGAGGGAAGTTTATAGCAATACAAGCCTACTTCAAGAAACAGGAAACATCTCGAATAAACAACCTAACCTTGCACCTAAAGCAATTAGAGAAAGAAGAACAAAAAAACCCCAAAGATAGCAGAAGGAAAGAAATCATAAAGATCATATCAGAAATAAATGAAAAAGAAATAAAGGAAACAATAGCAACGATCAATAAAACTAAAAGCTGGTTCTTTGAGAAGAAAAACAAAATTGACAAACCATTAGCCAGACTCATCAAGAAAAAAAGGGAGAAGACTCAAATCAATAGAATTAGAAATGAAAAAGGATAAGTAACAACTGACACTGCAGAAATACAAATGATCATGAGAGATTACTACAAGCAACTCTATGCCAATAAAATGGACAACCTGGAAGAAACGGACAAATTCTTAGAAATGCACAACCTGCCGAGACTGAACCAGGAAGAAATAGAAAATATGAACAGACCAATCACAAGCACTGAAATTGAAACTGTGATTAAATATCTTCCAACAAACAAAAGTCCAGGACCACATGGCTTCACAGGCGAATTCTATCAAACATTTAGAGAAGAGCTAACACCTATCCTTCTCAAACTCTTCCAAAATATTGCAGAGGGAGGAACACTCCCCAACTCATTCTACGAGGCCACCATCAACCTGATACCAAAACCAGACAAAGGCATCACACAAAAAAGAAAATTACAGACCGACATCACTGATAAACATAGATGCAAAAATCCTCAACAAAATACTAGCAAACAGAATCCAACAGCACATTATAAGGATCATACACCATGATCAAGTGGGGTTTATTCCAGGAATGCAAGGATTCTTCAATATATGCAAATCAATCAACGTGATACACCATATTAACAAATTGAAGGAGAAAAACTATATGATCATCTCAATAGATGCAGAGAAAGCTTTCGACAAAATTCAACACCCATTTATGATAAAAGCCCTGCAGAAAGTAGGCATAGAGGGAACTTTCCTCAACATAATAAAGGCCATATATGACAAACCCACAGCCAACATTGTCCTCAATGGTGAAAAACTGAAACCATTTCCAATAAGATCAGGAACTAGACAAGGTTGCCCACTCTCAACACTATTATTCAACATAGTTTTGGAAGTCCTAGCCACGGCAATCAGAGAAGAAAAAGAAATAAAAGGAATACAAATCAGAAAAGAAGAAGTAAAGCTGTCACTGTTTGCAGATGACATGATACTATACATAGAGAATCCTAAAGATGCTACCAGAAAACTACTAGAGCTAATCAATGAATTCGGTAAAGTAGCAGGATACAAAATTAATGCACAGAAATCTCTTGCATTCCTATACACTAATGATGAAAAATCTGAAAGTGAAATTAAGAAAACACTCCCATTTACCACTGCAACAAAAAGAATAAAATATCTAGGAATAAACCTACCTAAGGAGAGAAAAGACCTGTATGCAGAAAATTATAAGACACTGATGGAAGAAATTAAAGATGATACAAATAGATGGAGAGATACACCATGTTCTTAGATTGGAAGAATCAACATTGTGAAAATGACTCTACTACCCAAAGCAACCTACAGATTCAGTGCAATCCCTATCAAACTACCACTGGCATGTTTCACAGAAGTAGAACAAAAAATTTCACAATTTGTATGGAAACACAAAAGACCCCGAATAGCCAAAGCAATCTTGAGAACGAAAAATGGAGCTGGGGGAATCAGGCTCCCTACTACAAAGCTACAGTAATCATGACAGTTTGGTACTGGCACAAAAACAGAAACATAGATCAATGGAACAGGATAGAAAGCCCAGTGATAAACCCACGTACCTTATCTTTGATAAAGGAGGCAAGCATATACAGTGGAGAAAAGACAGCCTCTTCAATAAGTGGTGCTGGGAAAACTGGACAGCTACATGTAAAACTATGAAATTAGAACACTCCTTAACACCATACACAAAAATAAACTCAAAATGGATTAAAGACCTAAATGTAAGGCCAGACACTATCAAACTCTTAGAGGAAAACATAGGCAGAACACTCTATGACATAAATCACAGCAAGATCCTTTTTGACCCACCTCCTAGAGAAATGGAAATAAAAACAAAAAGAAACAAATGGGACCTAATGAAACTTAAAAGCTTTTGCACAGCCAAGAAATCATAAACAAGATGAGAAGACAACCCTCAGAATGGGAGAAAATATTTGCAAATGAAGCAACTGACAAAGGATTAACCTCCAAGATTTACAAGCAGCTCATGCAGCTCAATAACAACAAAACAAACAACCCAATCCAAAAATGGGAAGAAGACCTAAATAGACATTTCTCCAAAGAAGATATACAGATTGCCAACAAGCACATGAAAGAATGCTCAACATCATTAATAATTAGAGAAATGCAAATCAAAACTACAATGAGATATCATCTCACACTGGTCAGAATGGCCATCATCAAAAAATCTAGAAACAATAAATGCTGGAGAGGGTGTGAAGAAAAGGGAACACTCTTGCACTGTTGATGGGAGTGTAAATTGATACAGCCACTATGGAGAACAGTATGGAGGTTCCTTAAAAAACTACAAATAGAACTACCATACGACCCAGCAATCCCACTACTGGGCATATACCCTGAGAAAACCATAATTCAAAAAGAGTCATGTACCAAAATGTTCATTGCAGCTCTATTTATAATAGCCAGGACATGGAAGCAACGAAAGTGTCCATCATTGGATGAATGGATAAAGAAGATGTGGCACATATATACAATGAAATATTACTCAGCCATAAAAAGAAACGAAATTGAGTTATTTTTAGTGAGGTGGATGGAGTTAGAGTCTGGCATACAGAGTGAAGTAAGTCAGAAAGAGAAAAACAAATACAGTATGCTAACACATATATATGGAATCTAAGGGGGAAAAAAAAGGTCATGAAGAACCTAGTGGCAAGACGGGAATAAAGACACAGACCTACTAGAGAATGGACTTGAGGATATGGGGAGGGGGAGGGGTAAGATGTGACAGGGTGAGAGAGTGGCATAGACATATATACACTACCAAATGTAAAATAGATAGCTAGTGGGAAGCAGCCGCATAGCACAGGGAGATCAGCTTAGTGCTTTGTGACCACCTAGAGGGGTGGGATAAGGAGGGTGGGAGGGAGGGAGATGCAAGAGGGAAGAGATATGGGAACATATGTATATGTATAACTGATTCACTTTGTTATAAAGCAGAAACTAACACACCATTGTAAAGCAATTATACTCCAATAAAGATGCTTTAAAAAAATAAAAATATAAAAAGACACAGACCTACTAGAGAATGGACTTGAGGATATGGGGAAGGGTAAGGGTAAGATGTGACAAAGAGAGAGAGTGGCGTGGACATATATACACTACCAAACGTAAAATAGATAGCTAGTGGGAAGCAACCGCATACAACAGGGAGATCAGCTCTGTGCTTTGTGACCACCTAGAATTGTGGGATAGGGAGGGTGGGAGGGAGGGAGATGCAAGAGGGAAGAGATGTGGGAACGTGTGTATATGTATAGCTGATTCACTTTGTTATAAAGCAGAAACTAACACACCATTGTAAAGCAATTATACTCCAATAAAGATGTTTTTAAAAAATTAAATAAAATAGAATATTCAATTTGTAATTTTTGATGGCAAAAGTAATATATGTTCATTGTAGATAATTCAGAATATATAGAAAAACATAAATGTAAAAAATTTCACTTGTTATTGCACCACCCAGAAATAATCCCTGAGAAAACTTTGTGGTATTGCTTTCAGATAGATTTATAATTTACATATATGTTAAGAATGTACCAGAATACACAAATAAATATATCATGAAATTTTCCCACTTTTCAAATCATTTATGATGTTATCTTAGTAGTTAAACTAGTTAAACTAGCAGGATTTACCAATATATATTTAATTTATTACCTATTATCTAATTAATATTATTTTCTAATTTTACATAACTAAATGGATGCATACAAGAATAGCCTTCTAAACAGCCATCATTTGTTAAGCATTTATTATGCTTTAGTTACTATGCTAAACATAGGACATGCATTGCTTTATTTTTTAAATTTATTTTATTGAAGTATAGTCAATTTACAATGTTGTGTTAATTTCTGCTGTGCAGCAAAATGATTCAGTTATACACATATACATATTTTGATTATCTCAACACAATATTTGATTTGATATTATTAGTCCATTTAATGGATCAAGAAAATCCATCTGGCTCAGATATATCCAGTGCCACAGAACCATTAAATAAAGGAGTGGGAATTAGAACTCAGGCTTTGTGACAAAGTGCTATACATGGAATTTGGGGGTCAGGGATATGAGTATTTATAAGCCTCTTGAGACATTTAATAACCAAATTGCTCTCCAGATGTGAATTTACACAAGCAGTAAACCAAGTGCTTTTATTTTTAACAGTTTCCAGGGAAGGAGATTCTACAGCATCTCTTGACTATCTCTTGATTGTCTATTTTGATAACACTTCCAGGCAACAGACTCTTCTCTGTAGATCAGCTAAGCTCCACTGCTCCTGGCTTCAGTAATTCTTTTAAAAAGTGAAGGACAAACCAGTTTCCTTAATACTTATTCTTTGAATACTGTAAAACAATAGTTTAAGACATTATGTTCATTTATTGATATATTCACATGATATCTTTTTCTAGAAAATTGTTGGATGGTCTTGATAGTCCTCAAACATTTTTGTTCTATTCTTTATCTTTCTTATGTAGGGTGTATTTCCCATCTCCTTTCATTTTTTTTTTCTTTTTCCTGGTTCTTTTAAGCTAATTTAAAAACTGCAAAGATCTAAGTTAGATATAATACTGTAGGAATTTTGAGACCAAAACTGATGGTAATGGAAAAATAATTTTCTGACTTTTGAAAGCAACTGTCGTTTCACAGTTGCATTTCTTCCTCCTGGGCTCTACCTGTTGAATCTTTATCCTCTATGCATATGTGGTGCTATTTTTTAATCTCATTCCTGGCGAACTTCATCTTGTTTTTTGGTTTTTCAAGGTTTTCCCCTTTGAATCGTTTGTCTAAGTCATCCAAGTGACTGAATTCTGCATCTCTTCCAAGATGTTAACTCCCCTGCCTCACTCGGCAGCATCCATCAAGGTAGATGGGTGTGTTCTCCATTCTATCTTCCAGGTCAGTGACAAAGAAATGAAACCACACTATTGTGGGGGTGACCCCTGGCAGACGTCACTGGCCATGGTCCCTGGGGAGTGATCATGAGCCATGCATGGATAACTCAGCTTTGGACACAGAGATATAAAGTTGTCAGCCAACTACAGCCCCATGAAACTTGCTACTGGTAATTCAGATGCTTATTTTCAGAAACACAAGAATGAAAACTTGAACAGCAGTTCTCTCCTGGAGGTAAAAGAGCTCTGCCTGCCATCCCCTTACTCCATGACTTTGGGCAGCCCACATCCTTACTGTGCATTAGCTCCTTCCAGCAACTGAAGGGCTTGGATGGCTTTACTCTGAAGTTCTACTTGGTTCTAAAACTCCCCAGTTCCCATTGAAAACCAACCTATTTTTCCAAAGAATACATACAATGGACAACAGGCCAAAGAAAAGGTGCTCAACATCAATAATCACGAAGGAAGTGCAAATCAAAACCACAATGAGAGGTGGGGCTAATGGCAGACTCTGGGAGGTCTCACACCAGGGAGTATTTCCCAGAACTGCTGCCAGTGTCCTTGTACTCACGGTGAGCGACAGCCAACCCCTGCGTCTGCAGGAGACCTTCCAACACTAGCAGCTTCCATGGACCCCTGATTGCTGCTTGAGAATTGCCCTGTGAATTTCACTGACCAATGATTGTGATATATGCAGCCATGTGGATGACAGGCTCTAAGTGCTACAGCCAGGCGTCAGGGCTGTGCCTCTGAGGTGGGAGAGCCAACTTCAGTACACTGGTCCACAGGAGACCTCCCAGCTCCATGTAATATCAAATGGCAAAAATCTCCCAGAGATCTCCATCTCAACGCCAAGACCCAGCTCCACTCAACGACCAGCAAGCTACAGTGCTGGACACCCTATGCCAAACAACTAGCAAGACAGGAACACAGCCCCATCCATTAGCAGAGAGGCTGCCTAAAATCATAATAAGGCTACAAACACCCCAAAACACACCACCAGACGTGGACCTGCCCACCAGAAAGACAAGATCCAGCCTCATCCACCAGAACACAGGCACTAGTCCCCTCCACCAGGAAGCCTACACAACCCACTGAACCAACCTTAGCCACTGGGGACAGACACCAAAAACAATGGGAACTACAAACATGCAGCCTGCCAAAAGGAGACCCCAAACACAGTAAGTTAAGCAAAACGAGAAGGCAGAGGAACTCACAGCAGATGAAGGAGCAAGGCAAAAACCCAACAGATCTAACAAATGAAGAGGAAATAGGCAGTCTACCTGAAAAATAATTCAGAATAATGATTGTAAAGATGATCCAAAATCTTGGAAATAGAATGGAGAAAATACAAGAAACGTTTAACAAGGACCTAGAAGAACTAAAGAGCAAACAAACAGTGATGAACAACACAATAAATGAAATTAAAAATACTCTAGAAGGGATCAATAGCAGAATAACTGAGGCAGAAGAATGGATAAGTAACCTGGAAGATAAAATAGTGGAAATAACTACTGCAGAGCAGAGTAAAGAAAAAAGAATGAAAAGAATCGAAGACAGTCTCTGGGAGAACATTAAACGCACCAACATTCGACTTATAGGGGTCCCAGAAGAAGAAGAGAAAAAGAAAGGGACTGAGAAAATATTTGAAGAGATTATAGTTGGAAACTTCCCTAATATGGGAAAGGAAATAGCTAATCAAGTCCTGGAAGCACACAGAGTCCCATATAGGATAAATCCAAAGATAAACACACCAAGACACATATTAGTCAAACTATCAAAAATTAAATACAAAGAAAAAATATTAAAAGCAGCAATGGTGGGGAAAAGGAGGAACCAAGATGGCAGGGTAAAAGGACGTGCTCTCACTCCCTCTTGCGAGAACACCAGAATCACAACTAGCTGCTGAACAATCATCGACAGGAAGACACTGGAACGCACCATAAAAGATACCCCACATCCAAAGACAAAGAAGAAGCCACAATGAGACGGCAGGAGGGGCGCAATCAGAGTAAAATCAAATCCCATAACTGCTGGGTGGGTGACTCACAGACTGGCGAACACTTATACCACAGAAGTCCACCCACTGGAGCGAAGGTTCTGAGCCCCACGTCAGGCTTCCAAACCTGGGGGTCTGGCAAAGGGAGGAGGAATTCATAGAGAATTAGACTTTAAAGCCTAGTGGGAATTGATTACAGGACTTCGACAGGACTGGGGGAAACAGAGACCACACTCTTGGAGGGCGCACACAAAGTGTGCACATCGGGACCCAGGGGAAGGAGCAGTGACCCTGGGGAAGACGGAACCAGACCTACCTGCTGGTGTTGGGGGGTCTCCTGCAGAGGCGGGGGGTGGCTCTGTTTCACCGTGGGGACAAGGACACTGGCAGCAGAGGTTCTGGGAAGTGCTCCTTGGTGTGAGCCCTCTCAGAGTCTGCCATTAACCCCACCAAAGAGCCCAGGTAGGCTCCAGTGTTGGGTTGCCTCAGGCAAAACAACCAACAGGGAGGGAACTCAGCCCCACCCATCAACAGTCAAGTGGATTAAAGTTTTACTGAGCTCTGACCGCCACAGCAACAGTCAGCTCTACCCACCACCAGAGCCTCCCATCAGGCCTCTTAGATAGCCTCAACCACCAGAGGGCAGACAGCAGAAGCAAGAAAAACTACAATCCTGCAGCCTGTGGACCAAAAACCACAGTTACAGAAAGATAGACAAGATGAAAAGGCAGAGGGCTATGTACCAGATGAAGGAACAAGAAAAAAACCCAGAAAAACAACTAAATGAAGTGGAGATAGGCAACCTTCCAGAAAAAGAATTCAGAATAATGATAGTGAAGATGATCCAGGACCTCAGAATAAGAATGGAGGCAAAGATTGAGAAGATGCAAGAAATGATTAACAAAGACCTAGAAGAATTAAAGAACAAACAAACAGAGATGACCAATACAATAACTGAAATGAAAACTACACTAGAAGGAATCAATAGCAGAATAACTGAGGCAGAAGAACGGATAAGTGACCTGGAAGACAAAATGGTGGAATTCACTGCTGCGGAACAGACTAAAGAAAAAAGAATGAAAAGAAATGAAGGCAGCCTAAGAGACCTCTGGGACAACATTAAATGCAACAACATTCGCATTATAGGGGTCCCAGAAGGAGAAGAGAGAGAGAAAGGACCAGAGAAAATATTTGAAGAGATTATAGTCAAAAACTTCCCTAACATGGGAAAGGAAATAGCCACCCAAGTCCAGGAAGCGCAGAGAGTCCCATACAGGATAAACCCAAGGAGAAACACGCCGAGACACACAGTAATCAAAGTGGGAAAAATTAAAGACAAAGAAAAATTATTGAAAGCAGCAAGGGAAAAATGACAAATAACATACAAGGGAACTCCCATAAGGTTAACAGCTGAGTTCTCAGGAGAAACTCTACAAGCCAGAAGGGAGTGGCATGATATACTTCAAGTGATGAAAGGGAAGAACCTACAACCAAGATTACTCTACCCGGCAAGGATCTCATTTAGATTTGATGGAGAAATCAAAAGCTTTACAGACAAGCAAAAGCTACGAGAATTCAGCACCACCAAACTAGCTCTACAACAAATGCTAAAGGAACTTCTCTAAGTGGGAAACACAAGAGAAGAAAAGGACCTACAAAAACAAACCCAAAACAATTAAGAAAATGGTCATAGGAAAATACATATCAATAATTACCTTAAACATGAATGGATTAAATGCCCCAACCAAAAGACATAGACTGGCTGAATGGATACAAAAACAAGACCCATATATATGCTGTCTACAAGAGACCCACTTCAGACCTAGGGACACATACAGACTGAAAGTGAGGGGATGGAAAAAGATATTCCATGCAAATGGAAATCAAAAGAAAGCTGGACTAGCTATACTCATATCAGATAAAATAGACTTTAAAATAAAGAATATTACAAGAGACAAGGAAGGACACTACATAATGATCAAGGGATCAATCCAAGAAGAAGATATAACAATTATAAATATATATGCACCCAACATAGGAGCACCTCAATACATAAGGCAACTGCTAACAGCTATAAAAGAGGAAATTGACAGTAACACAATAATAGTGGGGGACTTTAACACCTCACTTACACCAATGGACAGATCATCCAAAATGAAAATAAATAAGGAAACAGAAGTTTTAAATGACACAATAGACCAGATAGATTTAATTGATATTTATAGGACATTCCATCCAAAAACAGCAGATTACACTTTCTTCTCAAGTGCACACGGAACATTCTCCAGGATAGATCACATCTTGGGTCACAAATCAAGCCCCAGTACATTTCAGAAAATTGAAATCATATCAAGCATCTTTTCTGACCACAATGCTATGAGATTAGAAATGAATTACAGGGAAAAAAACGTGAAAAGCACAAACACATGGAGGCTAAACAATACGTTACTAAATAACCAAGAGATCACTGAAGAAATCAAAGAGGAAATCAAAAAATACCTAGAGACAAATGACAATGAAAACACGATGATCCAAAACCTATGGGATGCAGCAAAAGCAGTTCTAAGAGGGAAGTTTATAGCTATACAAGCCTACCTCAAGAAACAAGAAAAATCTCAAGTAAACAATCTAACCTTACACCTAAAGAAACTAGAGAAAGAACAAACAAAACCCATAGTTAGCAGAAAGAAGGAAATCATAAAGATCACAGCAGAAATAAATGAAATAGAAACAAAGAAAACAATAGCAAAGATCAATAAAACTAAAAGCTGGTTCTTTGAGAAGATAAACAAAATTGATAAGCCATTAGCCAGACTCATCAAGAAAAAGAGGGAGAGGACTCAAATCAATAAGATTAGAAATGAAAAAGGAGAAGTTACAACAGACACCACAGAAATACAAAGCATCCTAAGAGACTACTACAAACAACTCTATGCCAATAAAATGGACAACATGGAAGAAATGGACAAATTCTTAGAAAGGTATAACCTTCCAAGACTGAACCAGGAAGAAACAGAAAATATGAACAGACCAATCACAAGTAATGGAATTGAAACTGTGATTAAAAATCTTCCAATAAACAGAAGTCCTGGACCAGATGGCTTCACAGGTGAATTCTATCAAACATTTAGAGAAGAGCTAACACCCATCATTCTCAAACTCTTCCAAAAAATTGCAGAGGAAGGAACACTCCCAAACTCATTCTATGAGGCCACTATCACCCTGATACCAAAACCAGACAAAGATACTACAAAAAAAGAAAATTACAGACCAATATCACTGATAAATATAGATGCAAAAATCCTCAACAAAATACTAGCAAACAGAATCCAACAACACATTAAAAGGATCATACACCACGATCAAGTGGGATTTATCCCAAGGATGCAAGGATTCTTCAATATACGCCAGTCAATCAATGTGATACACCATATTAACAAATTGAAGAATAAAAACCATATGATCATCTCAATAGATGCAGAAAAAGCTTTTGACAAAATTCAACACCTATTTATAATAAAAACTCTCCAGAAAGTGGGCATAGAAGGAACCTACCTCAACATAATAAAGGCCATATATGACAAACCCACAGCAAACATCATTCTCAATGGTGAAAAACTGAAAGCATTTCCTCTAAGATCAGGAACGAGACAAGGATGTCCACTCTTACCACTATTATTCAACATAGTTTTGGAAGTCCTAGCCACGGCAATCAGAGAAGAAAAAGAAATAAAACGAATACAAATTGGAAAAGAGGAAGTAAAATAGTCACTGTTTGCAGATGGCATGATATTATACATAGGGAATCCTAAAGATGCCACCAGAAAACTACTAGAGCTAATCAATGAATTTGGTAAAGTTGCAGGATACAAAATAAATGCACAGAAATCTCTTGCATTCCTATACACTAATGATGAAAAATCTGAAAGAGAAATTATGGAAACACTCCCATTTACCATTGCAACAATAAGAATAAAATACCTAGGAACAAACCTACCTAGGGAGACAAAAGACCTGTATGCAGAAAACTATAAGACACTGATGAAAGAAATGAAAGATGATACCAACAGGTGGAGAGATATACCATGTTCTTGGATTGGAAGAATCAATATTGTGAAAATGACTATACTACCCAAAACAACCTACAGATTCAATGCAATCCCTATCAAATTACCAATGGCATTTTTTACGGAACTAGAACAAATCATCTTAAAATTTGTATGGAGACACAAAACACCCCGAATAGCCAAAGCAGTCTTGAGGGAAAAAAACGGAGCTGGAGGAATCAGACTCCCTGTCTTCAGACTATACTACAAAGCTACAGTAATCAAGACAATATGGTACTGGCACAAAAACAGAAACAAAGATCAATGGAACAAGATAGAAAGCCCAGAGATAAAGCCACATGCCTATGGTCAACTAATGTATGACAAAAGAGGCAAAGATATACAATGGAGAAAAGACAGTCTCTTCAATAAGTGGTGCTGGGAAAACTGGACAGCTACATGTAAAAGAATGAAATTAGAATACTCCCTAACACCATACACAAAAATAAACTCAAAATGGATTTGAGACCTAAATGTAAGACTGAACACTATAAAACTCTTAGAGGAAAACATAGGCAGAACACTCTATGACATAAATCACAGCAAGATCTTTTTTGATCCACTTCCTAGAGTAATGGAAATAAAAACAAAAATAAACAAATGGGACCTAATGAAACTTCAAAGCTTTTGCACAGCAAAGAAAACCGTAAACCAGACGAAAAGACAACCCTCAGAATCAGAGAAAATATTTACAAACGAATCAACGGACAAAGGATTAATCTCCAAAATATATAAACAGCTCATTCAGCTCAATATTAAAGAAACAAACAACCCAATCCAAAAATGGGCAGAAGACCTAAATAGACATTTCTCCAAAGAAGACATACAGATGGCCAAGAAGCACATGAAAAGATGCTCAACATCACTAATTATTAGAGAAATGCAAATCAAAACTACAATGAGGTATCACCTCACACCAGTTAGAATGGGCATCATCAGAAAATCTACAAACAACAAATGCTGGAGAGGGTGTGGAGGAAAGGGAACCCTCTTGCACTGTTGGCGGGAATGTAAACTGATACAGCCACTATGGAGAACAGTATGGAAGTTCCTTAAAAAACTAAAAATAGATTTACCATATGATCCAGCAATCCCACTACTGGGTGTATCCCCCGAGAAAACCATAATTCAAAAAGACACATACACCCCAATGTTCATTGCAGCACTATTTACAATAGCCAGGACATGGAAGCAACCTAAATGCCCATTGACGCAGGAATAGATAAAGAAGTTGTGGTACATATATACAATGGAATATTACTCTGCCATAAAAAAGAACGAAATTGAGTCATTTGTTAAGATGTGGATGGATCTAGAGACTGTCATACAGAGTGAAGTAAGTCAAAAATAGAAAAACAAATATCGTGTATTAACGCATGTATGTGGAACCTAGAAAATTCGTACAGATGAGCCGGTTTTCAGAGCAGAAGTTGAGACACAGATGTAGAGAACAGACATATGGACACCAAGGGGGGAAAACTGCGGTGGGGTGGGGATGGTTGTCTGCTGAATTGGGCGATTGGGATTGACATGTATACACTGATGTGTATAAAATTGATGACTAATAAGAACCTGCAGTATAAAATAACAAGCAAACAAAACAACTAATACTAAACTTTCATTGGGTTATTTGTATGGAAATATGTTAAAATAATTGTTTCAGACATTACGTGAAATTTCTAAAAATCTTATATGTTCTGGTATTCTTATAAGTCATAATTCTAGTTATTACTTTAAAATGTATAACTCAGAAATAATTAAATTTCCTTGTCAATTGCACTATTATGAACTTTCATCAAATCTTTAACCGTGGTCATTTTTAAGTCTTTTGTCATTTACAGACAGTTCTGGGTGTACTCTGATGCTTTTGCAAATTTGTTCCTATAAAAGGGTTTCATCGGGCTTCCCTGGTGGCGCAGTGGTTGAGAGCCTGCCTGTCAATGCAGGGGACGCGGGTTCGAGCCCTGGTCTGGGAGGATCCCACATGCCGCGGAGCAACTAAGCCCGTGAGCCACAACTACTGAGCCTGCGCGTCTGGAGCCTGTGCTCCGCAACGGGAGAGGCCGCGACAGTGAGAGGCCTGCGCACCGCGATGAAGAGTGGCCCCCGCTCGCCGCAACTGGAGAAGGCCCTCGCACAGAAACGAAGACCCAACACAGCCATAAATAAATAAATAAATAAAATTTATAAAAAAAAAAAAAAAAAAAGGGTTTCATCTTCAAGGAATTCACAGAAAAGACTCTGACAAGCACAGGTTTCTGGTAACTGTACTGCTGAACTGAATGAATAAGCATTTTCAGAACTCTAATGAAAAACTGCTGAACTCATAAAGTGCTAACAAAAGATCAAGATGAAAAAAATTTTAATTACATGGGGCTGAGTGAACTGATGAGGATGATTATAATTTTTGTGACTTTCTGTTTGAACTTTTTAAAAAAAATCCCACAAGGACTCAGAGGCAAACAATATACAAATCAATTTTCACTGCAAAGTAAAGGAGCTGTTACAGTGGAGGATTACTGGACTGAATGTCAATATTATGACATAGTATGAGTGTGTTTCGTGTTTGGTAATTGCAATCATTGTTGTTTTTGTTGTGGTCATCCATTTACAATGCTTGGTGTCAGTCTATTTATCTCTTATAAAAAAATGCAGCAAGGGAAAAATAACAAATAACACACAAGGGAATCCCCAGAAGGTTAACAGCTGATCTTTCAGCAGAAACTCTGCAAGCCAGAAGGGAGTGGCAGGACATATTTAAAGTGATGAAGGAGAAAAACCTACAACCAAGATTACTCTACTCAGCAAGGATCTTATTCAGATTTGATGGAGAAATTAAAACCTTTACAGACAAGCAAAAGTTAAGAGAATTCAACACCACCAACCAGCTTTACAACAAATGCTAAAGGAACTTCTCCAGGCAGGAAACACAAGAGAAGGAAAAGACCTACAATACAAACCAAAAACAATTAAGAAAATGGTAATAGGAACATACATATCAATAATTACCTTAAATGTAAATGGATTAAATGCTCCAACCAAAAGACATAGACTGGCTGAATGGATACAAAAAAAAAGAACCATACATATGCCGTCTACAAGAGACCCACTTCAGACCTAGGGACACATACAGACTGAAAGTGAGGGGATGGAAAAAGATATTCCATGCAAATGGAAATCAAAAGAAAGCTGGAGTAGCAATTCTCATATGAGACAAAATAGACTTTAAAACAAAGACTATTACAAGAGACAAAGGAGGACACTACATAATGATCAAGGGATCGATCCAAGAAGAAGGTATAACAATTGTAAATATTTATGCACCCAACATAGGAACACCTCAATACATAAGGCAAATACTAACATCCATAAAAGGGGAAATCGACAGTAACACAATCATAGTAGGGGACTTTAGCACCCCACTTTCACCAATGGACAGATCATCCAAAATGAAAATAAATAAGGAAACACAAGCTTTAAATGATACATTAAACAAGATGGACTTAATTGATATTTATAGGACATTCCATCCAAAAGCAACAGAATAAACTTTCTTCTCAAGTGCTCATGGAACATTCTCCAGGATAGATCATATCTTGGGTCACAAATCAAGCCTTGGTAAATTTAAGAAAATTGAAATCATATCAAGTATCATTTCCGACCACAACGCTATGAGACTAGATATCAATTACAGAAAAAAATCTGTAAAAAATACGAACACATGGAGGCTAAACAATACACTACTTAATAACCAAGAGCTCACTGAAGAAATCAAAGAGGAAATCAAAAATTACCTAGAAAAAAATGACAATGAAAACACAACGACCCAAAACCTATGGGATGCAGCAAAAGCAGTTCTAAGAAGGAATTTTATAGGAATAAAATCCTACCTTAAGAAACAAGAAACATCTCAAATAAACAACCTAAACTTACACCTAAAGCAATTAGAGAAAGAAGAACAAAAAAAACCCCAAAGTTAGCAGAAGGAAAGAAATCATAAATATCAGATCAGAAATAAATGAAAAAGAAATGAAGGAAATGATAGCAAAGATCAATAAAACTAAAAGTTTGTTCTTTGAGAAGATAAACAAAATTGATAAACCATTAGCCAGACTCATCAAGAAAAAAAGGGAGAAGACTCAAATCAATAGAATTAGAAATGAAAAAGGAGAAGTAACAACAGACGCTGCAGAAATACAACAGATCATGAGAGATTACTCCAAGTAACTCTATGCCAATAAAATGGACAACCTGGAAGAAACGGACAAATTCTTAGAAATGCACAACCTGCCAAGACTGAACCAGGAAGAAATAGAAAATATGAACAGACCAATCACAAGCACTGAAATTGAAACTGTGATTAAATATCTTCCAACAAACAAAAGTCCATGACCAGATGGCTTCACAGGCGAATTCTATCAAACATTTAGAGAAGAACACCCATCCTTCTCAAACTCTTCCAAAATATAGCAGAGGGAGGAACACTTCCAAACTCATTCTACGAGGCCACCATCACCCTGGTACCAAAACCAGAAAAAGATGTCACAAAGAAAGAAAACTACAGGCCAATATCAGTGATGAACATAGATGCAAAAGTCCTCAACAAAATACTAGCAAACAGAATCCAACAGCACATTAAAAGTATCATACACCATGATCAAGTGGGATTTATCCCAGGAATGCAAGGATTCTTCAATATATGCAAATCAATCAATGTGAAACACCATATTAACAAATTGAAGGAGAAAAACCTTCTCAAAAACCTTCATCTCAATAGATGCAGAGAAAGCTTTTGACAAAATTCAACACCGATTTATGATAAAAACCCTCCAGAAAGTAGGCATAGAGGGAACTTTCCTCAACATAATAAAGGCTATAAAAGACAAACCCACAGCCAACATTGTCCTCAATGGTGAAAAACTGAAACCATTTCCAATAAGATCAGGAACTAAACAAGGTTGCTCACTCTCAACACTATTATTCAACATAGTTTTGGAAGTTTTAGCCACAGCAATCAGAGAAGAAAAAGAAATAAAAGGAATCCAAACTGGAAAAGAAGAAGTAAAACTGTCACAGTTTGCAGATGACCTGATACTATACATAGAGAATCCTAAAGATGCTACTAGAAAACTACTAGAGTTAATCAATGAATTTGGTAAAGTAGCAGGATACAAAATTAATGCACAGAAATCTCTTGCATTCAAATGAAAAATCTGAAAGTGAATTTAAGAAAACACTCCCATTTACCATTGCAACAAAAAGAATAAAATATGTAGGAACAAACCTACCTAAGGAGACAAAAGACCTGTATGCAGAAAACTATAAGACACTGATGAAAGAAATTAAAGATGACACAAATAGATGGAGAGATACACCACGTTCTTGGATTGGAAGAATCAACATTGTGAAAATGACTCTACTACCCAAAGCAATCTACAGATTCAATGCAATCCCTATCAAACTACCAATGGCACTTTTCACAGAACTAGAACAAAAAATTTCACAATTTGTATGGAAACACAAAAGACCCTGAAGAGCCAAAGCAATCTTGAGAAAGAAAAACAGAGATAGAGGAATCAGGCTCCCGGACTTCAGACTATACTACAAAGCTACAGTAATCAAGAGAGTATGGTACTGGGCTTCCCTGGTGGCGCAGTGGTTGGGAGTCTGCCTGCCAATGCAGGGGACACGGGTTCAAGCCCTGGTCTGGGAAGATCCCACATGCCGCGGAGCAACTAGGCCCGTGAGCCACAATTACTGAGCCTGCGCGTCTGGAGCCTGTGCTCCGCAACAAGAGAGGCCGCGACAGTGAGAGGCCCGCGCACCGTGATGAAGAGTGGCCCCCCACTTGCCACAACTAGAGAAAGCCCACGCACAGAAACGAAGACCCAACACAGCCAAAAAAAAAAAAAAAAAAAAAAAAAAAAATCCTAAGAGAGTATGGTACTGGCACAAAAACAGAAATATAGATCAATGGAACAGGTTAAAAAGCCCAGAGATAAACCCACGCACATATGGTCACCTTATTTTTGATAAAGGAGGCAAGAATATACAGTAGAGAAAAGACAGCCTCTTCAGTAATTGTTGCTGGTAAAACTGGATAGCTACATGTAAAAGAATGAAATTAGAACACTCCCTAACACCATACACAAAAATAAACTCAAAATGGATTAAAGACCTAAATATAAGTCCAGACACTATCAAATTCTCAGAGGAAAACATAGGCAGAACACTCCATGACATAAATCACAGCAAGATCCTTTTTGACCCACCTCCTAGAGAAATGGAAATAAAAACAAAAAGAAACAAATGGGACCTAATGAAACTTAAAAGTTTTGCACAGCCAAGAAATCGTAAACAAGATGAGAAGACAACCCTCAGAATGGGAGAAAATATATGCAAATGAAGCAACTGACAAAGGATTAATCTCCAAAATTTACAAGCTGCTCATGCAGCTCAATATCAAAAAAACAAACAACCTAATCCAAAAATGGGCAGACCTAAATAGACGTTTCTCCAAAGAAGATATACAGAGTGCCAATAAACATGTGAAAGAATGCTCAACATCATTAATAATTAGAGATACGCAAATCAAAACTACAATGAGATATCATCTCACACTGGTCAGAATGGCCATCATCAAAAATCTACAAACAGGGCTTCCCTGGTGGCGCAGTGGTTGGGAGTCTGCCTGCCAATGCAGGGGACACGGGTTCGAGCCCTGGTCTGGGAAGATCCCACATGCCGCGGAGCAGCTGGGCCCGTGAGCCACAATCACTGAGCCTGCGCGTCTGGAGCCTGTGCTCCGCAACAAGAGAGGCCGCGATAGTGAGAGGCCCGCGCACCGCAATGAAGAGTGGCCCCCACTTGCCACAACTAGAGAAAGCCCTCACACAGAAACAAAGACCCAACACAGCCATAAATAAAATAAATAAATAAAATTAAAAAAAAAAATCTACAAACAATAAATGCTGGAGAGGGTGTGGAGAAAAGGAAACCCTCTTGCACTGTTGATGGGAATGTAAACTGATACAGCCACTATGGAGAACAGTATGGACGTTCCTTAAAAAGCTAAAAACAGATCTACCATACGACCCAGCAATCCCATTACTGGGCATATACCCTGAGAAAACCATAATTCAAAAAGGGTCATGTACCACAATGTTCATTGCAGCTCTATTTACAATAGCCAGGACATGGAAGCAGCCTAAGTGTCCATCAACAGATGAATGGATAAAGAAGATGTGGCACATATATACAATGGAATATTACTCAGCCATAAAAAGAAACGAAATTGAGTTTTTCGTAGTGAGGTGGATGGACATAGAATCTGTTGTACAGAGTGAAGTAAGTCAGAAAGAGAAAAACAAATACCATATGCTAACACATATATATGGACTCTAAAACAAAAAAAAATGGTCATGAAGAACCTAGGGGCAAGACAGGAATAAAGACACAAACCTACTAGAGAATGGACTTGAGGAGACGGGGAGGGGGAAGGTTAAGCTGGGACAAAGTGAGAGAGTCACATGGACATATATACACTACCAAATGTAAAATAGATAGCTAGTGGGAAGCAGCTGCATAGCACAGGGAGATCAGCTAGGTGGTTTGTGACCACCTAGAGGGGTGGGATAGGGAGCGTGGGAGGGAGGGAGATGCAAGAGGGAAGAGATATGGGGACATATGTGTATGTCCCCAACTATACTCCAATAAAGATGTTAAAAATTAATTAATTAACTAATTAATTAATTTTTTTAAAAAACACAATGAGATATCACCTCACACCTGTTAGGATAGTTTATTAAAATATCAAAAGACAACACGTGTTTTCAAAGATGTGGAGAAATTGGAACCCTTGAGCACTGTTGGTGGGATTTGTAAACTGATGCAGCCACAGTGGGAAACAGTATGGAGGTTCCTTAAAATTTTTTAAATAGAACCACTATATTATCCAGCCATCTCACATCTGAGTGTTTATCCAAAAGAATTGATCTGGATCTCGAAGAGATACCTGCACTCCTGTGTTGATTGCAGTGGTATTCATAATAGCCAACATAGGGTAGCAACCCAAGTGTACACTGAAAGATGAATGGATAAAGAAAATGCAGTCCATACGTACAAGGGAATATTATTCTGCCTAAAAAAAGAAAGAAACCTTGTTATTTGCAACAACATGGGTAGACCTGGAGGACATTATCTCAATACTAAGTGAAATAAGCCAGACACAGAAAGACAAATACTGTATGATTTCACTTATATGTGGAATCTAAAAAAGCTGAACTCATAGAAGCAGAGAGTAGAGTGGTGGTCACCAGGGACTGGGGTAGGGGAAATGGAAGATTCCAGTCAAGGGTATCGAGTTTCAGTTATGTAGGATGAATGGGTTCTGGAGATCTAATGTAAAGCATGGTGACTATAGGTTACAACAGTGTGCAGTATACTTGAAATTTGCAGAGGGTAGACCCTAAGTGTTCTTACCACACACACACACACACACACACACAGAGTAACCTTGTGAGGGGATGGATGTGTTCATAAGTTTGATTGTAGTGACTATTTCACAATGTGTATATATATCACATCACCAATTTGCACACTTTAAGTATATACAAAAGAAAAATGAAAAAGAAAACTGACCTATGCCACAAAGGTCACTGTCTCCTTGGAGACCCATGTCTTCGGGCTTCACCCTCCTTCCCATGTTTGCATGTCCTTCTCCCTCTCTCACTGTCCCCTCACAGGTGTGAACATGCTCCAGCTCCTTGGGCTTTGCTTCGTCTCTGACTACCACTCTCTCTCTTTCTTTCTCACCTCACATTCTCCACTTGGTGATTTACACTCACTACTGGTCTGAATGTTTGCATCCCCCAGATTCATATGTTGCAACCTAATCCCCAATATGATGGTTTTAGGAGGTGGGGCCTGTGGGAGGTGATTAGATCATGAGGGTGGAGCCCTCACGAATGGGATTAGTGCCTTTATAAAGAGACCCCAGAGAGCTCCCTCACCCCTTCCACCATGTGAGGACACAGCAAATCAGCAGTCTGCAATCTGGAAGTGGGCTCTCACCAGACGCAGAATCTGTTGGTGCCTTGACTTTGGGCTTCCAGACTTCAGAACTGTGAGAAGTAAATTTCTGTTTATAAATAAAAAAAAAAAGTTATTGTTTTATTTCTAGCTATGTATTTGCCCCAATGTTTAAGATGAAAAGAAAACTCTTTAGTTTTCAAAGTATACTTATTGGGGGCAATTTTACTGACTGTCAGATTTGTCATCACATTCCTTGGTCAATACAAGGCCAATATAAGTCCCTCATAAATCTTTTCACTGACTTTTCAGATGTTCCCATAATCTATAAAATGTTTCCCCATCAACATATACCTCCATGTTTGTTTACCATATTCAATTAATCTACTCAATTCTGAAGTTTCTATGATGAGAAAATGATGTTGCAAAACCAAATGGTTCTTAATTTTTAAAACTACTTTGCAGGGGGAAACATGCTATAATCCAGACAATGTTGTGCTTTTATATCAGATGAGTTCTCTAATATAAGCATCTAATGACTCACATACAAAATCTAATTTCTGCATTGAAAGGTCCCCTTTCTAGTCTAAATGAAATCTTTGGTAAATGGTTCAGTTCTGGGGATTTGCAGTTTAAATCTCTGCTTCTGACTCTGTTATTGTTGTTGGCTATATTGATTGTGTTCTATATCATTTATAGAATCAATCTCTTGTGCCTCTCAACGTATATTCAAAACTCCAACTAAAATAATAATGTCTAAATGACTTGAAACTATTGATCATATCTATAGTTCTATAAAAAGTAATGGGCATGCACAATGCACATACGGGATAAAATTAGCATAAGTCCTATTGGACAACCTAGAATTGACTTTCAGTCCTTGCCAAGCATTCTACTAGACTAACCCCCTAAAAAGAAAGAAAGAACTGGGCTGTTAAGACTGGCATCGAGGGACATGATGGATCCAGGGCAGGTAAGCAACTACCCTGGCATCGGGGGAAAAAATATTTGATCACCTAATGCTTTCTATTGAAAGATAAATGACCGAAAGGGGGAAGATGATGAAATAAAATTTATA
Organism: Balaenoptera acutorostrata; assembly: GCF_949987535.1. Lineage (NCBI taxonomy): Eukaryota > Metazoa > Chordata > Mammalia > Artiodactyla > Balaenopteridae > Balaenoptera > Balaenoptera acutorostrata. The sequence continues at coordinate 98,444,982 of NC_080071.1, forward strand.
TTTTAAGGCAGGACAAGAAAAAATTAAAACATAAAATTCTCTCTCTGTGTTTCTTTGGGCCTCCTCCCTCCCTCCCTAATGTGCAGTGTGTGTCTGCCTTACACATTAACTAGAGTTCCTCAAAGATGGGAGTGCCTGCTCAACTGTAAAGATCAATTTTTTTTTCTTTTTTCTTCTGATGCTAGCAATGTTACTTCTTAAAGGAATAGTGTTCTGCTTTCTGCCTGTGGACGCCATCAAGTAAGCATCGTTAAAGTCTCCCCCCTCTACTGCTGTCATGTCTAAGTCAGAGTCTCCCAAAGAGTCCCAACAGCTGTGGAGGCTCTTTGTCAGAGATTTGAGCTTTGGAACAACCAATGAGAGTCTGAAGAGCCATTTTGAGCAAAGGGGAATGCTCATAGACTGTGTGGTAATGAGGGATCCAAACACCAAATGCTCCAGAGGCTTTGGGTTTGTCACATATGCCATTGTGAAGGAGGTAGATGCAGCCATGAATGCAAGGCCACACAAGGTGGATGGAAGAGTTGTGGAACCAAAGAGGGCCATCTCAAGAGAAGATTCTCAAAGACCTGGTGCCCACTTAACACTGAAAAAGATTTTTGCTGGTGGCATTAAAGAAGACACTGAAGAACATCACCTAAGAGATTATTTTGAACATTTGGGGAAAATTGAAGTGATTGAAATCATGACAGACCAAGGCAGTGGCAAAAAGAGAGGCTATGCTTTTGTAACTTTTGATGACCATGACTCTATAGACAAGATTGTCATTCAGAAATATCACACAGTGAATGGCCATAACTGTGAAGTAAGGAAAGCCCTTTCAAAGCTAGAGATGGCTAGTGCTTCATCCAGCCAAAGAGGTCGAAGTGGTTCTGGAAACTTTGGTGGTGGTCACTGAGCTGATTTTGGTGGGAATGACAACTTTGGTTGTGAAGGAGACTTCGGTGGTCAAGGTGGCTTTGGTGGCAGCTGTGATGGTGGTGGATATGGTGGCAGTGGGGATGGCTATAATGGATTTGGTAATGATGGTGGTTATAGAGGAGGTGGCCCTGGTTACTCTGGAGGAAACAGAGGCTATGGAAGTGGTGGACAGGGTTATGGAAACCAGGGCAGTGGCTATGGAAGGAGCAGAAACTATGACAGCTATAACAACGGAGGAGGTGGAGGCGGCTTTGGTGGTGGTAGTGGAAGCAATTTTGGAGGTGGCAGAAGCTACAATGATTTTGGCAATTACAACAATCAATCTTCAAATTTTGGACCCATGAAAGGAGGAAACTTTGGAGGCAGAGGTTCTGGCCCCTATGGTGATGGAGGCCGATACTTTGCCAAACCACGAAAGCAAGGTGGCTATTGCAGTTCCAGCAGCAGCAGTAGCTATGGAAGTGGCAGAAGGTTTTAATTACTGCCAGGAAACAAAGCTTAGCAGGAGAGGAGAGCCAGAGAAGTGACAGGGAAGCCACAGGTTGCAACAGATTTGTGAACTCAGCCAAGCACAGTGGTGGTAGGGCCTAGCTGATACAAAGAAGACATGTTTTAGACAATACTCATGTGTATGGGTAAAAAAACCTCAAGGACTGTATTTGTGACTAATTGTATAACAGGTTATTTTAGTTTCTGTTCTGTGGAAAGTGTAAAGCATTCCAAGAAAGGGTTTTAGTGTAGGTTTTTTTTTTTTTTTTTGCACCCAAGCTGTTGATTGCTAAATGTAATAGTCTGATCATGATGCTGAATAAATGTCTTTTTTTAAAATGTGCTGTGTAAAGTTAGTCTACTCTGAAGCCATTTTGGTAAACTACTCCAAGAGTGTGAAGTTAGAATTCCTTCAGGGTGATGCCAGGTTCCATTCGAAATTTATTTACAACGTGCTTCGGTGGAGAAACCACTGTTTTCAAAAACCCTGCTGTAGTTGAACTGACAGTTACTGTGTTGTGACCTGGAGTTCACCGTTAAAATGGTCACCCAAGGAAAGTCATGGAGTTTTTTGGTTATTAATATGATTGTTGGGACTCCTATGCAATATATCTAAATTGAATTATGGTACCAGATAAAGTTACAGATGGGAATGAAGCTTGTGTATCATCTATTATCATGTGTAATCAAAAAATGATTTAATACCCTCTTAAAAAAAAAAAAAAGAATGGTGTTCTTTCCCAGCTCTCTAAAGGGTCATGATGACTTGCTGCTCACTTTGTATGTGTTTACATGCACTATGTATCCTTGGTGACCTTTATGTAAAATATCAGTATGCCATTTTGATATATCATCCTTTGTCTCAAAAATGTGTATGACCATAGCACAGGGAGATAAGCTCTGTATTTTGTGACCACCTAGAGGGGTGGGATAGGGAGAGTGGGAGGGAGGGAGATGCAAGAGGGAAGAGATATGGGAACATATGTATATGTATGACTGATTCACTTTGTTATAAAGCAGAAACTAACACACCATTGTAAAGCAATTATACTCCAATAAAGATGTTTAAAAAAAAAGATACACAAAAAACAAAAAAAACAAAAAAACAAAACAAAACAAAACAAAAAATGTGTATGACTATGCCTCTGACTTCTAACAGGCAGAACAGTTCTCAGAGCTTTCTGAGGATCTGCTTCCCATGTTATAATCCTTAGTTTGGCTCAAATAAAATTCTCTTTTTTCTTCTTAACTTAATAGTTAATTGAATTTTCATCAACATTCTGAAGATGGAACATGCTCTGCATGTCCAAAATGGGTATTTACTAAACTGAAGGGTTTAGCAAAATTCCTAGAAGAGTCTGAAGTAACGTTAAGATCTTCATCTGAGACCCAAGGCCTTGGGTCAGTTCTCAGGGAAGCCCCTAGATGTGGAGGGAGAGTCTGCCTCTCGGGTCAACGTAGTTGGTTCCTTCCTAGTTGTGGAATCCTGACTGGTCCTTGAATGGCTCATGTTTCATCTTATCTACCCATGGGTGATGATATTCACCTCTCAGAATTTCTAGGAAGATTAAACAAGATGAGAAAAATCCTAGACCTAGGATACCCTTGGCACATTAGTCACAACCAGTTCCCAACCTCCCCCTCCTCTCTCCTTCCCTCTCTCCTCCCCTCTCCAGGGCTGATGTCTCCACAGGACAGGATGCAGAGGGACTGGAGCTCAGCAGACAGGGGATGGGCAGATGTGGAGGGAAAATGTGGCCACCACCTGCACCAGGCCTCCTGGGTCATGTGCCTGGTGGGGACTGCAGGGTTTGTCTCCCCCTCCCTGTCACACCTCCTTCCTGGTCCAGACTCACCAGTCACTAAACAAAGACAGAGACATTCAAAGGATAAAAAAGGCTAGTGTTTCTGTCCCAAATGTTCCAGGTGGAGGGCCTGTGCGATCAGACAGTGGTTTTCCTCAACATCCAAAAAATCCTGTATAATGAACATAAATACAAGGAAAACTATTTCAGCACATGCTTTCTGAATTTTTTTTTGTTATGGAGCTTTTTCTATGGGCTAGATGCTTCACACATATTATCTTGTTTAATACTGTAAGGATACATTTTTAAATGAATTATTCCTGTTGTTAAGAGGGAAGGAGACCTTTCCCCCACCTTTCCTAGACCATTTCTGGGAGAAACTTAGTGACTGTGAATCTTTTCTCTAATCTTTTGGTATGTGTATACATTTTTGTAAAGATAAGCCACTTGCCAGTTTGATAACCCAGAAATATTTTGCAGTTGACTGGGGTTCATCCCTTTTGAAATGTAAACACCTGAGAAGGTGACACCTCACTCTCCTGTCACTGTAGAGTTTAACCTAAGTGCCTTTCTTGGAGCTGTAACCATCTGCTAGCAGGGAAGATTGTAACAGAGATTTATTATCCCCTTGGATAAAGGCGATTAACTAGACCAAGTTGTTCCTTGATTTCCAAGTGAGTTTAGTCAAGTCCTCTATGGGAAGGTGAGGTGTGTTAACCATGAGAGTTTATGTATGTCATGGTTAAAAATAGGGTGTCATAGAACAGCTGTGGCAGCTTGGCTGTATAAGTGGGTAACATATCTGCCTTTGCTATCTCTCTTCACAGATAACCTGCAGTGCACTGTACTCTGATATGCTTATTCACTAGTAAAACTGCTTGCTTTCTTCTCTGTTTTGCAGAGAGCACTCTGTTTTGGTAGGAATTTACTTCCCCAACAATAATCATTAGAGCCTTCATTTTACAGATGAGGAAAGTGAGGTGAGGAGGTGAACAGGCCAGGGGGTGTCAGAGCTCAACAAGCTTCCTGAACAACAGTTCACCCAAGGCTTTCAGATGGCCTTGCTGGTTACATTGACAGCACACTTCATATCCCTGTGACTGGACTTAATAAGACCTTCAGCTGGAAAAAGCCTGTGGAAGATTTGCTTTGTAAATTGTGAAGTGCTACAAAAATGTCAGGCCTTCTTATGATGCAGGGCATTAGGTGAACACCATGGACTTGAGAACCCCTTCACCCTGTATAACAAGAAGCTTCCAGGAGGATGGAGAGTCTAGCTTGGGCATTACAAATAAAATCAATAGAATGATTTTATTTAATGATTTGTAATGTTTGTATATTTGTAATTTAATGATTTGTAATAAAATCACACTAATGTAAAGTTAAGTTTTCTTTTAGGTAAGTTACTAAATTTAGCTGGACTTCAGTTTTTTAATATGAAAAAAGTAGACAAATTCTAACACAGCTGACCAGAACCGTATTAGAGGGTTCTAGGTACTTTCACACAAAGCATTTCGCTGCAAATATTTCTGCCTCATAACTAATTGGCCATAAGGCAATTTTGCCATGAAGGATAAAATAACTGGTTGATAGTTTAGTTTCAATGGGTTGAAATCCATTAGCATTTCTTCCAGTTAATGACGTTATAAGTGGCTTTATCAAGCTGAAAGATGACAATGATCTGCCCCAAGGTTGGTTTATTTTGAAACACACTACACTGGAGGAGAAAGAGGCCAAGGATCTTGAAGGCACAGGGTTGAACCCACATTCCCCATAGAACTTTGGAATGTCTATCAATGGACATGTGACAATATGCAAAGAACAAACACTGTAGAAGATTTCATGATGCAACACAGAGCTCAGGATGCATAAACATGCATCCTAGTGTTTGGAAACTGATGCCTCTCTTAAGGAAGGAAGACATTTTAGTGATAAAGAAAAAAGTGTGATGACAAATGAGAAGACAACAAATAAAAAAAATATATGTATAAAACGCTATGAACAAAAGACTTGGAAGACAAGTGCTAAGGTACAACCCAGAGAATAAAATCAGTTATTTGTGCAGTATTGCCATGAATCTACACACATTTTATTTACTGCTACTTTAATTTTTAAGGTGAAATTGCCTTATTTGTTATTTGGCAGAAATGTCTGTGGCAAAGATATCTACAGCAAAGACACTTACGATGAAAATACCAGACAGGGTATTAGAAATCCCAAACCTCTCAATTCTCACCTGATGTTCTGGTGGTAGACCACATTGTCAGAACTTTGGAAGCCATGAGAACAGAGATAAGGAGACAAATTCTCCTGACTAGTCATCATCTAGCACTTTCTAAGTAAAAATATGTTCCATGCCTTTCTGAGAATGGCCACACACGTTGGCATCCCGTGTGTGGCACTGGTCCCACTCCCAGAGGTCCTGATTAATTGGTCTGAAGTGCCCCTTCCTGTGGGTGTTTTTTAAACCTCTCTAGATCATTGTCACATGCATCTCCTTGCTAAGCAATGTCTGCCCCTCTTCCCGGCGGCCCCCTTCCATCAGAAGGCAATCCTCTGTGAGGTAGTGCAGAACAAACGTCATTTCCAATCTGGCAAATCCATGATTCTGAGTCAGGACATGTTCAGGGGCTGACTTAACTGAAAATCTAAGAGGACCAGGGAGGAGACTGGGAGAGGAAAGAGAGAAGACCAGCTGCTCACTGCCCAAGGTTTAGAGGCTGTAGATGAGGAGTCAGGCTTGAGGAAGTGACCAGCTTAAAAACAGGCAACTGGGGGAGCCGTTGAGTGGTGGTTGAACCTAAGTCGATCTGACTCCAAAATCTTCCTGAATCCAACAATCACGCAAATAGCCTTAAAAATTGTGAAGCTCTGATGGGCCATTCGTGGGCCTTACTTCCTTGCGTCGGTTCTCCCATTTTATCTTCCCCGCAGCCCTATGAAATCGGTACTTTGTCTCCATTTTCTAGAACAGGAGATTGGAGACATTGAGATGTTAGTAACGTGCCTGACAACACACGACCAGGAGCGAGCCCGGAAAGTGTGGCTCTGGAGCCACAGCGTCCAGGGTGGCAACCACCACCCGCATGGGGCACTGAGATGTGCTGTAAGTGTAAAAGTCTCACCACATTTTGAAGGCTTAGTACTAAAAATAAGTAAACTGTATAATTAGTAAGTGTTTATGTTGATTACATGTTTAAATGATAATGTTTTTGATACACTGGGTTACATAAAATATATTATTAAAAGCAATCCCAGATCCTTCTTTTTGCTTTTTTAATGTGGATACTAGAATATATTAAAACGTGGGTTGAATTCTGTTTTTAGTTGGGTAGTGCTGCTCTGGATCCTGTCCTTCTAATCCCATAGGGCACTCAGTGCAGAGGATGCTGGCATTTCTGGGCCATTTGGCTTCATCACCAAGTAACTTCATGATCCTGAGTAAGGCACTTTATACACCTGAGACTCGATTTCTTAATCTGAAAAATGGGGGAGGAAATATCCTCACCACAAGAGCTGCAAGAACCAAGCATGATAACAGATATACACATGGGGGCAGCGACAGAGCCTGGCCCTGATGGAAGGCTGGCTGTGCTAGAAGCGCAGGACACGCTCTCTTCTGAACAGCACTCGGTGCAGACATCTCAGCGCGGCCAAGTGGTGAGCACATAGCCCAGGACTTATGTGCTTCCCAAACTGCTGGACTCACCTCTGAGAACTGTGAAATCAAGTTATTGGGATGTGACCAGCCTTAAAAAAAAAACGTTAAAGTACTTCTCCAGTTAAGGGGAAGAATTGTTCTCAGGAGCTTTTGATTTACAATGTGTGTGTGTGTGTGTGTGTGTGTGTGTGTGTTGGGGGGACGGGGAGGGGGGGAAGGTAATGGACTGAGATCCGGAAACTCTTTCTTACTGTGGAGAATGGAAAATAACCTTTGGAAGCCCCTGGAATTGATACGAAATAAACTTTTTACGGGGCTGGCTGAGGAGCAACACAGAGAAGAGACTGATGAAGGGCTACCGGGAAAGTAGGCGGAGAACTGGGAGAGGGGCTCCTGTGGGCGCAGGAGGGCAAGGGCTGCAGGGCGGGCACCAGGCGGGCCTGGACCATGTCCCCTTAGGTAGCAAGGGGCAGGGGCGACCGGGGCCAGGGGCCAGGCGACCAGGCCAACCCACGGAGCTTCACCACTGACCCTGAGAGCGCAGACTACATGCCCCATCCGGCTCTCGCCAGCCCGGCTCGGGGCCCGCAGGCCCCGCCCCGCAGACCCCGCCCCCTCAACAGGCCGCTCCCCCGCCGGGTCCCTGGGTTGAAGGGCCTGCTGTCCTTACAAGCACTCCCCCGTTACCTGAAGTCTCTTTCAGGGAGTCGGTTTGGCAATGTGGCAGTCTTACGTACCTAGCGGATGAACAGCCGCTGCGCAGAAAGCACCTCTGCCTCCGCGGGAGCGGGCTTCGCTGAGCAGCTCTGGGGGCTCACATGGAGTCTCCTGTGGGCGCAAGGCGGCCGGGCGTGCACCGGAAAACGCGGATAGCGAGAGCTTCTCACAGGGCGTTGCACAGGCTGCAGGTCTGCACGGGAGGCTGCTGCAGCCTGGGTGGCCTGACGGGCAGGACCGGTGGGCGGGGACCCCAGTGACCTGCGGGAGTGGGTGGGAGAAGCTGCCCCAGGGCTGCGTCTCACGGGTCTCCTGGCCAGGAAGCCCTTGCCTGTGGCATGCAGGTGGCCTCCTGGGTTTCAGGCAGGTGTGGAGGGCAGGTGTGACACAAGACCCCATCACTTTGCAGAACTCTTTTGGAAAGATGCAGTGTATCTTAGCATATCAAAGGCTCTTGTGTTTATTTGAAAATACAACTTTTCAACAGAAAACCTCACTCCTCTTTTTCATGTGATAGCAATTGACATCTGTGGTAAGCAAATTAATGACCCCCCCTAAGATGTCCCTATCTGAACCCTGGAACCTGTGAATATGTTAGTTTATACAGCAAAGAGGAAATTATCTAGGTGGGCCCAATGGAATTACAAAGGTCCTCAAATGTGGAAGAAGGAGGCAGAAGGTCAGAGTCAGAGAAGGAGATGTGAGGATGGAAGCAAGGTCAGAAAGAGAGATCTGAAGATGCAATGCTGCTGGCTTTGAAGATGGAGAAATGGAGAAAAGGGCCTCAAAGCCGGAAAAGGCAAGGAAATGGCCCTCTGGAGCCTCCAGAAGGGAATACAGCCCTGCTAACACCTTGATTTAGCCTAGTGAGATCAATGTCGCACTCCTGACCTACAGAACTATAAGATAATTTGTGTTGTTTTTAACCACTAAATTTGTGGTAATTTGTTACAGCAGCAACAAGAAACTAAAGCAACATCCTACATGAGGAAACACTGGTCTACAGCATACTCCTGGTCTATCTAATGTCTCAGTCAAAAAGGCAAACAGACGCCAGGCCTGCGTGCTCCTGAATAAAGCTGGGTCCTTGTTGCCATCATTGCTCTGCGAGCACTCACAAGCCACCATTCACAACCCACGTCTGGGATCCCGACTTCAAGTCCCTTGGGTACACAAAGAAAACCTGACTCATCCTGGTTAGTGCAAAGGTCACATTTCACATATAAAACAATGAGCATAGAATGTTCCAGTTGTTTAAAAAAGAGGGTTACACACACTACTTGTACATACTTGAATATTTCTGAATGGATAGATGAAGTTTGCTAGAGAGAGGGCCTCAGTTTGGGGTCTGAACTAGGAGGGAGATTCTTTGTACTGCACACACTTTTGTGTGTGTGTTTTTAAGTATTTGTATAGTTTTACCAGGTACCATTTCTTTACATGACCACGTGCTCTTTTTCCTGTAAAACACAAACAGCTAAGGAGAGAAAAGAAGTGCAGAATACAGTGGAGGCATGCGGATCAGGAGCGGCTTGCATGAAAAGGCTTGGGGGAGTCCTCGTTCTGCTGTGGGTGCCACGTGAGCCAACATGGTGATCTATCTGTTATATTTCCACTGGGAGCCTCCCTTACTAAACCATGTTGCCCTCCTTTGTTGGAAGACATGATATTCAGGGTTCTGCAAAGGCACTGTGACCCACATAAGCATGGTGGTAACTGATGAAACTGCTTCCCTGGGCAGCCCACCTGGGCAAGAGAGCAGGTGTGAGAATCCAGGTGTCATGCTCTCCCATGGACACTCCCTTACAGACTGACAGTATGTCGTCTAGGCCTCCAACTTCTTACCTCAACTTGAGGAACACTGGACACTCAACCTCAAGCTAAGATGGAAAATAAGACCAGGTACAAAGCCCAATATGAAAAGCTTCTGGTAGTGAGACTTTTTCAGCACTGGCCAAAATCACAAAAGGAAGTGGTAAAAATCCACTTCCACAGATCTCAGTAGCAATAAGATAGAGCTTTGCCTGCTGGGACTCTCAGACCTGTGTGTGAGGTGCGTCATCCCCACAGACACCCTCTACTGTGTTGTGGAACCAGCTGCTGCAGCTGTTGTGGACAGAAGGTCAGGAGCTTGTGCTCACTATTTCTACAATGTTAGCTAGCTTTACCATATCCCTGTCTTCCTCATCCTATGATGTTTTTTAACATCACTGAAAAAAAAAAAAAAAAAGGTTGTCAATGAAACAGTGTGTGCTAATGCAAACAAACAAATAAAAAAGGGAAAAGTAATAAGTAAAATCTACTGAATGACATTTGTTTAGAGCAAAGCCCTTTTATAATGATGTGTTCTCCAGGCTAACATATCCCTGGCTTTCCCTATATCCACCAACTTTATAGAGGAAAACAGAGGGACCAGATAATGTAGAAATATAAGACAGGACTAGTATCCCCGCTTTTAGTAGTAGTTTCTTACTTTTTCTAAGTATAAAGCAGATGTGCGCTGGATGCTGGGGCAGCTGCAGCCAAATTTGGATGCTGAGACTGTCACCTAACATCTATGCTATTTGCTTCTAAGAGTTCTCCCAGAGTTGGTGTTTTGATCCAGGAGGTTAATTCCAAAGAATATTTATCTTAACACTTAATTTGGGGTAAGAGTCTTTATAAGGAAAGAAACAATCTTTTTCATTCTTGTGAATAAATTCTTGCTAGCCTGTCATCTCTAACCCCTTGGTTTTCTGGCTGGTGTCTGTTGCTGAGAGCCCTGCCAGAGCTGGAGGCCCAGCACTTGCTCAGTGCAGCTCCTGGCCATTTGCAGCCTTGCTGACCCAGCACAGGGCTCAGAGGCAAAGCCACAAAGAGGTTGTGTCCCCGAAGTACCTCTACTGATTAGAGTCCTATCTAAACTTAGTTTATTAAACAGAACCAATGTTCCAAGCAAAAATGTAGTTCCTCTAGTCTCCTGTGTTCCCTGGCCTGTGATGTGTGTGATCCTGGAGGTGATGAGTTGATTACGGAGACTTTGATGCAAAGTATGTTATGTTAATAGCTTGGTATTAATTTTTTAAATTAATTTATTTATTTTTGGCTGCGTTGGGTCTTTGTTGCTGCTCGCAGGCTTTCTCTAGCTGCGGCAAGCAGGGACTACTCTTCATTGCGGCGCGCAGGCTGCTCATTGCGGTGGCTTCTCTTGTTGCGGAGCATGGGCTCCGGACACGCAGGCTTCAGTAGTTGTGGTGTATGGGCTTAGTAGTTGTGGCTCGTGGGCTCTAGAGTGTAGGCTCAGCAGTTGCAGTGTGCAGGCTTAGTTGCTCCGCGGCATGTGGGATCTTCCCGGACAAGGGCTCGAACCCGTGTCCCCTGCATTGGCAGGCAGATTCTTAACCACTGTGCCACCAGGGAAGTCCCATTATTAATTTTTATATGCATTAAGAAATTATAACTAGGCTAGCAATCCCACTACTGGGCATATACCCAGAGAAAACCATAATTCAAAAAGAGTCATGCACCCCAGTGTTCATTGCAGCACTATTTACAATAGCCAGGACATGGAAGCAACCTAAATGTCCATCGACAGATGAATGGATAAAGAAGATGTGGCACATATATACAATGGATTATTACTCAGCCATAAAAAGAAACGAAATTGGATCATTTGTAGAGACGTGGATAGACCTAGAGACTGTCATACAGAGTGAAGTAAGTCAGAAAGAGAAACACAAATATTGTATATTAATGCATATATGTGGAATCTAGAAAAATAGTACAGATGAACTGGTTTGCAGGGCAGAAATAGAGACACAGATGTAGAGAACAAACATATGGACACCAAGGGGGGAAAGTGGCAGGGGGGGTGGAGGTGGTGTGATGAATTGGGAGATTGGGATTGACACATATACACTAATATGTATAAAATTGATAACTAATAAGAACCTGCTGTATAAAAAAATAAGATAAAATCCAAATATAAGAAAAAGAAAATATAACTATCAAAATATTACTATTATAGAAAGAATGATTAGATTCAAAGTCAAATCAGAGAAAAGTGTTAAGAAAAATAGAATTAAAATATAGATAGCCATGACAAACATGACAAGTTATAGGCCAGTGACTGATGCTGGGAAATGCAGGGTGTGTGTATGTGTGGCAGGGCGTGGCCTTTTGCAAGTCTCGCACAGGCCAGTGCATCAGATAGCACATAGTGAGCTCCTTCACTCCGAGGCCCCTGCTTCCACCCTCTCCAGCTCCCTACACTTTATCTCTTGATTTGTTTAGTTTAGGGTTTTTCATTAGAAGAGTCTCCTGCAATTTTACCTCTCTTACACACCACTATTTTCAGTTTTCCATATTCCCTTCCAGGAAGAAGCCACTTAAATGAGGCTATTTGCATGCATATTTTTCCATGGCTGTTGTTATCATGCAGATAGTTTGCATATGGCTTTATTTCATTCAATATTATATCAGAAGCATTCTCCATGTTGCATATAGTTTTCATTTTTAAGGGTTAGTTGTTTCCATTTTTTTTAACTAAATATTATTGGACACATAGCTCTTGCCTTCTACTGAACTTTTAGGGGTTTGGGGGAATAAATTCAGGTAAGTGGCAAAAATGGGTCAGAGCATATAAATTTTCATCAATTCTTAATTGTCCACACCCACTAACCTTGAGGCTTCTTAGCCCATAAAAATGATGATCACCTTTGTTCTTATATGCAAAAAACGTTTTCAAAGAAAGGGATAAAAAAACACTCAGTGGAAAAACGACAAAGGATATGAATGTTATCTCAGAGAAGAAGAAATACATTTGGCTAGAGGCATATGATAAATTCTCAACCTCAATGATCGTTAAAAATTTGCAAATTCAGGCAAAAAAAAGTTACCTAGCAAGGTCTGAAAAGTTTGAGGAAGGTAAGGTTGGGGAAACAGCCACGTTCATTACATTTTTGCAGACATGTCAATTGACAAGATTTTAGGGGAGGATAATTCGACAATCGCTGCCGAAACTTAAAATGCGTATGCCTTCTGACCCAGCAATTCTACTTCTAAGACGAGATCTTGCAGACTCACAAAAGTACACAAAGGTAAATTAGCAACTGTATTTGTGTCAATATAAGTTTTAATAGTGAAAACTGGAAGGATTTTAAATCTCCACCCATAGGAGACCTGGTTGAATAAATCAGGGTACATGTACTTCAAAAGCACTGCCACAGACAAGAGGAGGGGTCTGCAAGTGTAGTACAGACATTTGCCAGGGTCAAACCCAGGAGACGCCGCTGGTGCATGTAATGTGAGCACAGTTGAGCCCATTTGTATTAGCATGGGGAGAGGGAGGCGTGTATGATTCTTCACTTTATATCCGTCATATTATTTGAATTTTGTATAAAAAGAACATAATACTTTTGAAATAAAAAACATTAAAGAAAAAAGGAAGCCTCTTAAGAACAATCAATAACATATATATTTTTTAAATGTATTTAGAAGGAGTCACTTGGAAAATTATTGAAGAAGGGACCACAGTATTTTCTTTCTCATTAGAACTTGCCAGTGAGCACATTCTTTTTCCCTTAGTGAGGCCACTAGTGACCAAAGTATTAGCCTAGTTATCAGAAAACTAGCATTCTGCTTCTCTCACTGAATAAGTCACTGGATTCCACACTGTGCTAAATGCTGGTTGAGAAATAAAAAAATCTTGTCATTTATGGATGAGAAAAATTGCAGCACAAAGAATGCGGCTGACTGCCAGAGGGCGTTGAGAATGCAGTCTGGGAATGCTGGCCAGCGCTGCGTCCAGGGTTTCTCTAGCCTTGTTCTCCGCTGCAGGGAAACAGGACTTGTGTGCCAGACGCAACTTTATGTGCATGCTAGCCTCCAAGCTCTGGCCACTGTCTACAGAGGTTAGATGCAAGCCCACGTGCAAACGTTGCTGTGCCCCCTGTCCTGAGACCCTTTGCTACACCTCTGACTGACTCCACCCAGATGTGTGCCTGTCAAAGGCCAGCCTCCAGAGCAGTGCTGTCCAGTGCCACTTCTGACCATGATGGGATGTTCTGGACCTGCATTCAACAGGCTACCACAAACCACAGATGCTTACTGAGCGCCTGAAATGTGGGTAGTGCAACTGAGGGACTAGGTTTGTGGGGTTTTTTTACTTTTAATAAATATACTTTTAAATAGCCACGCGTGGTTACTGGCTACTGTATTGGATAAGTGACGCTCTAGAAGTGCAGCCTTCCCTGGGGTCTGCTTTGAGAACTCTGACAAATCCAACAACACCATGTTGGATTGCGGTTAGCTGGACAAAGTAAATCATTTATCAGGGAATTCTGTATGCAGTACAAGAGGGAAGAATAGAAAGCAAAGAAATAATGGGAGAAACAGAAGAGAGGAACAAGAGAGTGCCTGTTTTTGAAGTGTGGCAAAATCATGGGGCCTCCAGGGTTTGTGGTTACATCTGAATGGCCATGGTCAGTGCCCCAGGCCTGTGTGAAGTCTGGTTTTGCAGCCACCAAGAAGGGTCTTTGCTGCTTCCGGCCTCTCAGCATAAACTGTCAGAACTAGAGCTCATGTCTGTGCCTTGCAATGGGATCAGCCTAACCAGCATTCTCTGTACCTAGATATGCAACCCAAAATGTTATTGGATAGTTTGGTAAAAAGAGTCATTACCTCCCATATGATGGCTTATAAATCTTGATGTGCATAGAATGGATTTGCACAAAATGAAGAATAGTTGTTTCGCCATGATCCCGTCTGGTGTAGAGTGGGGATGATGCTTGCAATAACAACAATAGGGGGCGGTAGAGGAGTGACCAGCTCTGCCAGTCAGCTCTTGTTTCTCCCTTGGGTTCCTGTAGCATCTGTGGTATGCATCAATATTTCCCAAAATGAGCAACGAAGGGGACCATTTTCAAGGCAAGTACTCTTGAAAACAACTGAGAATTCATGCAGGGACCCCATTTGAGACAAGACTTCTCCAATTTGAGAGTAGAGTTGTAAGCCAATTTCAGTTTACATATTTTTTCACATTTAAAAAATGCACCCATTCTTATTCATTTGTTTTGGTCACATGTGTAACTTACAAATGTAGTCGTAAGGTAGATGATAGGTATATAGATAGCCATTTTCTACCTTTATAATTTTTTAAATGTTTAATTTTTTAATATTTGTGAAATTTACATTTGTTAATGGTGGGAAAGAGAGCTGCCAATTTTTTTCCCCAAATTTGCAATCAGTTCTCTAAACATTAATCTATTCCTTTTTTCCACCCATATAAGACACCTCCTTCAACATTTACCATATTCCCAGATGTACATAGGCTTTTCCTAGATCTAAGATTTTTGTTCCATTGCTCCATCTACCTCTGCCAATTTAATTGATATAGTTTTCAAAATTCCTCAAATTCTCTTAGTTCATTTTCTCTCCCAAATGAATATTAGTATTAGTTTGTCAAGTTTAATTTTAAAATCCTTTAGGTAATTTGATTGGTGATGTAGTATTTTCTAAGCCTATAAAGAAAACAATATGGTGGGAAGCTAAAGGTTACCGTGGATCTTGCCTCCTCCTCCCCTACCAACCACCATTTCCACACAGCCTCCTGCTGACCCTGACATACCACACATCGCTGGCGGAGAACAGCGCTCCTCACACAGAGCACATCCTGTTTCTACCCACCCTGTGTTCCGCAGGAGGACATCAGGGCCCCGCTGTGACACCAGGCCAGCCCCTGCATGTCATGGCTGCTGTGGTCTTTCTTGCTGCCTTTTAACCCAAGGAGTCCACTTCTGGGGATCAATCCTAAGCAAATACATATTCATGCAAGTGAACATGTATGTACACCTCAACATGATTATTAATAGAGAAAATACCCCCTAAACATAGGCACAGTAAAGATGTTCTGTGAAGCAAATATATGCCACTAGCCATGCTGGGCAGACCAAGTGTGGACCAGCCGGTGGAGTGCTCAGCCATAAGTGGCCACCGTCATATGGAGCTTGGTGCTGCCCTCATAGTGATGTCTACAAAGACTGCAGATGGCCTGGAGACACTTCAAGAATAATGTTAAATAGAAAAGTGAGGCATACAGCTATAGGTATAAATATATAAACATATATAATCATATCAACAATGTAAAGGGAACTTATTTATTCATTCAATAAATATTTCTTGAGTATTGACTCTCTAGGGGAGGGATCCACTCCTAGTCCATCTTTTTCTCGGTGACTTATGGTGATATTAAATGGAGATGGCACAGAATGACCTTAAGGAGACGCTAGCTAAGCTCCTGGACAAGGCTTTGTGAGGTGTCACCACAAGCTGCTCAGGTCCAGAAACTGGATTTTTTTCCCCAGGTACCCAAAATTGATGAGGCTTCTGAGGACCAAATAATGATGATAAACTCATAAGTCAATAATTGCCAAGATGCCTTGTGTATCACTTTCTTCAATGCTAATGCGGACCAAATTCTCCAAAAAGTGGAGAACTCAGTGATTCCTCAGGAGCTTTCTGGTCCCAGAATAACCTAACTCAGCCTTGGAAGAGACCCGGCTGACCCTGAATTGGAGCCAAATGAGTGTCATGGAGGAAAGCCACGCAGGCCCCATTGGATGAGAGATCAAGCCCCGTGGCAGGGCTCCTGATCTAAAAGATCCACTTTGAGGGGGCTCCAAACAGGCCATGTCCTATCAAGTAACACATTGTGTGTTTTACCTCTACTGTGTAAAGCAAATCATCCAAACTTAGAAACGTAAACAGTAACACTCCCTATCTCAGTTTCCCTGTGTCAGGAATCTGGGTGTAGCTTTGCTGGCTCCTCCAGGACAAAGCAGCTCCAGTGGCTCAGGCCACAACCTTGGGTCTGTGTCCATACATCATCTACAATGTATATTTTATACTTTGCATACTTATTTCCAGCAAAGCCTTTCCGTGACTAGACATCTAAGCACCAGAAGTTTCAACGCTAGCTTTTAAAGTCTGAGTATTCAAATAATTCCTGACCCGCCCACTGGATTCGATGAGATCTGACCATGCAGATGGCAGGTTAGCACCCTGGCTGCAGTCTGTCCGGTGGGGTCGGTGTGGGTGGGCTGAGTGGGCTCTTCCAGCACCCTGCACAGCATTCCCTTCCTCCCAAGCCTCGCTCAGACGGTAGAGCGTCTTGCTCCTGGAGTGTGCCTAGTGCTTGAGGCCTATATCTCTTGGTGCCAAAACCCTGTCTTACAGACCAGGGGCCAGACTGGGGCAGAGGCTGAGCAAGTCACTCCCCCTACCCCTCCACGCACCACCTCCTGGCGCCCCGCGCTCTTCCCTTCACACATCTGAGGCGCTGGCCCTGTGAGTGTGAATGTGGGGGCCAGACTCAGCGTGGCCAAAGGCGCTGAAGCCAATTCTATTCCTTAACCTAGAGTACACCCCGTGGAACCAGAAACAAGGCTGGCGACTCTGACACTGGAAGCTCCCCGCCTCTGCTCTGCTCTCCCTCAGCCGGGACTCAGGTGCAGCCTCGCCGGGCGTACTGCAAGAGGCCACCAAGGATGTGGGCTTGTTTCCTGCCCACATGCTGGGAACATCTTCCCTGGTCACCCTCAAAACACACACGAATTGCAGTATAAATAAGACGTGATTAATCAGTCAGTCCTGCTTGCCCTAGACCCACGGGACAATACCCCCTGCTCTTTCTGCCCTGAGGGGCAAAGATGCTCTGTGATAAATGCACTCTGTCTCTATCAGTGTCAGCTGCCAGGAACTCAACTCATGAACCTGACTGCCTACAAGCGACCATCCCGAGTAAGGCAACCAGGCTCCTTTCCAGACTGCATCTGCACTCCCATTGCTGTGCCTTCATACTCGTTCACATCCACTGATGCCTGTCTCCCAAATGATGTCTTTGTCACCTCTACCTGCCTCCTTCTCTCCCATTTCCCTCATCCAGAAAACATGGTTGTTGCTAGTTCTAACATACCATGATTTTTTATCTTTCCCTTCCCCAAACACCATGCCCTCAATTCCACATTAGAGCTAAAATTACCAATTCATCTTAGAATCACAAAACTCAGTTGCTTAAAAGAAAACAATAACATGGGTCTCTTTGAAAAACTGAACATATCAAGAAACTTAGAATTTGGGGAAAAGGCAGAAATAGCTGTCCATAAAGGTATGGCATGGCCTCAGAAGAACGCTGTGCAGGAACTCTGTAGGTTTTAGCTTCTCCTCTGAAATAGGAGAGGAAAGGGGGGCATGGGTGATGGCTGGTCCAGTACACACCTGAGTCTCCCCAGTGGGGCGCCAGCTCACACAGACAAGTCTGTCTTTCATGATACTTCCAGGAGAATGTTTTATTCGGCTGCTTTTAGCAATCACACAGCACTGTCCCAGAGGGTGACCCCCTTCACGACCAGACCCTCCCAACACCTCAACTCCAGAGAAAACCATTTTTAGTGAACTTTTGAGAATATATCCAGAGAGTAGACTCTTAGTGAACTGGTTTGTTAAAGGGTAGGCATTATCTAATAATTATTGAAAACAGTTACCTCAATATATTTTCCTGTTGGCAATATATGAAAGGACCAGTTCACATGTTATGGGGTCCCTGTGGTGCTGTTTCGATGACCGGCTTTCACTGGTGATTAACTTAGCCCACAAGTAGCTCAACTCAATGAGTACAGCTCAGCCCAGGTGTCATTTCCTCAGGAGTCCCTTCCTGACCCACTCCTCCTTCCTCATTTTTTACTGGACCAAGATACACTCACCCTTGCTCCCCTGCATTGTTTATTGTACTTTTCATACAGATAGGAAAGTGTTTCCTTGTCTTTCTCCTCCCCTCCTCCCTCTGTCCTGTGGACACTGTAGAGG
The DNA here is from genome assembly GCF_949987535.1 of Balaenoptera acutorostrata. Lineage (NCBI taxonomy): Eukaryota > Metazoa > Chordata > Mammalia > Artiodactyla > Balaenopteridae > Balaenoptera > Balaenoptera acutorostrata. The sequence continues at coordinate 98,463,417 of NC_080071.1, forward strand.
TTTCCCCCACATAGGACCCATGTTAGTGTCCCTTCCCTCACATCTAAATACATCTGTCATATTTGGGGGAAACAGAAATATGGCTGAGTCTTCTCTCCTAAGCTGTGATGTATTGATCATGAAGATTTCTTCCACCCCCCAGAACAAACCCAAACTGAGAAACAAGAAGCCAACTAGAATATTCAAAGCAATTGTTTCCGATGTGTTTTTTCCAATACCACCAAACAATTCTGCAATTCTCAGCCGACACTGATTAGGTGTCCCACAAATTAAGCTCAATTCTGACATCAACCTGCAGATGGCATCAGACCCCACAGGTTAAGGGCTCAGTCTTACCCAGACTGCCCCCCGACTTGAAATGCCAATCGCAAGTCCAGGCTGTTACCTGTGCTTCTGACCAACCGGAGGTCCCCCAAACCCCCTAGTTGGGCTCAATTAATTTGCTAGAGTGGCTCACAGAACTCAGGGAAACAGTTTACTTACTAGATTACTGATTTATTACAAAGGATACGAAAGGATAGGAATAAACAGCCAAAACAAAGAGATACACAGGGTGAGATCTGAAAGGGTCCTGAACACAGGAGCTTCTGTCCCTGTGGAGTTTGAGGTGTGCCACTCTCCCAGCATGGGGATGCATTCTGGGCAACCAGTCTGGAAGCTCTCCAAAGCCAGAAGTTCAGGGATTTTTATGGAGGCTTCATTGTGTGGGCATAATTGGTTATATCATTGGCCACTAACGATTGAACTCAATTTCCAGCCACCCCCTATCCCCCCACACCGCCTTCCCAGGTGAAAGGTTGGTGCTGAGTGTTCCAACCCTCTAATCATCTGATTGGTTTCCCTGGCAACCAGGCTCTAACCTTAGTTACCTAGGGCTTTTCCAAAAGTCACCTCATTAACCTAAACTCAGGTGTAGTAGAAAGGGGTTGGCTATGAATAGCATGGCACCCATTTCACCTTTATGGCCTGAAGTACCTTCAGGAACTGAGGGCAAAAGACCAAATATTATAATAAAAGGTGCTCCCCTTGCTCTTATTGCTTAGGAAATTCCAAGAGTTTGGGGAGCTGGGAGCCAGAAACAATAGAGAAGTCCAAAATAAATATTTATTACAAATCACAATGTCACATTGTTGATAATTTTGATGTTCCTTGATTTTAAAGCATCCACTGTACACTTGACAATGCAAATTTGAGCCATTTTTTGGTAGCTGTAGAGCTGCTGATCCCACACTCTCACTGGGGCCCTTGACCTATTTCAAGGTCAGGGTGGAGAAAGTTTAGGCTTTTAGGCATGACTACACTGTAGAGTTCTTTCTCACCAACAGCTCTTATTAAACTCAGTAAATATTTATTGACCCCAAACTCTGTTAAACCTGTGGGGGAACCCAAAGATTTTTAAAACCGGGGTCTTGCTCACCACGATAAGTTTAACAAGATAAGGTAAAATTCCTATGTCTGCCACTTGGAAAAAAGTCATGGTAGTCAGCCTGTTAACGTTGTCAGTAGTCATCAATCCCCAAATAGCCAGCCAGATAGATAGACTTCTTGGAGAAGTCATCCTCAGAGGGAAGGCTGCAGGGCCATAGGTTTGCCTGAGACCTGTGGAATCCATTGAAATCACTTTTCAAGTGCCTTTTGTATTTATGTTTGGACACTCTTCTTAGCTCTTAAAGCCTCTGAAATTGATTAGAATGCTGGTGTGGCTTTACAAACACTTGTCTTTCTCATATTTTCTTAAGGATTTATGTCCCCTGGACCAGTTTGTGTATTCTAAAAGAAATGTGCCGTAAAGTAAGCGAATAAAACAATTCCCACTTACTAGACAATTTATTCATACATTGACCTTGTATTTGGACTAAATTTAGCTATTATCAAACATTGACCAATGAACAATAGCTGCCTAGTGATTTCTTCCATGACTTTCACTGAGGCTGCAATTGGCATTCTGCAGGCTTTCCAACAAGGCCAATTTGCAGGAACACGACTGAGCAATTCCACTTACTGAATTGAAATCCACACTTACTGAGCACTGCTCTGTGCAGGGTATGCTCCAAACATGTAGGCAGCAAAGAGGAGCAAGACGCATCCCTGACACACAGAAGTGTCCTGCATCCCCAGGATCCTGCCAGCCCAGGGAGGGATATGACAAGGGCTGACACCAGGTGCTCTGGGGAATAGAAGCCGAGGGGTAGGGTGAGAGAATGCTCCATCCTTCACTGAGCAGGTGAAATGGGAGCTGGGTCCTGTGGGATGAGAGAAACTGTGACTGAAGGAGGAGAGTAGGGAGCCCTGGGGAGACAGTGCATTTTGCCGGGAGTGCTGGCTTTGCATGTGGGGGTGAGTAGAAGGTGAGAAGACGAAGTGGGACTGGGCCCAGGCCAGCCCAGTTATGAAAGGCTGTTAGACTCTCAGTAGCCCCAGACCTCAGCAACCCCCTTCTATGTCAAGATTTGAGAAGTTCGCTGAGGACCCAAAGGCTAAACAGAAATTCTTCAACTCTTTCTTTTGGCTGCATGGGATCACATATCCACTGCCCAAAGTCCAGCAGCATCTTTTAGTACCATGTTTTACTTCTGAAGGTAATGAGATACATGTGCATGGGGGGGGGGGGTGACTGAAAAGAGCATTAAATTAAGAGTTAGGAAACCAAAACAAAGTTCCCATCACTGTGTAAAACACCTCTGCACCACTGGGATTAAAAACAACACATGTAGCCACAGATACAGGGCCTCGTTTTTTTCTCAGAGACGTCACAATCTAAAATAAGAAATAAACACCTTATATAGAGAAGAAGTAAAGTCAGAAGATGTTGAACACAGAAAGGAGGGAGGAATCACCGGGGGGTGTGTGGAGGAGGTGTCACCTGATACCACCCGACTTATACACTGACCACAGTGCATCCGTGTTTCATGGGTGCTGGCGGAAGACATGAGACTACAGATCAGAGACCAAGGGGCCCCCATCATGCTTGCATCCCCTGACCCCACATCCCACTGAGGCACCTGAGAGACAGGTACCACTCACACAAAGGGCTGCATCCCAGCTGAGGAACACTGAGCTCAGAGGGAGCCACTGCCTCCTTGAAATTTTCCTGCTGCAAACATAGCTCTGAGAAGGGCTATTCTTGGCACACCCAATATATGAGTTTCCTGTGGCTGCCATAACACATGACCATAAACCGGTGGTTTAAAACAACAGATCTGGGGTCCAGAGGTCTTTACTGGAGGTGTCAGCAGGGCTGGTTTCTTCTGGAGGCTCCACGGGAGAATCTGTTCCAGGCCTCTCTGCCAGCTCCTGGTGTTTTCTTTGGTGTTGCTTGGCTTGTAGATGTGTCAGTCCAATCTCTGTCTCCATCTTCAATAGCGTTTCCTCTCTGTCTCTGTGTCTCAATCTCCCTCCCCTTTCTCTTGTAAGGACATCAGTCAGTGGGTTTAGGGCCCGTCCTAAATCCAGGATGATCTCAGGGCACTTAACTTAATTACACCTGCAAAGACCCTTTTTCCAAATAATGTCACCTTCACACATTCCCAGAGCTAGGCTTTAGACATCTGGGGCAGGGGAGGGTCAATATTCCACTCACAGCCAGCAAAGATGTTCAGGAAAGGAAGAGGCCCACAGAGGACGGCTCTCCCAATGCTGAGTACCTTATCAACAAGAGGAGGGCTGTGTGTCAGCCTGAGGCAGTCACTAACATGGAAAGGCTAAGGGCACATTTGAGACAAAGCGTGATATTTTACTAGAAGTTGGGAAGCTTAGGAATAGTGTGACATAAATTAACTTGCACATCTACTAAGTGCTAGACACTGTTCTAGGAGCTGGGCATAGAGCTGTTAACAAAACAAAAATTCCTGTCCTCATGGAGTTTACATTCTGGTCAGGAGAGACAGATAGAAAACAACATAAAGAGGTAAAATTTCTAATATACTAGAAGTGGAATGTGAGAGAAAAGCTTCCCAGGCAAAGAGAATAGCCAGTGCAAACACCTGAGGCAGGAGTGCGCTTGTGAACAGACAAGGAAGGAGGCCAGTAGTGAATCCATGAAGCCTCTGAGGTTGGCCCTTCCTTGCGAACTATCAGGTTAGCTGCCCCAGTTTCATCAGACCTCTGACATCAGACCTCTGAATCAGAGAAACAGCTTATCACTCGCAGTAAAAACAGCAGCCAGAATAATCATCTTGAGTCAGTTTCCCATGCCTCTGCTCCCCACAAGGGGATGCCGGCATCACCTGTGCATGCCAGGGGTTTGCATCACAGGAGAGAAACCCTGAACTAAGGAGGCTTTGAGATTTTATCAAGGGGGCTGCTCCTGACCTGCCCATCCTCTCCCCCAAAAAGAAATCATTCATTGTCCTGTGATGTAAGTATCTTTGGGAAAGACAGAAAAAGGTCTCTCAGCATATTACACTGGGATACATATATATTACCCAGGGAAAGAGGACTTCCCTCCTGGACAGCTGGGTGGAAGGTGGCAGGGTGGGGATTCACTCCAAGGCACTTCTGGTCCCCAAGGATGTGGGCAGGTGGAGGCAGGAAGGCCAGCCCTCACTCAGAACAGGGCATGACTGTGTTGGACGTGGGACCCTGGGGCACTGCAGCAGTGCCGGCAGGACCTGAGCCCACCATACACAAATACCTAAGCGAGGAAGGTCTGAGCAAGTGAAAGGAAGGCAGAGTGGTGGGTGGGAGCACCTGGCCCCCAGAAAGTCAGTCCTCTGTCAAGTTTCTTGTGCTTTTTTTCAATCATACTTTATGCATATCCAAGGAAAACATACCTATATATAAATATATAAAAATATTTTTTTCTTTTTTTTAATGTAAGTTAAATCAAATACGCTTTTCTTTCTTTTTTAAAAAATTATTGAGATTGGTTCAAGATGGTAGAGTAGAAGGACATGCTCTCACTCCCTCTATCACAACTAAATGCTGAACAGTCATCGACAGGAAGACACTAGAACTCACCAAAAAAGATACCCCACAAAGACAAAGGAGAAGCCACAATGAGACGGCAGGAGGGGCACAATCACAATAAAATCAAATCCCATAACTGCTGGGTGGGTGACTCACAAACTGGAGAACACTTATACCACAGAAGTCCACCGACTGGAGTGAAGGTTCTGAGCCCCACTTCAGGCCTCCCAACCTGGGGGTCTGGCAACGGGAGGAGGAATTCCTAGAGAATCAAACTTTGAAGGTTTGTGGGATTTGATTGCAGGACTTCGACAGAACTGGGGAAAACAGAGACTCCACTCTTGGAGGGCACACACAAAGCAGTATGTGCATCGGGACCAAGGGGAAGGAGCAGTGACCCCATAGGAGACTGAACCAGACCTACCTGCTAGTGTTGGAGGGTCTCCTGTAGAGGCGGAGGTGGCTGTGTCTCACCATGAGGACAAGGACACTGGAAGCAGAAGTTCTGGGAAGTACTCCTTGGCATGAGCCCTCCCAGAGTCTGCCATTAGCCCCACCAAAGAGCCAGGGTAGGCTCCAGTGTTGGGTTGCCTCAGGCCAAACAACCAACAGGGAGGGAACCCAGCCCCACCCATCAGCAGATAAGCGGATTAAAGTTTTACTGAGCTCTGCCCACCAGAGCAATACTCAGCTCTACCCACCACCAGTCCCTCCCATCAGGAAACTTGCACAAGCCACTTAGAGAGCCTCATCCACTAGAGGGCAGACAGCAGAAGCAAGAAGAACTACAATCCTGCAGCCTGTGGAAAAAAAAACCACATTCACAGAAAGATAGACAAGATGAAAAGGCAGAGGGCTACGTACCAGATGAAGGAACAAGAAAAAAACCCAGAAAAACAACTAAATGAAGTGGAGATAGGCAACCTTCCAGAAAAAGAATTCAGAATAATGATAGTGAAGATGATCCAGGACCTCGGAAAAAGAATAGAGGCAAAGATCGAGAAGATGCAAGAAATGTTTAACAAAGACCTAGAAGAATTAAAGAACAAACAAACAGAAATGAACAATACAATAACTGAAATGAAAACTACACTAGAAGGAATCAATAGCAGAATAACTGAGGCAGAAGAACGGATAAGTGATCTGGAAGACAGAATGGTGGAATTCACTGCTGTGGAACAGAATTTAAAAAAAAGACTGAAAAGAAATGAAGACAGACTAAGAGATCTCTGGGACAACATTAAACACAACAACATTTGCATTATAGGGGTCCCAGAAGAAGAGAGAGAGAAAGGACCAGAGAAAATATTTGAAGAGATTATAGGCAAAAACTTCCCTAACATGGGAAAGGAAATAGCCACCCAAGTCCAGGAAGTGCAGAGAGTCCCATACAGGATAAACCCAAGGAGAAACACGCCAATACACATAATAATCAAATTGGCAAAAATTAAAGACAAAGAAAAATTATTGAAAGCAGCAAGGGAAAAACAACAAATAACATACAAGGGAACTCTCATAAGGTTAACAGCTGATGTCTCAGCAGAAACTCTAAAAGCCAGAAGGGAGTGGCATGACATATTTAAAGTGATGAAAGGGAAGAACCTACAACCAAGATTACTCTACCCAGCAAGGATCTCATTCAGATTCAATGGAGAAATCAAAAGCTTTACAGACAAGCAAAAGCTAACAGAATTCAGCACCACCAAACCAGCTCTACAACAAATGCTAAAGGAACTTCTCTAAGTGGGAAACACAAGAGAAGAAAAGGACCTACAAAAACAAACCCAAAACAATTAAGAAAATGGTCATAGGAACATACATATCGATAATTACCTTAAACGTGAATGGATTAAATGCTCCAACCAAAAGACACAGGCTCGCTGAATGGATACAAAAACAAGACCCATATATATGCTGTCTACAAGAGACCCACTTCAGACCTAGGGACACATACAGACTGAAAGTGAGGGGATGGAAAAAGATATTCCATGCAAATGGAAATCAAAAGAAAGCTGGAGTAGCAATACTCATATCAGATAAAATAGACTTTAAAATAAAGAATGTTACAAGAGACAAGGAAGGACACTACATAATGATCAAGGGATCAATCCAAGAAGAAGATATAACAATTACAAATATATATGTCCCCAACAGAGGAGCACCACAATACATAAGGCAACTGCTAACAGCTATGAAAGAGGAAATTGACAGTAACACAATAATAGTGGGGGACTTTAACACCTCACTTACACCAATGGACAGACCATCCAAACAGAAAATTAATAAGGAAACAGAAGCTTTAAATGACACAATAGACCAGATAGATTTAATTGATATTTATAGGACATTCCATCCAAAAACAGCAGATTACATGTTCTTCTCAAGTTCGTATGGAACATTCTCCAGGATAGATCACATCTTGGGTCACAAATCAAGCCTCAGTAAATTTAAGAAAACTGAAATCATATCAAGCATCTTTTCTTTTACATTTATTTATTTATTTATTTATTTATTTATGGCTACATTGTGTCTCCGTTGCTGCGCGAGGGCTCTCTCTAGTTGTGGTGAGCGGGGCTGCTCTTCGTTGTGGTGTGCAGGTCTCTCGTCATGGTGGCCTCTCCTGCTGCAGAGCACAGGCTCCAGGCGCGTGGGCTTCAGCAGTTGTGGCATGTGAGCTCAGTAGTTGCGGCTCACGGGCTCCAGAGCGCAGGCCCAGGAGTTGTGTTGCACAGGCTCAGTTGCTCCGCAGCATGTGGGATCCTTCCAGACCAGGGCTCGAACCCATGTCCCCTGCATTGACAGGCGGACTCTCATGTGGTGGTACCACTGCACCACCAGGGAAGTCCCCAAGCATCTTTTCTGACCACAACACTATGAGATTAGAAATCAATTACAGGGGAAAAAACGTGAAAAACACAAACACATGGAGGCTAAACAATACGTTACTAAATAACCAAGAGATCACTGAAGAAATCAAAGAGGAAATCAAAAAATACCTAGAGACAAATGACAATGAAAACACGATGATCCAAAACCTATGGGATGCAGCAAAAGCATAACTAAGAGGGAAGTTTATAGCAATACAATCCTACCTCATGAAACAACAAACATCTCAAATAAACAATCTAACCTTACACCTAAAGGAACTAGAGAAAGAAGAACAAACAAAACCTAAAGTTAGTAGAAGGAAAGAAATCATAAAGATCAGAGCAGAAATAAATGAAATAGAAACAAAGAAAACAATTGCAAAGATCAATAAAACTAAAAGCTGGTTCTTTGAGAAGATAAACAAAATTGATAAACCATAAGCCAGACTCATCAAGAAAAAGAGGGAGAGGACTCAAATCAATAAAATTGGAAATGAAAAAGGAGAATTTACAACAGACACAGCAGAAATACAACGCATCCTAAGAGACTACTACAAGCAACTCTATGCAAATAAAATGGACAACCTGAAAGAAATGGACAAATTCTTAGAAAGGTATAACTTTCCAAGACTGAACCAGGAAGAAACAGAAAATATGAACAGAGCAATCACAAGTAATGAAATTGAAACTGTGATTAAAAATCTTCCAACAAACAAAAGTCCAGGACCAGATGGCTTCACAGGTGAATTCTATCAAACATTTAGAGAAGAGCTAACACCTATCCTTATCAAGCTCTTTCAAAAAATTGCAGAGTAAGGAAGACTCCCAAACTCATTCCATGAGGCCACCATCACCCTGATACCAAAACAAGACAAAGATACTACAAAAAAAAGAAAATTATAGACCAATATCGCTGATGACTATAGATGCAAAAAACCTCAACAAAATACTAGCAAACAGAATCCAACAACAATTAAAAGGATCATACACCATAATCAAGTGGGATTATTCCCAGGGATGCAAGGAGTCTTCAATATATGCAAATCAATCAATGTGATAAACCATACTAAGAAATTGAAGAAAAAGAAGAAAAACCATATGATCATCTCAATAGATGCAGAAAAAGCTTTTGACAAAATTTCACACCCATTTATGATAAAAACTCTCCAGAAAGTGGGCATAGAGGGAACCTACCTCAACATAATAAAGGCCATATATGACAAACCCACAGCAACATCATTCTCAAAGGTGAAAAACTGAAAGCATTTCCTCTAAGATCAGGAACAAGACAAGGATGCCCACTGTCACCACTATTATTCAATATAGTTTTGGAAGTCCTAGCCATGGCAATCAGAGGAGAAAAAGAAATAAAAGGAATCCAAATTGGCAAAGAAGAAGTAAAACTGTCACTGTTTGCAGATGACATGATACTATACATAGAGAATCCTAAAGATGCTACCAGAAAACTACTAGAGCTAATCAATGAATCTGGTAAAGTAGCAGAATACAAAATTAATGCACAGAAATCTCTTTCATTCCTATACACTAACAATGAAAAATCTGAAAGGGAAATTAAGGAAACACTCTCATTTACAACTGCAACAAAAAGAATAAAATACCTAGGAATAAACCTATCTAGGGAGACAAAAGACCTGTATGCAGAAAACTATAAGACACTGATGAAACAAATTAAAAATGATACAAACAGATGGAGAGATATACCATGTTCTTGGATTGGAAGAATCAATACTGTGAAAATGACTATACTACCCAAAGCAATCTACAGATTCAATGCAATCCCCATCAAATTACCAATGGCATTTTTTACAGAACTAGAACAAAAAAATCTTAAAATTTGTATGGAGACATGAAAGACCCCTAATAGCCAAAGCGGTCTTGAGGGGAAAAAAATGGAGTTGGAGGAATCAGGCTCCCTGACTTCAGACTATACTACAAAGCTACAGTAATCAAGACAGTATGGTATTAGCACAAAAACAGAAATATAGATCAGTGGAACAGGATAGAAAGCCCAGAGATAAACCCACGCACCTATGGTCAACTAATCTATGACAAAGGAGGCAAGGATATACAATGGAGAAAAGACAGTTTCTTCAAAAAGTGGTGCTGGGAAAATTGGACAGCTACATGTAAAAGAATGAAATTAGAACACTCCCTAACACCATACACAAAAATAAACTCAAAATGGATTAGAGACCTAAATGTAAGACTGGACACTATAAAACTCTTAGAGGAAAACATAGGAAGAACACTCTTTGACATAAATCACAGCAAGATCTTTTTTGATCCACCTCCTAGAGTAATGGAAATAAAAACAAAAATAAACAAATTGGGACCTAAAGAAACTTAAAAGTGTTTGCACAGCAAAGGAAACTACAAACAAGACGAAAAGACAACCTTCAGAATGGGAGAAAATATTTGCAAACAAGTCAACGGACAAAGGATTAATCTCCAAAATATATAAACACCTCATGCAGCTCAATATTAAAAAAAAAAAAACCACCCAATCCAAAAATGGGCAGAAGACCTAAATAGACATTTCTCCAAAGAAGACATACAGATGGCCAAGAAGCACATGAAAAGTTGCTCATCACTAATTATTAGAGAAATGCAAATCAAAACTACAATGAGGTATCACTTCACACCAGTTAGAATGGGCATCATCTGAAAATCTACAAACAACAAGTGCTGGAGAGGGTGTGAAGAAAAGGGAACCCTCTTGCGCTGTTGGTGGGAATATAAACTGATACAGCCACTATGGAGAACAGAATGGAGGTTCCTTAAAAAACTAAAAATAGAATTACCATATGACCCAGCAAACCCACTACTGGGCATATACCCAGAGAAAACCATAATTCGAAAAGACACATACACCCCAGTGTTCATTGCAGCACTATTTACAATAGCCAGGTCATGGAAGCAACCTAAATGCCCACTGACAGACGAATGGATAAAGAAGTTGTGGCACGTATATACAATGGAATATTACTCTGCCATAAAAAGGAACGAAATTGAGTCATTTGTTGAGATGTGGATGGATCTAGAGACTGTCATACAGAGTGAAGTAAGTCAAAAAGAGAAAAACAAATATCATATATTAATGCATATATGTGGAACCTAGAAAAATGGTACAAATGAACTGGTTTGCAGGGCAGAAACTGAGACACAGATGTAGAAAACAAATGTATGGGCACCAAGGGGGGAAAACAGCAGAGGGGTGTGTGTGTGTGTGTGTGTGAGATGAATTGGGAGATTGGGATTGACATATATATACTAACATGTATAAAATAGATAACTAATAAGAACCTGCTGTATAATAAAATAAATAAAATAAAATTCCAAAAAAATTATTTATTTATTTTTTTAGCTGCGTTGGGTCTTCATTGCTGTGCACAGGCTTTTTCTCTAGTTGCAGTGAGTGGGGTCTACTCTTCGTTGTGGTGCATGGGCTTCTCATTTTGGTGGCTTCTCTTGCTGCGGAGCACCAGCTCTAGCTGCGCGGGCTTCAGTAGTTGTGGTGCGTGGGATCAGTAGTTGTGGCTCGCAGGCTCTAGAGCGCAGGCTCAGCAGTTGTGGTGTACGAGTTTAGTTGCTCCATGGTGTGTGGGATCTTCCCGGACCAGGGATTGTACCCGTGTCCCCTGCATTAGCAGGGGGATTCTTAACCACTGTGCCACCAGGTAAGTCCCTTTTTTTTCATTTTACCATGTGATTTGGAGATTCGTCCACACCAGTGCATAGAGGAGTTCTCCCTTTTTTTAAACAGCTGCATAAGATTCCATCACAGCATTTATTTAACCAGGATCCCAGGGAGAACATTAAAAATGTTTCCAGGGCTTCCCTGGTGGTGCAGCAGTTGAGAGTCTGCCTGCCAATGCAGGGCACACGGGTTCGGGCCCTGGTCTGGGAGGATCCCACATGCCGCGGAGCAGCTGGGCCCGTGAGCCACAACTACTGAGCCTGCGCGTCTGGAGCCTGTGCTCTGCAACAAGAGAGGCCGCGACGGTGAGAGGCCCGCGCACCGCGATGAAGAGTGGCCCCCGCTTGCCGCAACTGGAGGGAGCCCTCGCACAGAAACGAAGACCCAACACAGCCAAAAATAAATAAATAAATAAATAAATTTAAAAAAAAAAATGTTTCCAGGACTTCCCTGGTGGCGCAGTGGTTAAGAATCCGCCTGCCAATGCAGGGGACATGGGTTCGAGCCCTGGTCTGGGAAGATCCCATCTGCCAAGGAGCAACTAAGCACGTGTGCCACAACTACTGAGCCCACACGCCACAACTACTGAGGCCCGCACGCCTAGAGCCTGAGGAGAAGCCACCGCAGTGAGAAGCCTGCACACCACAACGAAGAGCAGCCCCCACTTGCCGCAACTAGAGAGAGCTCGCACAGAAATGAAGACACAATGCAGCCATAAATAAATAAATAAATAAAATAAAATAAAATAAAATATTTCCAGTCTTCTGCTACTACAGTGAATAACATAGTGTAACATGGGTTAATATTTTACATTTAAATATTTGATGCATTTGGAATTTATCTTGCTGTAAGGTATATGGCTCAAACTTCTTTTTTCCTAAATGACTACGTAATCATCTCAATAACCTATGTTGAATAAAACATTTTTCTGCCCACTGATTTAAAATGCAACAGTAATCAAAGACTGGAGCCACTAGATTTTAAGCAGGAGAATGTATAATTAAATTTGCTTTCATTTATTTTTGTCTTGGGTAGAGGGTGTTTTTTTGTTTTGTTTTTTGTCGGTTTTTTTTTTGTTTGTCTGTTTGGTTGGCTTTCAGGGTTTTTTTGCAGAATCTTAGTTCCCCCACCAGGGATCAAACCTGTGCCCCCTGCAGTGGAAGCACAGAGTCTTATCCTCTGGACGACCAGGGAAGTCCCATGTCTTAGTTAGAGCTTTTGATATAATCATTTCAACTGTATGGAATTCTGTTTTATTCTGGGGATAAACCTTGAAAAAATAAGAAATCTTCCCTTCTATGTCCATTGTAAAAATCCAGATTCACAGTCATATATGTGGCAACCCTATGATAAATATAACTTTATTGTCCCATTTTATAGACTGGAAAACTGAAGCAGTGAGAAATTAAGAAATTTGCTCAATATCTCACTAGTAAGTGACCGAGTCCAAGCTATTCACCATTATGATACAGACCTGCTTAGTTTAAAGAAACATCAAATGATGGAAAGATGCCTCTTCCTTCTACCATTGGCCCCCTCTACTCTGAGACACTACTGCTTTTTCCCTCTGGTCTCCAGAGTGCAATGACTTAATATCTCTGGCTTTGAGGTTGGTTTACACTCTAAATGACACCTTCAGCTTCCTCTGCTATCAGCAGCCCCGGGGCCTCCTTCTTGCCTCTTTCCATCAAGATCTGCTCCAACTTTCACCTGTTTTCCATTGAGCTGGGGAATCTAGTTTCTCTGCAATTCCTGGTTTCTGCTGGTCGAACTGCTTCTTGTGCAGAGACTTTACACACTTGAAAAATTAAGTCACTGTCACTAAGCACTGAGTGTTCAGGGAAGGCAAGTTTCATCCTCCTTCTACCAACACTCAAAGGGCAAATGATTTGTCTCAGGACCTATATTGAACGCAGGGCCCTGGAGCTAATTATGGCCGAACATTTATTGTGCAGATGGTAGGCTCTTTATATTCTCTTTCACTGAATTCTCACAGTAACTGTGTGAGGGATGTGGCCTGGCTGAGCAGGTGGCAGGTGGAGGCCTTGGTGGTCCATGTTCGTCACAGACACAGGACAGCTTTCCAACAGCCTGGGGAAGGCACTGTGTTGGGGAGGAATGACTGGGAGTCCGCCTAGATAAACCTGACATTGTCAGACAGACACTGCCAGAAGGAAGATCACGTCGGGAGGGAGGCTTACAGAGCAGCATCAGGATTTTGAAGCATCAAGTGTAAATTTACTCATCTTGTCTACCTGGCGTTCCATCTCGTTTGAAGGTTATCTGGCTGGGTGGCCCAGTGTCTGTCTGTCCATCTGGAGATCTGTGTGGCTCACTGAGTGTCTACCTGTCTAGATGGGGTCTGTCTGGCTGCTGTCTTTCTGGCTGGGGGTCTGCATGTCTGTCCAGCCATGGGTTTGTCTGCGGATCTTCTTTTCAAGTTGGGAGTCGGTCTGTCTGGAGTTTATTTTTCCAGCTGAGTCTACTTGGAGGTTTACCAGTCTATCAGTATGAGGTCCGTCCATCTGACTGTGAGGCTAGAGGGCTGTCTTGCTGGCTGCAGATTTGTCTGCCAAGCTGGTAGTCTGTGTGCATCTGCTGTCCAGCTCAAGGGCTGGAGGCTTGTCTGGCTAGGAGCCTGTGTGAACAGCTAAGGGTCTGACTTGTTGGGGTCCATTCATCTGTCCAGATGGGGGTCTACCCGTTCATCTGGTTTGGGGGTCTGTTCATCCAACTTGGGATTTAGCTGGCCAGTTGGCTTGGGGTCCATTTATTTCTCTGGCTGAGGATGGTGTCTCTCACTGTGGCTGGGAATCTATCTGTCCGACTAGGAGTCCACCCATCCAATGGGGTCCTATGTATCTGAGGGCTAGGAGCCCATCTGGCTAGCAGGGATTCCATCTACCTGAAGGATTTGCAGTGTGTGTCCAACTGGCAGATGGTCTGGGTAGTGGAGGATCTGTCTGGCTCATGATGCTGTTTCTATATGAGGGTCCATCTGCCTATCTGACCAGTTGACTGCCTGAGTGTCCACCTGGCTGTCTTCCCAGCAGAAGATATATCAATTTCTCTGCCAAAATGGGGGGTCTGCCCACCTGTCTGCCTAGTTGGAAGTCTGGCTGGCTGGGTGGGGTGTCTGTGCAATCAAGGGTCTGTGTGGCTAGTATCTGCCTGGCTGGAGTCCAGTTGGCTAGTGGGGAGTCTTTGTGACTAGGTCTGTCAGGCTGTCTGCCCACATGGGGGTGGGTCTGTGTAGCTGGGAGGTCTGTCTAGCTGACAGGACACCTATCTCTATTCAGCTGGGGATCTCTTTACATCTGCCTGGAAGTCTGTCCAGCCAAGGGTTTATCTGGCTGATGTCTGTCTAGCTGCTTAGCTGGGGGAAGGGGTCTGTCTTTTTGGTGGTCTCTTTTGCATGGGGTGGTCTGTTAGGCTGTTGGTGGGTCACTCTCTCTGGCTGGAGGTCCACCCACGGACTGTCCCTCTGAAGGTCTGGCTGTCTAAGGGAACTGCTATCTGCCTGTCCAGGTTGGGATTCCATCTGTCTGCCTGCCCATCTGGGGATCTTCTCACCTGTCTGTCTGAAATCAGTCTGCTTGGCTGTTGTTATGCCTGGCTTCCATCTGTCTGAATGGTGGAGGGCAACGGGGGTCCATCCATCTCTGTGTCATAAGCTGAGTGTCTGAGTGAGGGAGGCTCAGATACTGAGATGAACCAGTCTTTCAAGTGGTGAAGGGGACAGTCTCCAGAAGCCTATCTGTCCATCCTCCCCTTCACAGCCGGGAGCCCTGCCCAGACTCTTGGGGTTGAATTTATTCTTGAATATGCTCAGTGTAACCTCACCAGCCATCGTCAACCAACTACCTCCCCAAGCCTCACGCCTTGAACGCTATGATCACTGAGGCAAAGCCCCCATATTTTCCACACTGAGAAACTTTTATTTTGATTCAGCCCAGCAACCCCATTCCCAACACTTCACAGAGTAGAGCACGGCTCTCAGCAGTCCAGGAACCCATGTGGACCAGGCACCCAACAGGCAGGCAAGGGCGCTGCACTCACACGCGGGTCCACTCGGCAGGCGGGTCCCGGGGTCCTTTAGGCCTTCCAATGCGCAGGTTGAAGCCTGGAAAAGGAAGGGCACCGTAGGGCTCACGGAGAAGCTGAGGTGCAGAGACGTAGGCAACTCGTGGAAAGTCACCCCCAAGCCTCCAGGCCCTCACGGTTTGCTGCAGACACATCCACAGGTCTCCGAGGGCGTGTGTTTTCCTGCCACCATCTCAAAACCCCAAATGCCTGGGATTCAGTTAAAACTGCAGAGAGTCCCAGCGACCCAGGCTGACTTACCTAGCCCACCAGTCTGAGCTCCATCTACCACGTCCTCGTAGGCGCCAGGCCCTGCTGGGCTTTGATCAACAGGAACTGCAGGCAGAAAACCACCCCTAACAGATCGGCTCAGGCCGCCCCTCGAAGTTCCGGAGAGCCGCTGCGAGGCTAATGCGCATCCTCCCAGACCAGAGAAGGCAGGCTGGGGGCCGAGCGCCGGGGCCCAGCGGGAGGGTGCGTGGCCAGGGGCGTGACCAAATCGGAGACCTCCGCCCAGCCTAGGTGGCCGGGCCAGAGACCGCGGTTTGGCCCGGGACGCTTCCGGGCGTGACCAGAGGACGGGCGGTTGTCCCAGAGGCGTGGCCGGAGAAGCCAGGACGTCAGCCTCCGGGGCGTGACCGGGCCGGACTCGGTGGAGGGGGGTGGGGGTCTTCGTGGCCTCCAGGCCCTCCAGACCGCAGCCACAGGGGGTCGGGAGACGGAGCAGGTCGGGGCCAGCCCTCCCCAGCCCCGCGGCCGGGCCGCGTCGACTTACCGCGGCCAGGCAGCGTCCCGCGCCCGTCCTCCGCGTGCGCCTGGGGCCGCCGGGCGCGCGGCGTCACCTGGCTGTAGAGGGGCGTCTCTTCCGCGCCGCGCGCCCGCGCGCCCGCCCCTGCCCCGGTGCCCGCGGGGGCCGCGCGCTTCTGCACCACAGCGTACGTGTCGGCCATGGCGAGGCCCGGGGTCCCGGGCACCGAGATGCTCCTGCGGGTGGGGAGGAAGTGAAACGGCGGCGCCGAGGATGGGGAGGGAGGGGGCAGCGCGCTCGGCGCGCAAACCACCGGCTTCCTTCCCGCCCGAGGCGGCGCGCAGTTACGGAGCGGGGAGGTGGAGGTGGTAGCGTCTCTGGGTAAAGGGGTCTCGTCTGTGTGTCCCTAGCGCCCAGCAGGTTGGGTGGATGAAGGAAGGAAGGGGCCAGCCTGGCAGGTGAATGGGGCAAGATACTGGTATTGAGGATTGGTCATTTCTGTGTAGTTGTCTGTTGAATAAATGAATGAGGAAGTGACATCTAAAGAGAAGCAAGGGAGAGTCTCAAAATGGAGGGCTGGTCTCAAGGACCAAGGGCTGAAGTCTCTGCCGCACCCGACGTGAGGCCTTACAGTTGGGCGGCCTCAAAAAATATCTGCTGAATTAATGAGTGGAAAAGCGAGGAGAGGGCGAACCTCGGGAGCTAGCCTGAGGGGCAGAGGCAATGGGATCTCTGGGATAAAAGAACCATCTCGGGGAGGGTTCCCAGAGCTCAACTGCGAGAAAGGGCCAGTGAATATTTGGTGAACTGAACGGCAAGGAAGGGGCTGGTGTTTCAAGGGTGAGGAAAGGGCCAGCCTCCAAGGACGAGAAAGTGAAAATGGAAGATTGAGGGGAGGGGTTTGGGTACCTGAGGACCCCGCCGGATGGGCGGGCTATGGCAGGAAGGGTGTGGGAAGTCCAGAGGGAGAAGGCATCATCGTAGAGTGGGGCACAATTCTGGGGAAAGGCAGGAGGGAAAGGCATGAGGCTTCGGAGGACGCTGTCCAGGCTCCTAGTGGTGGTCACTGTGGGCTCTGCGGGGGAAGCTTAAGAGGGGACAGTGATAAGGGAGCACGGAGGAGGACAAAGGTAGATATCATAGTGCGTCAGTCCCCGCTCCCGGAGGGAGTCCAAGGGCTGGATGCTGCGCTGGAGGTGGCCATAGACCTCTACTCTGGGTCCTAGTCTCCGAGGATTGGAAGGGGGCCTTGGTACCTCCTTGAGGTTCTGGTAGCGAGGGCTGGCACTTTGGAGAGCTGAGAGGAACATCTGAGCCACTGTGTGGTACAGGAACCTGTACTGCTCCTGAGGGGGTGGGGGAGGGAAGAGGGGTCATCGAGAAGGGAAGACCAGAACAGGAGGGATATGTCCTTGGAACGAGGAGACCCGGCTCCCACCTCTGTCTGTATGGCTGCAGGCCGCTGCCTCCGAATCTCGAGGACCACATTGAAGAGGCTGAAGTTAGGTGGGATCATCTAGGGCAGAGAGATGGGCACGTGAGCAGGACCTCCTAGGCACAGGACCCACACTGTGCTTGTATGCCCTCTTCATACCTGGGTCAGGAGCAACTGTCTCACATAATCCACGGTGCACAGGACACCTGTTCGCCCACAGCCCGCGCTAACAAGTGAGAATCAGAGTGAGCTTGGTCAGGGCCTGCCTGCAACCCCTTTTAAAGGGTGCATTTGGGGCTGGGGGTGAGGACCTTAATGGAGTGTCCCCTGCAGCACTTTTTGATTCCCAGAATCCCAGGTTATAATTTGAAAGGAAAACCTTTTTAATTGCTTATATTTGTTGAGCATCAACTGTGTACT
The DNA here is from genome assembly GCF_949987535.1 of Balaenoptera acutorostrata. NCBI lineage: Eukaryota > Metazoa > Chordata > Mammalia > Artiodactyla > Balaenopteridae > Balaenoptera > Balaenoptera acutorostrata. Next base: position 98,481,596 of record NC_080071.1, read on the forward strand.
TCTCCCTAGCAGACAGTCTGTGCTCAATAAATACTAACCATTTCAGCTGCAACTTGAGCAAGTGTGGCCTCAGGTTTCTTGAAATAGGCACTCAGACTGTAAGACTGGCTCCAAGCCCTGCACTATCCTCCCTGTCCCCCTCCCCCACCACCATCCCCTCTGTCTCACCAGACCCCCATAAAGCCCATTTTCCTAAACCTGCAGTGGACACAGAGGGGGCTGGGGCCAGATCCCTGGAGGCGCCGGGCTTCCTCCACCATAGCGAGCATGTGGTCGGGATTGCTAGGGACCCCTCTGTCTGGCCAGGACATATACTGCAGCTGGTACACAGAGCGGGATTCCTGAAACACAGGAAATGAGGGGCAAAGAATGAAAAAAGAAAGAAAAGCATTTATTCAGCCCCTATTACATGTCAGCCCTAGTTCTCCACATCCTCCATTTAAATGCAACAGATAATAACTGAAGAGATGGGTACTATTGTTAATGCACATTTTACAGATGAGAAAACAGAGACAGGAAACAGCTCTCCCTACGTGGGAGTCTCCTCCTCCCCTTTCAGTACCTTCTGGAAGGTGACCTGAAGGGTCCTGAGCGTGATGTCTGAATTCAGCCATGTCTCCCTTGTCTGTGGATATGGGGCATGTGAGAAGAGGGCAGAAAACAAAGATCACAGGTGCCAAAAGACATATTTACAAAAAAACAAAGCATTTCTGATTAAAAATCAAATACAGGGAGTTCCCTGGTGGCCTAGTGGTTAGGATTCTGGGCTTTCACTGCCGTGGCCTGGGTTCAATCCCTGGTCAGGGAACTGAGATCCTTCAAGCCATGCAGCATGGCCCAAAAAAAGAAAAAAGAAAAATCAAATACAAACAACATATTTTTAAAAATTCATTTAGCCCGAATATCTCCCATGGCTTTTGTGAAGGAAACATTTCACAAAGGCGAGAAAGAGGAACTATGATTAAATATCCAGCAAGCTCATTTACAGTGAAACAAAGAAATGTCTTTTGTTCTAAAATAAAAGTTTCATTGTATTTATTCAATACCAATTGTATTTATGACTTATGAGAGATTTTCCTGAGTTCTTTTGAAATGGTAAGGGAAATAAGGATTTTAAGAACCTAACCAGGCACATGAACATTTACAGAGATAACCATGATAGTAGTTAAAATGCAAAAACAGTGTATAATGAGTTCTGACTATTTGCATTGCTAATACCAGAGAGCTCCCTGCAGTGTGAGGGGGACTGTGGGAAAAGTGTTCATCCTTTCAGGCCCAGCCCAAAAGCTTTCCACTCAGAATCATCTGTGAAATCTTCCACAACATCCAAGACTTCATAAAGTGCTGTTCCCACCTCTGCCCCAGCTCACCAGAGTGATGCAGAAAAGCCCAATCTGCAGTGGTTCCTGTTCTTGGGCCCAATAACGCTCACACTTTTTCTGCAAAAGGCAAGGGGAAAAGGGCAGAGAGTGAAGAGTGGGAGTCTGCCTCAGAGTTCAGATCAACACGTGCACACCCCGCATGGGACAGCCCAGGTTGCTGGTGGAAGCACAGACAGCTGAAGCTTCAAAGGAAGCCAGGTGGCAGAACCTCATCAGACTAAACACAGACAGACTCAATGGAGATGTGAGCTTCTGACTGTGCAGGAGGAAGACAGTCCAGAATATTCTCCTTCTGTAAGCAACTAAAAACCTGGACAAAATATATGAGCCACTATTTTCAGACACTGGTCCACAGCCTTGCAGGATTGTGATCACTGAACGACGGGAAACACATGAGTCAAACCTTATGGCCTCCCCAGCTTACTGCCAAGAGGCAGTAACCAGGCTGCAGAACGTGGAGAGTTTGATGAGCCCACTGAGTTGAGGAGCCAGAGATCTTGGCTCGGGGAAGCCAAGGCAGAGGTCTTGAGAGAACAGCACTATGCAAACAAAAGCAAAGAACTCCAGAAGTCTGCATAGGGGTCCCCTTAAGTCTTTAGCTGAATAATAATCTGGGCACATATGATACGAAACCCCGTGAAGCTAGGAAGGAATAACTTCCCGTGAAAGAGTAATAGCTAGGGAACTGAAAGATGAACATTTCCTAGGGCTCACAGTGGGACAGAAATAATTTACATTTCCTCCAGCCACAGTGGAGAGACCTAAGTGATTAAAAGGGGCATTCAGTAGGGAACCTGAAGGATCAAACATTGAAAGTAGAATGAACTTAGTTCTAGAATAAAGGATTCTCTAGACTCACCCTAAAAGAGCTTAGAAACAAACCTTAAAATGATCAAATATCTAAAAGTAACTTAACTGCCTTCCAGAAAAAGTCTAACACTTTTTAAAGGAAGGTAACAAAATCCAAAACTTACTTTTGTAAAATTTAAAATATTGAGCATCCAATAAAAATTTACTAGACATACAAAGAAGCAAGAAAATATGAGCTATACCCAGGAGAAAAATCAGCAGAAAAAGACCCAATAGAGATGAGGAAACAATCAGACAAAGACTTTAAAACAGCCTTTATAAATATTATAAATATGTTCAAAGATGAAAAGGAAACCACGAAAGGGATGAAAGTGAAATAAAAGATATAAAAAAAGACCTAAATGGAACTTCTAGAGAGGAAAAATAAAATATATGAAATAAAAAATTCACTGTCTAAGACCCATGAAAAGATGCTCAACATCAGTAATTATTAGAGAAATGCAAATCAAAACTACAATGAGGTACCGCCTCACACTGGTCTGAATGGCCATCATGAAAAAGTCTACAAATAACAAATGCTGGAGAGGGTGTGGAGAAAAGGGAACCCTCCCACATTGCTGGTAGGAATGTAAATTGGCGCAGCCACTATGGAGAACAGTATGGAGGTTCCTCAAAAAACTAAAAATAGAGTTACCATATGATCCAGCAATCCCACTCCTGGGCATACATCTGGACAAACCTATATTTGAAAAGATACATGCACCCCTGTGTTCATAGCAGCGCTACTCAAAATAGCTAAGGCATGGAAACAACCTAAACGTCTATCGACAGATGAATGGATAAAGAAGACGTGATATATATATACAATATACTCAACCATAAAAAAGAATGAAATAATGCCATTTGCAGCAACATGGATGGACCTAGAGATTATCATACTAAGGGAAGTAAGTCAGAAAGAGAAAGACGAATACCATAGGATATCACTAAATATCTAACATATGACACAAATGAACTTATCTACAAAACAGAAACAAACTCACAGAGATACAGAACAGACTTGTAGTTGCTGTGGGCAAGGGGGTGGGGAGGGATGGATTGGAAGTTTGGGATTAGCAAATGCAAACTATTATATATAGAATGGATAAACAACAAGGTCCTACTGTATAGCACAGGGAACTATATTCAATATCCTGTGATAAACCATAATGGAAAAGAATATGAAAAAGAATTCACTGTCTAATAGCAGATTAGACACCAGAAGATCAGTGAACACAAAGGCATGGCAATAGAAGCTATTCAAAATGAAAAAGAGAGAGAAAAAATGAGGAAAAAAACTAACAGAGAATCAGATACCTGTGGAAATATATATCAAGTGGCCTAATGTATGTGTACCTGTAGTCCAGAAGGAGAGGAGAGGGGAGAATAGAAACTATTTTTGAATAAACAATAGCTGGAAAATTTTCCAAATTTGATGAAACTATGAACCCACAGATCCAGGAAGGTCAATGAACCACAGGGAGAATAATCATAAAGAAAGCCACACTAAGGTAGCTCATGATCAAATTGCTGAAAAACAATGATAAAGAAAAAAATCTTAAAAGCATCACACATAAAAAAGACACATTACATGGGCTTCCCTGGTGGCGCAGTGGTTGAGAATCTGCCTGCCAATGCAGGGGACACGGGTTCGAGCCCTGGTCTGGGAAGATCCCACATGCCACGGAGCAACTGGGCCCGTGAGCCACAATTACTGAGCCTGCGCGTCTGGAGCCTGTGCTCCACAACAAGAGAGGCCGCGATGGTGAGAGGCCCACGCACCGCGATGAAGAGTGGTCCCCACTTCCCGCAACTAGAGAAAGCCCTCGCACAGAAACGAAGACTCAACACAGTCATAAATAAATAAATAAAAGAACGTGAATTTCTTTAAAAAAAAAAAAAAAAGCAAACTGGGCTATTCATTTAAAAAAAAAAAAGACACATTACATACTGAGGAATAAGGATGACAGCAGAATTTTGTCAGAAACTCTGCAAGTCAGAGGTCAATGCTGTGACACCCTAAAAATGCTGAAATTAAAAAAAAATAACTTTCAGACAAAAGCTGAGAGACTTTATCACAAGCAAAACTGCACTATGAGAAATATTAAAGTAAGCTTTTCATAAAAAAGGAACCAGGTGGAATACAGACCTACACAAAGGGATGAAGAGTAAAGAAAAAGGTAAATATGTAGCTAAATGTAAAAGGTATTCTCATTTTTAACATCTTTAAAAGATAATCTAGTAAATTTTACCAAAAAAGGAGGAATTAATAGCAATCCTTCACAAACTTTTCCAAAAAATTGAAGGAACATTTGCCAACATATTTTATGAGACCAGTATTACTCTGCTACCAAAACCAGACAGATATCACAAGAAAGAAAACTACTAAGCAATGTCTCAAGAATATAGACAGAAGAATCCTCAACACAATATTAACAGAAGATTTTACAGAGGATCAAGTGGGATTAATCCCAGGAACACATATATGAAAATCAATATATGAAGGTCAATCAATATCATATACCATAATAATAGAAAATAAAACAAAAACACACTTAATAGATGCAGAAAAAAAATCTGAACAAAATCCAATACCTTTTCATGATAAAAACATGAAAGGAACTAGACATAGAAAGGAAATTCCCCATCTTGATTTAAAAAGCAAAACCAACAACAACACAAACAAAAAATATCTACCAAAACCTACAGCTAACCTAATACTTAATGGTGAAAGACTGAATGTTTTGCGCTTAAGATCAGGAACAAGACAAGAATGTTTGCACTTTTTTGTACTGGAAGTTGTAGGCAGTGCAATTAGGAAAAAAGAAATGAAGGAAGGAAAGGAGGGAAGGTGGGAGGGAGGAAGCAAGAGAGAGAAAAAAGAAAAGAAAAGGAAAGGAAAGAAAAGAAAAGAAAAAAAGATAGGGAGAGAAGGAAGAAGAAAGAAAGGAAGGAAGGTTACCCAGATTGGAAAGGAAGAAGCAAAAGTATGTCAACTTGCAGACAGAATGATATTATATATAGAAAACCCTAAAGAATACACACACACACACACACACACACACACACCCATGCACACTATTAGAACTAATAAGCGAGTTCGGCAAGGTTGCAGGATACAAAATCAATACAGAAAAATCAACCGTATTTTCATATTAAAAAGACTATTATTTGCAATACCTCCCCCCCGCCCCCAGAACTGATAGATTCAATGAAATCCTTTTCAAAATCCTAGAAGGCTTTTTGAAGATATGGGCAAGCTGATCTTAACATTAATATATAAACAATATGTTAACATTAATAAATGTGTTGTGGATTCCCAAGACTGCCCTCAGGTTTGATGATTCAATAGGAGGACTCACAGGACTCAGCATAGAGTTGTACTTGTGGCTACAATTTATCGCAATGAAAGGTTACAGGATAAAACAGCAAAGGGAGAAGGCACACAGGGTGAAGTCTGCAGGAAACAGGGTGCCAGCTTCCAAGGGTCTTCTCCCAGTGGAGTCACATAGAATGTGCTTAATTCCTCCAGAATGAGTTGTGACCACACATGTGAAATGTCCACAGGGACATTTAGGAATTCAGTGCCCAGGGTTTTCACTGGGGGACTCTATGTGGTATGTAGGCACCTCTGACTAGCATGTGCCAAAACTTCAGACTCCCAGAGGGAAAGCAGGTGTTCACATAAACCTACTGTCACATAGACACGTTGTTTGTATAAACAGTTTAGGCATGGTGAGCCACTCTTATTGGAAATCCAATTTCCAGTCAAGAGCCAACCTTGCAGGAAGTTCTTTTTAAGCATAAGCATTTATGCCTGCTATGTTAACTCTTTTCTGCATGGCAAGTGACCCAGAATAGCCAAAACAATCTTGAAAAAAGAAGAACAAATTTGGAGGACTCACACTTCCTGATTTCAAAACTTACCACAAACCTACAATACCGTGTAGTACTGGCACAAAGATAGACATGTCAATCAATGAAATAGAACTGAGAGTCCAGAAATAAACCTTTACATGTACACTCAATTGATTTTCAACAAAGTACCAAGACCATTCAATGGGGAAAGCACAGTCTTTTTAACAAATGGTGCTAGGACAACTGGATATCTATAAACAAAAGAATGAATTTGGACCCCTGTCTTACACCATATACAAAAATTAACTCAAAATGAATCAGAGACCTAAACATAAGAGAGAAAACTATAAAACACTGAGAAGAAAACATAGGAGTAAATCTTTTTGACCTTTGGTTAGACAATGACTTGTTAGATACAACATCAGAAGCACATCAAAACAATAGATTGGAAGTCTTCAAAATTAAAAAGCGTTTGTGCTTCAAAGGACACTATAAAGAAAATGAAAAGACACCCACACAATGGGAAAAATATTCCTAAATCATATACTGATAAGGGACTTGTATTCAGAAGAATTCTTACAACACAATAATAAAAAGACAAATAACCCAATTAAAAAATGGGCAAAGGACCGAAACAAATATTTCTCCAAAGAAGACATACAAATGGAAAAATAAGCACATGAAAAGATGTTTGGTAAATGCAAACCAAATGCACAAATCCACCTCATTAGGCAAATGCAAACCAAAACCGCAATGAGATACCACTTCCCATCCATTAGGATGGCTAATAAAAACAAAAGTGAAAACAGAAAATAACATGTCTTGGTGAGTGTATGGAAAAATGGAACACTTGTGCATTGCTGGTGAGAATATAAGGTGGTCCAGCCACTGTGGAAAACAACAACAACAACAACAAAATTAAACACAGAATTGCTATATGATCCAGTAATTAATTCTACTACCCAAAAGAATTGAAAACAAGGACTCAAAACAGATACTTATGTACTAATGTTCATAGCAGCACTATCACAATAACCAAAAGGTAGAAACAACCCAAATGTCCATCAACAGGTGAATGGATAAACAAAATGTGGTATATACATACAATGAAATGTTATTCAGCCTTAAAAAGAATGAAATTCTGATACACTCTACAACATGGATGAACCTTGAAAACCTGATAAATGAAATAAGTCAGACACAAAAGAACAAGTATTGTGTGACTCCACTGATATGAGGTACCTAGAAGAGGCAAATTAATAGAGACAGAAAGTAGAATAAAGGCTACCAACAGCTGCAGGAAGGGGAAATGGGATGAAACTATTAAATGGATACAGAGTTTCTGTTTGGGATGATGAACAAGTTCTGGAATTGGACAGTGGTAACGGTTTGCAACACTGTGAGTGTACTTAATGTTTCTAAATTGTACACCTGAAATCGTTAAAATGGCAAAATTTATGTTATGTATATTTTACCACAACTGAAAAAAAAAAAAGACCCAATGAGTACAACTTCACATCCAACAGGATAGCACTAATGAAAAAGACAGACAATAACAAGTGTTGGTAAGAATGTGGAGAAATTGGAAACTTCATACATTACTGGTTGAAATGTAAAATGATATAGCCACTGTGGAAAACAGTTTGGCAGTTCCTCAAAATGTTAAAAATAGAGTTTACCATATGACCCAGCAATTCCACTTCTAGGTATATATCCAAGAGAAATGAAAACATACTTCTACACAAAAACTTGCACATGAATGTTTATAGCAGCAATATTCATAATCACCAAAAAATGGAAACAGCTCAAATTCTATAATGTGCTTAATGGATATATAAAATGTGGTAGATCCATTCAATGGAATGTTATTCAGCAATAAGAAGGGGTGAAGTATTGATACATGCTACAATATACATGAGCCTTAAAACACAACCTTAGTGAAAGAAGCCAGTCATGAAAGACAACATATCATATGATTCCAGTTATAGGAAAAGTCCAGAGTGGGCAAATCTACAGAGACCAAAAATAGATTAGTAGTTGCCTAGGGTGGAGTTTGGTAGGAAATGCAGCATGACTGCTAATAGATACAGGGCTTCTTTATGGGGTGATGAAAAGGTTCTGAAATTCACTGTGGCGATGACTGTATAACTCAGGAATATACTAACAACAATTGAATTGCACACTTTAGATGGATGAATTGTAGCTAAATAAAGTTGTTTTTTTAAAAAAGATAATCTGTAGGAAAAATAATAGCAGTGTGTTTTGTGGTATATTTTAAATTTAGAATCAAACCTAGGGCAACAATAGCTTGAAGCATGGAAAGAGAAAATTGAAATATGCTATTGTAAAGTTCTCACATTTTACATGAAATGGTATAATATTATTTGAACATGGACTGTGATAGGTACACATTCCACTAAGCACACAAGCACATAATACAGAGGTATAACTAATAAGTGAATAATGACTGTGAAACAGAGTCATAAAAATTCTCAGTAAAAAAGAAGACAGAAAATAAGAAAGAAACAAAGAACAGATGGAACAAATACAAAACAAATAGCAAAATCATAGATTTAGACACATTATTGACACGTTAAAGACTAAATACTCCAATTAAAGGCAGAGATTGCCAGACTGGATAAAAAAGTAAGTACCCACAATGTGCCAGCTATAAGAAACACAGTTTAAAAATAAATGTGGGGAATTCCCTGGAAGTCCAGTGGTTAGGACTCTGAACTTCCATTGCAGGGGGCATGGGTTCAATCCCTGGTCAGGGAACTATGAGGCTGCAAGCCCCGCAGTGCGACCAAAAAAATAAATAAAATAAAATAAAAATGAAATAAATTAAAATGAACACAGATAAAAAGTAAAAGAATTAAAAAAGAGATATCATGCACACTCTAATCTAAAGAAGTTTAAATGGCTATATTAATATCAAAGCACATTTCAGAGAAAGGGATATTACCAGAGATAAAAGGGACATTAGATATTGAAAACAGGATTGATTCATCAGGAAGACATAATCCTAACTGTATAAGCACTCAATTATAGAGTTTTAAAATATCTGAAGCAAAAACTGACAGAACTGAAAGGAGAAATAGATAAATCTAAAATTAGAGTTAGAGATTTCAACACTCCTTTTTCAGCAAATAATAGGACAAGTAGATGAAAAAAAGGAAGAATAGGGACTTCCCTGGTAGTCCAGTGGTTAAGACTCTGCCCTTCCACTGCAGGGGGCACCCTTCCAGTGCAGTGGGCACAGGTTCGGTCCCTGGTCAGGGGAACTATGATCCCACATGCCACATGGCCAAAAAAAAAAAAAAAAAAAAGGTAAGAATAATAAGATTTGAATAATACTATTGAGAAACTTGTCCTAATCTACAGTTACAGAACAGATGGAGGTTTCAGCACTCCTCTCTTGGCAACTGATGGAACATTTAGAGAAAAGAAATCAGTAAAGATATATAAGATACAGTAAAGATATAAAAGATATTAAAGTGTCTTTCAAAAAGACACAATCAATTTGACCTAACTGATATTTATAGAACACACCACTCAACAAAGCAGAATACACATTCTTTTCAAGTGCACACAAAACATTTACCAAGGTAGATCACATTCATGGCCACAAAACAAATTTCAGTACATTTGGAATCATATAAAGTTGTTCTTTGACCACAATGGAACTGAAAATTAATAACAGGAAGATATATGGAAAAGTCCCCAAATATTTGGAACTTAAGCACAGCCATGGTCAAATACCATTGGTCAAAGAAGAAATCACAAGGGAAATTAGAAAATATTTTGAGCTAACTGAAAAAAAAGACACAACATACCAGTTTGTGAGATGTACCTAGAGCAGTACATAGAGAAAAATGAATGACATTAAATACTTATATGTGGGGACTTCCCTGGTGGTCCAGTGGTTAAGAATCCTTTTTGCAATGCAGGGGATGCCGGTTTGATCCCTGGTCGGGGAACTAAAATCCCACATGCCACAGGGCAACTAAGCCCGTGTGCCGCAACTAGAGAGCCCACATACTGCAACTAGAGAGCCTATGTGCCACAACTACAGCCCACGCACTCTGGAGCCCATGTGCCACAACTACAGACAGAGCCCACATGCTCCAGAGCCCGCACACCGCAACTACTGAGCCTGTGCACCTCAGCTAGAGAGAAGCTCGCGCACCGCAACTAAGAGCCCACACACCGCAACAAAAAGATCCCCAATGCCGCAACTAAGACCCCATGCAGCCAAAAAATAAATAAATATTTTTTTTTTTAAGGATTTTCTTTTTTTAATTAATTAATTTATTTATTTTTGTCTGTATTGGGTCTTCGGTTCGTGCGAGGGCTTTCTCCAGTTGCGGCAAGCGGGGGCCACTCTTCATCGCGGTGCGGGGACCGCTCTTCATCGCGGTGCGCGGGCCTTTCTCCATCGCGGCCCCTCCCGTTGCGGGGCACAGGCTCCAGACGCGCAGGCTCAGCAATTGTGGCTCACGGGCCCAGCTGCTCCGTGGCATGTGGGATCTTCCCAGACCAGGGCTCGAACCCGTGTCCCCTGCATTAGCAGGCAGATTCTCAACCACTGCGCCACCAGGGAAGCCCAAATAAATATTTTTTAAAAATACTTATATGTGAAAAAAAATCACAAATCTATTATCTAAGCTTAAGGAACTAGAAAAAAAAAAAGAGCAAGTTAAACCTAAACCAGAAGGAAGGAAATGATAAAGGGAAGAAATTAATGAAATAAAAATGAAAAAAATAGAGAAAATGAATAAAACTCAAAGCTGCTTCTTTGAAAAAATAATAAAATTGATAAACCTCTAGTCCAGAGACTGGCTAACTGTCTATAAATGGCCAGATAATAAATATTTTAGACTTTGTGAGCCATACAATCTACTTAACTTGCAACTACTGAACTTGGCCATTGTAGCATGAAAGCAGGTATACACACTATGTAAACAAATGAGTGTGGCTATGTTCTAATACATTTTTATTTACAAAAACAGGCAGCAGGACAGATTTAGTACAACAACTGAAATTTGCTTGTCTTTATTCTTGCCAGACCAAGGTAGGAGAGACAGACAGACAGACAACCAAATATCAAAATTAGGAATGAAGAAGGTACATCACTACAGATTGTACAGACTCCATGATCAGCCAGCCATCCCGGGGCAGTACTTGCCCCACCCCCAGCCCTGTCCATGGAGCACGCCAGGATGCAGAAACCATGTGCCTTCAATGTTGACATGCATTCCTTGAGTAACTAATTTATGCTAATGGGCAAAACAAAGATCCCTGCCCTCATGGAACTTTTCTTCTCATCAGGGAGACAGAATAAACAACATACATAACACATTTGTAGATTATCTTGTATGTTAGAAGTTGGTAAGAACTGTGAAGAAAAAAATGAAAGTAGGACAAGGGAAGGAGAGTGGGAGTGCTGGGAGTTCCAAATGGGGTGAGATCCAGGAAGATCTCACTGAGGAAGTAGCATTTGAGCCAAGACCTGAAGGTGGTGATGGAGCAGGCCAAGGGGAAAATGTCCCAGGCAGTGGGAACAAAGCATAGGACCCGAGGCAGAACAAAGGCCAGAGTGGTTGGAGTGGAGTGAATAAGGGGGAGAAAGGTGGAAAGAGAGATCAGAGCTGTACTGGGGAAGTCACAGTTATAGGGCCTTATGGTCTATGGTATGGAATGGGGCGGGAAGACCAGCAGGAGAGGGGTTGAGCCCCATGAATAAAAGGAAAAAGATAACAAAAAAATTAAAGATAAAGTGGGCTTGGCAGAGGTACAGTGAGGGTCGCTCCAAGAACTGGGCCATTGAGTCATGGCGTCAGGGAAGAGCTAGCAAGGTTTCTCCTGTCTCCTCTCTGCACAAGGATATGCATTCTAGGGGCTGAGGACACCTACCCGCCCATTTTCCATCTCCTGACAGGCCATCAGGATCACCTAGACAAGAGGGGTAAGGGGAAAGGGAGGAGATTTGGTTTAGGGGGTGTGGTTATCAGGGCCAAGGGAGGACCCAGAATGTTGGCCATACCTCACCCTCCCCCAAAGCTGACCTTGACCCCAAACTCCCAGATCAGGCGCCAGAAGTCTAGCAAGGTGTGAGGCAGGGGTCCTTGCGTGGCGATGTAGGCCTGGCTTCCATCTGTGCCCTGGTAAAGGCTAAGTTCACTGTGGAGATCCCGCTGTCACCTCCACCACCTCTGCCCCTTCCTTAACGCCCAGCCTGACCCTGATGAAGTTGCCATTGATGTAGTCTCCATGCCCCTCTTCCTGGAGCAGGGAAAGGATCACTCGTGTCTGATCGTCTGCCAGCGGGAGAGGTGAGAAACGTGGAGTTTGTGGGTGACAGGGGCCTTGACGGCCTCCCGGATGAAAGCCAGCAGGGGACAGCATACCTAGCAGGGATCCCATCGAGGGGCACTTGCAGACTGCTGGGGAGAAATGCAGCCATGGCAAGGCCCTGGGAGGGAGAGTTCTGGGAGCCCAGTGGTGGCACAGGTCTTGGCTCAAATGCTACTTCCTCAGTGAGATCTTCCTGGATCTCACCCCATCTGGAACTCCCAGCACTCCCACTTACCGGGCTAACGCCTGCACTGCCTCCGGGTGCGGGCATGCAGAGCAGCACCGACTCCCTCCAGAAGGCCCCCACCCCCACCCCCGACTTACATGGCAGCACATCTTTGTAGCGGTTCTTCCTCACGTTTTCTGGTCGACTGCCGGCCTCAGTGGAACACACGCTATCTGTCTTCCAGGAGGCTGAGCGGGCCCGGATGTCCTGGTGGGAGGACAGAAAGAAGACCCGGGGGAGGGAGGAGAGAGCAAGAGAGGAGCCAGGTCAGGGTCCTGGGACACTGAGACTCTCATAGGGATACATGGCACGTGGCCTGTGAGAGGTGAGTGCAGTGCCCAGATAGCACAGGGCCTGCTAATTATGATTCCATAATAGTAGCGACTCAGAGTGTCTTCTCTGTGCCAGGCTCTGTGTGAGGGCACTGAACCACCTGCAAGGTCCCTCCGAAGTGGGTACTATTATTGACATCCCCATCGTGCAGGTGAGAAAGCTGAGGCACCACATGTTTGAGTGACTTGCTGAAAGTCCCACCCAGGAAGTGGCACAGTGAGTGAGTATTGAACTAAGACCTCTGAGCATCTACCCCCTGTACACTCAATATGTACTTACATTGTATTGTGAACAATAATTGTAATATATTATGCATTTAAAATAACAAACATGGTGATACACAATATATAAGACAATATACAATGCATATGAATTATAATGTATAACATTACTTATGTAACTAGATACTATAGGTGCTTTACTACTGTTCCATTATTATAATTAGTGAATAGCATTACCATCATCAAGTATTCATAATCATGATGATAATAAGTAACACCTACCAAGCCCCCTGATGAGTGCAAGCCACCATTCTAAGTGTTCTTATGCCCATCAAGTCATTTATGTCCTCGTGGACACACTGGTGCAGTGGGTAACACTATTAATATTTTTACTATATAGATGAGGAAACCAAGGCCTAGAGAGGCCCAAAGACTCCTGCGAGTACAGGAGGCTGCCTGCAGGAGGGTGGCCTCCAGCAGTTGGCACTGCTTACTGTCCCAGACTGGGCCCAGACCCGGATGGACATGATGTCATATACTACCTGGATATGTTTACATTTATTATGTACATTTTCATATTGAACAAATTATGTATTTTGCATTTATTATGCATTTCTTATATACGATATTTATTTTTATATTTGTGTAAATTTAGATTTATCTTAAACTTCTTTTACCTATTTATTACATATTTTATTACTTAGGAACTTCAATAACTGTTTATTGGATAAATTATAATTCTATGTTGTATTTATGTGTATTCTATTGTTTTAAGAAGTTAACTAATGTTGTTATTGTGTAAATTATAGTTTACAATCATATTTATACATATTCACTATATATTTTCTATTTATTAATCAAATTATTTCATAAATGTTTCTGTTATCTATTTTTATTGTACTCAATGATATATATATAGTCATTTATTAGATACATACATATATTTACCAAACTTATTTCTAAATTTGAGATGTCACCATATATTGTATTTACATATTTGCATAGCACGTTTCCGTGTTATTATATTTAAAATACCTCAGTACATGTAGATGCGATGCCTACGACGCTGCTGCCTTAGCATTCCTTACATACGGCTTGCACTACCCCATTGTAAAGTTTAGAATATTTATAACTAGTGACAAAGGCGCCTACAAAGTGAGAGCTCAAGATGTGCTAAGCGGTTTTTACCCACACTGGTTATTTTAATCCTCAGGCCAGTTGAGTCATCAATATCCGCATTTCACCCAAGGAGAAACTGAGGCCAGAGGGACCGGATAAAGCGCCCCAGGCCACAGCGCCTATTAGAGCCGGCGTCCACACCCTCGCCGCAGCGGGGCCTCTTGGTTCCTCTTTCCACAGCCCCTTCCTCCCCAGGACCACAGGAGTGGCTGCCTGGTCGCCTGGAGCGGCCGGGCGTCGCGTGTCCAGCGCAGGTGAGCGCCCGCCCTGCTCAGCAACCGGACGATTCCGGGAGCGCGGCGAGGGCGCAGGGACCCGAAGGCTTGCGCGGCTCCTCCCGACCCGGCCGTGGACATCGCCCTCTGGGCCCCTACTGGCAGAGGGTGAAGACAGGCAGGGAGAGACTGCGACAGAGAGAGGTGCTGGGGAGAGAAGAACAGAGAGATCTCGAGGCGAGGAGACGCCCCTGGAGGCTGAGAGAGAGAGAGAGAGGCAAAGCGCAGCAGGGCGCACAGGAGAACAGACGTCTGGACCGTCCAGGGCAAGGAGCCGCAGCGCGGCGCGCGGCCGGCCAGCTCGGCCACTCACGCTAAACTCGCCGGCGAGGACCGCCCCCTCCCGGCCGCCCCGTGCCTCCAGTTGCTCCAAGAAGCTCCGCGCCGCGTCCAAGCTGCGGCTCATGGCGCTGCCGGCCAGCGATGCCCGGTCCACCTGTGGCGTTCCGCGCTCCCACCTAGTGTAGACTCCGTGGGAGGCTGCCGAGGCCACGCCTCAGATCTCGCCAGCCAATGGAAGTGCGCAGCGGCGGACAGGGCGCTCCCCTCGGCCAATGACACTCAGAGCCCGCCCCAGCCCCGCCTACAGGCTCCCGGACCGGGGCGGCTGCCTGAGCGCTTGGTTCACCCGGGCTGGGCCAGGGACGTGGATCCTGCGCTGGCTCTTCCCTTTTTTATGGCCTCCGCGCGAGCTGGCTGAGTCCGCACAGTCCCATGGCCACTTCCTCTCTCTTGGACCCGGGGTCCGCGCCCAGGCAGGGCGGATGGCTGCACGCCCTCACCCGGTCTCCCCGGCTCTGTCTTCTGGGAGCTAGGCTGTGTCCGGATCCGAGCCGGGGTGGCGTGGCAGCTGTGAGTAAAGACGGTCGCCGAGACCGAGTCGCAACTCCTGCCTGGGGGACCCCGGGTGGGGACCATCCCGCGCTTTGCGCTTCGGCGGAGTCCGAGGGAGGTCGAGGGAGGTAGCCGCGGGGGGAAATGACACCTGGGCACCTGGGCTGTGAGAAAGACGGAATCCGTGTATTTCCTGAGGTTCCTTCTCTTTCTGGGTCGGGCTAGGATGAACTGGGGGCGCCAGCATCCAGTCCTAATTTGAGGATTTCAACCCGCATAAACCTTCTGGGAAACTGAGAATCGAGGCTCTGGGAGTGGGTTCCAGGGACAAGGTGTTCTCAATGCTTTTTAAGGGGCTTATTTTTTTTCGTCCCCACACTCTTGTCTTCAGAAAAATGTGGAGAAGGCTGGAGGACAGCTGCTGTCCCAGCTCCCAGGGCCACCAAGGGGAGGCTCGAGAGAGCAGAGAGGAGCCTACGGCCCCTGCCAAGGATTGGCCGGTGTAGATGGGCTAGCCCATCCTTCACCTTGGGGGTGAGGAGTGTGGACCTAATTCATCAGTGTTAAGTCAAGAACAGGCAAACTGTTTCTTAAAGGGCTTGGGTCTCTGGTCCTTGTCCCAGCTACTCAATTCCGCCATGCAGGGTGAAAGCAACCACAGGCAACATGTAAAGGAATAAGCATGGCTGTGTCCCAAACTTTGTGGACTTGAAATTTTAATTTCATGTGTCACGATTTGTGTGTGTGTGTCCTGCAGGCTGTGGGTTGCTGACCCCAGTTTAAGTGACTGAGAGGTCAAAAAGCCAGTTAGTGGGGATGTTTCACTGATTGAGGGATCAGTAGGCGTCACTGTTAACTCAGTGTTTACCACTGTCATCTTTGAGAGTTCAAAGGTGGTCAGCAGTGATCACTGAGGATGGACATTGATAGTGAATTCATTGGAGGCCAGTGAGAGTTCCTTGGATGTTCATGGAGACTGTCAGATGTCAATGGCAGTCACAGGGAGGTCAGTGAGAGGCTGAAAGTAACTGAGGAGCCATTGGGACTTGGAATGTTAGTTTACTAAATAATTGAGGGGTCAAAAGAGTCAGGGAAGTTCATTGAGGACCCCTAACCAGGGCTCAATAGTGAATGTCAGTGGAATCACTGAGATTTCTTGGTCATGGGTTGTTGGAGACTCAGGGTGGCAGGATACAGAAGTATCAATGAACTTTGAGAAAATATGGAGGCCCACTGGAGGAGTCACAGAGACGTTTGAGTCCCTGAGTAATCATGGATACGAATGGCAGTCATTTGGGTATAGTGGATACCAGGGTAAAGGGGGAACAGCCACTGTGGGATCAAGAAAGGGCTTTATGGACCCTGCTGGTAGTGAATGTCATTGGATGTCAATGATCACTGGAAACCAGTGCTACCTGGGGAGCAGAGGCAACATTGAGGGTCAGTGAGCCATCCATATCACCTATGGAGATGACTGGGAGGCAGGGCAGCTAACCCAGCAACTGGGTTCCGGCACTCTGGGATCTTCTGTTCCACTAGGGGCTGAGTGTCTATTTGTCTGACAGGGTGGGGTGTATATGTCTATCTGTCCCCCTGGCTTAGGGGACATCTATCCTGAGGACCTACCTGCCATTCTCATAGGCTGGGTCTGTCTTACTGGCAAAGAGTAAGTCTGTCAAGCTGAAGGTCTGGCTGGCTAGTTGACAGGGTAGTGGAATGTCTCTCCATTGAGTTAACGGTCTCTCTGTACAATTGTGGGGCTCTGTCTATCCTTGAGGAATTCTGTCTTTTGGTTGGCTGGAAGTGGGGTGGGAGGGGTGTCCACGTGTCTGGACACAGGTCTTTCTGGATGCCTGGCTGAGCACCTTCCCACCTGTCCAATAATCTGTCCATTTGTCTGGCTGTCCTGCTGTAGTCTATCTCTCCCTGGGACTCTATCTAGAAGTCTGTCTTGCCAGGGGTCTATGTGTCTGTTTGCCTGCCTGTTTGGGAATCTTTCTGCCTATCTGGCCTGTGAACAGAGTGGCTGAGACTTTAGTCCACCTGCAATGCTTCCACCAGGGTTGGGTGTCTTTCTAGCTGCACATCCACCTCCTACTCCACACCCTCCTCTTGTTTAACAGGACCGCCATCCTGACACTGACCATCCCTCCATGTCTCTCCAACATCCAAATTCTCCTGGCTTGCCCTCTGCTCAGCTCAGGCTGGGTGTAGGGGATGGAAAGACCCCCAAGACCTCCTCCAGCAGCCCTGGCTCACCCCTCTCCGTTGTCCCAGAGAACTGCAAGCTGTGCTCTCGCAGTGGGACTCACTGCTGCTGCTGGCCCTCTTGCGCACCCTACTGGCGGCAGTCCCAAGCAGTGGGAGCAGCTGGCACTGTCCTGAAGATCCTGAGCACCCCAGCACCCACATGCCACATGCCAGTCTGCCACCTGCTTCCCAGCTCAGAGTGCTAGGCCACCCCACAGAGCCAAGTGGACAGGGTGCTGGAAGGTGCTCAGAGAAGCTTTTGCAACACTGTGAAGAACCCAGCCTGCGCTGATGTTGCACAGGGGAAATAGTAACTTTTAAACAGTGGAGAAACCTGGCAGACACCACCCTCACCTAGAAGGCTTATGGAGAGATAGTCTGAGACTACTGACATCCCTATTGAACAGTTCTTCTGACTTCCTTTTTTGCTAGGGCACAAAAAGGAACAAAAAATTTGAAAAAATTCTCCCACCACTCCACTCTGTTAAGAACTTTTGGATTGGGTGTGGGCTGACCTGCTGGCCCACCTACAAGTCTGGCATTTGGCAAAAAAGGAAAAATGCCAGTCTCTCCAGTTACAAGTGGCAGCTTGCATCCACCAGTGATTGGAGGTAACTGCCTTTGGGAGGGCTTTTGTTCCAGACTCTGGAAACTCCACAATACAAACCAATTTCCTAACTGAATAAATTACAAAGGAAAAAAATTAAAAAGAGAGAATTCTATAGGATAAAAGACTTAGCACTTATACACACATGCTCATAACAGCATTATCAAAATAGTCCAAAAGTGAAAAACAAACCAAATTTCATAAACTGATGGATAAATAAGGTATACACACACAATAGAATACTGTTTAGCAATAAAAAAAGGAATGAAGTACTGACACATGCTGCAACATGGATAAATTTTGAAAACAATGCTAAATAACACCACATATGGTATGATTCCGTTCCATTACCGAGTCGAAGTTCATACTGCTCGCCGCACTACAGGCCAATAATCGAGAGACGAGTTGTTGGGACAAGGAATAAGACTTTATTTGGAAACCCAGCAAACCGAGAAGATGGTGGGCTCATGCCCCGAGGAAACATCTTGCCTGAGTTAGAATTCAGGCTCCTTTTACACTAAAAGAGGAAGTAAAATCAAACACTTCCTGGTTCCCACCAGCCTCTGGAGAGGATGTGTTAATTTCTTCCTCCCTGCAGTCATTTACAGGCGGACCTGGTCAGGATGTTTCCTGTGAGTTAAACAAAGGTATTTTAGCTCACTACCTGGGAAGCAGGGTTCCCAGAGATGAGCCATTATGTATAACTCAAGCTTATAGGCAACATCCCTTTAGTGATTAGCTTGTAATAGAATACAAAAGGTTCTTCCCTATTACAGTTCCTACGGAATGTCCAGAATAGGCAAGTCTATAGAAACCAAAAGTAGATTAGTGGCTACAAGGGGCTGGGGGCTGAGAGTTGGGAGATGGTTGGAGAGGAATGGGAAGTGACAGCTAAAGAGTATGGAGTTTCTTTTAGGAGGGACAAAAATGCTCTAAAATTAGACTGTGGTGATGGTTGTACAACCCTGTAAATATGATAAAAAAATATTTAATTGTACACTTTAAACAGGTGAACTGTGTGGGACATGCATTGTATCTCAATAAAGCTGTTTTTAAAAAGACAAGCGGGGGCTTCCCTGGTGGCGCAGTGGTTGAGAATCTGCCTGCTAATGCAGGGGACACGGGTTCGAGCCCTGGTCTGGGAAGATCCCACATGCCGCGGAGCAACTAGGCCCGTGAGCTACAACCACTGAGCCTGCGCGTCTGGAGCCTGTGCTCCGCAACAAGAGAGGCCACGATAGTGAGAGGCCTGCGCACCGCGATGAAGAGTGGCCCCCACTTGCGAGCCTGTGCTCCGCAACAAGAGAGGCCACGATAGTGAGAGGCCTGCGCACCGCGATGAAGAGTGGCCCCCACTTGCCGCAACTAAAGAAAGCCCTCGCACAGAAACGAAGACCCAACACAGCCATAAAATAATAAATTAAATAAATAAAGGGAAAAAGATGGTCCAATTTTAAAAAGTAAACAAATAAAATAAAAAAGACAAGAGACTTGTCAATCATTTGCAATGAATGGACCTAAGTTGGATCCTAGTTCAAACAAACATAACGTAATCAGGGAAAACTGAACATTAACATGTAGAATTCAGAATAATTGTTGATTTTTTAGGTGCGACAGTGGTATTGTTATTCCTGTTGAGTCTTATCTTTCAGAGATATATGGAAATATTTATGGATGAAATGATATGGTGTATGGGATTTGCTTCAAAATAAACGAATGGAGTGGATAAAGGGAGTGGGTGGGGCTATGAAGGAAACCAGACTGGTCAACATTGAGGTGGGTTCATGGACTCACTGTACAGTCCTCTCAGCTCTTATGTTTGGAATTCTCCACAATTAAAAGACTTAATCAATCAACATAGAGGTGAACAACTGTTTCTATAAAGAGCTAACAGGTCACAGAGAATACACATACAGTAATAGCCAATGAGTATTTGAAGATGCATAACCTCTGTCATAATTAAAGAAATGCAAATTCAACTGAGGACCCATTTTGCACCTAGAGCTCGGGCAAGATGCAAAGTCTGACAGTCCACAGTGCCGACAAGGACACAGGAAACACTCAGATCTGCTGATAGTGGCTGGGAGAGACAGCCTCTTGGAGGACAATTCTGCAGCATCTATAATCATTTTCAAGACACAATTCCACTTGCAGTAGTTTACTTATCAGATATACTCGCATAAATATGCACAGAGGTATGTTCAATGTTCTTGAAGCAATGTTTGTGGTAGTAAAAACAGGAAACAACTTGAGTGTGCGACCATCAAAGAGTGGTGAATCCACACATACCAGACATCCTAGATAACCTAGAAATATTCTCGGTAATCCAGGGAGAGCCTAAGGAGATCCCTAAAGGGAAAGATGGTCATTATAAAGCTTTCCACTGCTGGTGAGTCCAAGTGCACTGGGTTCTCTGAGGAACTTTAATTACACTCAAAGGAGGCCACAATGAAGTGAATAAATGGTTTGCCTCTTGTTTATTTTCTGCCTGTCCCTGGCTGAGAGCTGGCCCCAGCGCCAAGCCCTGCTCTAAGTGAGACTTCCGTGCTCACATTATCATCCCCACTCCCAGATGATGAAGTCACAGGGCCCCGACTCCTGAGTGATAGAGAGCAGCACCAAATCTCCCAGGGTAGCACCAAACCCTCTGTGGCCCAGGGACAAGCCAGCACATCAGGCCTGCCTTGTCCTAGACATGATGTCACCACCAGGCCTGAGAATGTCCCAGAGCTATCAGGTCCCCAGCTGAGGAGACCCCACATCCTTCACGCTCAGCCTGACAGTCCTGTCCTGGCCACTCAGAGGCTAGCAGGGTGCTGTGGCAAACAGACTTTATTCTGACCTCTCCCCAGCTCCTGTGTCCAGGTCCACATCCTGACTGGTGAGTGGGCTCACTCAGCACTCAGGAAGACCCTCTTGTGTGCAGTGTTGGTGTAGGGGTGCCAGCGCCACTCCACGTCTGCTGTGGCCTCCTGTTCCAGCGTGCCCAGACGGATCATGTACACTGGCGGAGGGGGATGAGATATGGTCACTTACACAGCCAGCATGCCCCCCACCAGATGTGGGATAAAGCCCCAAACTCACACTTCAGCTCAAAGCGAGGCCCAACCTCGGTCAGCTCCACATTGCGGTGGTTGGTCTTCTTGTACACATGGTGCCTGGGGCAAGGGGGGCAGGGCAGGAGTGAGGGGAGGCAGGGAGCAGCTTCGGGGTCAACAACAAACAGCACAGGGACGCAAAGGTCAGGACACCACTCGGGCCCAGCCCACTGACCCACCGGAAGGAGATGTAGTCGTGCTGGTTGGCGAAGGTGATGACCCGGCGGCTGTCATCTTTGGGCACAGGGAACAGGTAGCGGAGTATGTCGGAGACCTGGGGCAGAAGGAAGAAAAGTGGAAAATGCCCAGCCTGGCACTCCAGGCCCCCAGCCCTCACCCCACGGCCTCAGACTCACCCGCTTACCCAGGCGGGAGGAGAAGCCATGCATAATCAGATGAGGCTTGGCCTCCGACGCAGTGCCCAGGTCGGGGATGTCATGCCGCATGACGACGTTGCACAGTGTGAAGTACGCGGTTGGGCCAAAGGGCAGGTGGCTGACAATGAGCCCCACTGGCGGGGCCAAGTAAGCCGTCAGAGACCCTCTGCTCCCAGCCAGCCATCATGGCAGCACCCTGCTCCCTCCCTTCAGTCTTACCAGGTGTGCCTCGATGCTCGTGGACAACCAGCAGGTCAGTGACCCCGTTGGCTTTGCAGGCTCGCACCAGCGCCCCTACCTCATGCCGGCCACGGTTCATGCGCTGGGCGCCTGGGAACACCAACTTTAGCTCCTGCATATGAACTCCCTCTGGTTAGGACTGGGGCTCCTGGGGCCTGAGCATCTCCCGCTAACCCCCATCGACTGGTACCTTTGCAAACATCTTGAGGCGGGAACTGGGATCTCGGGAAGTAGTGATCATGACCTTGGGATCTTCAACCCCTGCCCATCGATACTCATCATCCACGTGGTTGGTCACACCTGTTAGGAGCATGAGGGGCAAGAACGTGACAGTGTCTAGAGAAGTGAAGTGCTAACTTGGGGTGGCCAAATCCACCTAGAACAGCACTGTCTGACGAAAGGCTCTCTACCTGCTCTGCGCCAACGGGGTGGCCCCCAGCCACACTGGCTACAAACACAAGTGTGACCAAGGAACTGAATCTTTATATTTGATTTAATTTTAGTTCATTTAAGCTGTAGTAATCACATGGAGCTAGTAGCTACCATGTTAGCACAAGTACAGATTCTGTTAAGGCCAAAGGTATCAGGCTCCATTCCCTCATAACAAATATTTATGTTTGTGATTCCTTTCATATTTGTTGAATAATGCAGTGAATGAGACATCTGAGTGCCAATGAAGTGCTGGTAGCTGAGGACACAGCAGTGAACAAAATGGACACTGCTCTGCCCCAGCAGAGCCCACTGTCCTAGTAAGGGGGACAACCAACAGACAAAACAAAGCAGAAAGTGGGGTAATACTGTGTCATGTAAATGGAATTGGGAGCACTCAGGGAGAGGTCCCCTGAGGTGTCATCTGTACAGAGCCACGAGGGCACCTGGGGGACAGTTTCAGGAGTGGGAGCCGCACAACCTTTCTTCAAGGTGTCTGAGGAATGACATGGAAGCCAGTGGGCTCAACTGCAGGGAGTGAGGCTGGCCCACAGGGTCAGGGAAGGTCACCTTCACCGCCGGCATCGTCAAACTCCAGGGAACCCTGTAAGGCCAGAGCCTCCCTGCGTAACTCGGTGGGAATCAGGCGGTTCTCTGCAGAGGGAAGACAGAGGGGCTAGTGAGACACATGCATGGAGCCTTCAGTTTATACAACACTGAACAAACTTGATGGAAAAATACCCCTTTTACTCCCTTCTGAGCAGAGAGGTGATACGTAACTGGGGGGAGAGGGATGAAACTATTTTTGGCTACATGCCAAGCTGCTAACAGTGGTTATAGGAGATTTCATTTACTATGGTTCCTGATTCTCAAGACTTGAAGGGTTTCTAAAATATTTAATCACAAGTATGCACTCCCTTTGTAGTTAGAAAAAAATTAACAATTAATTTTTAAAGAATAAATGGAAACTGCTCTTTCTATACAAAGGTGGACCAGAAACCCTGAAACCCTCTGACAATAAAATCATTAATCGTGATGCTGTGGGTCAGAGGTTTCCTCTGTGAACTAACGCTGGACTTGGCAGAGGGGCAAGACTGTGGGCATGCCCACTTTGGAGCATGCCCTTGAACCCAGCAGGTCCCTCCAACATGCCCTGGACAAACTCTTGCACATGGAAGAGAATGTTCACAGCAGCAGGCCTGCCCCAAACTAAAAATAAGCTCCACACCACCCACAGGGAAATGGATGAAGACCCTGTGGAATATTAACCTGCAGGAGCCCCACCTACACTCAATGGATCTTAGAAACAACACTGAACCAAAACAGAAAGCTGCAAAAGAATACACGCAACCTCATACTACCTTTACAACTAAAAATCGACCAATATGATTTAAGAATACAAACAAGCATGATAATCCTCAAAAAGAACAGCAAGGAAATGGTTCATTTTTAATCAATATTCAATACCGTGTTTACCTAAGTTGGGGGAAATATTTCTGAATTTAAATATATTGATCATTTTTCATTTCTTAACACGGGCAGATAGATCACAGGTGTTTAACTTTATGCTTGACATAAGTATTACATACACATACTTCATATACTTTATATGTCTAAAACCTAAGAAAATCAAAGTGAATCTAAAATAGAGATACGGAGTTGATGTACTATCAGATAGGAAACAGAGCTCCACCAACATGAGAACCAACAAAATACGGATAAATACGGCATTTCCAATCAGGCATGTGTGACAGGCTCTTCATTAGAACGGCAAATGGAAAGCGGGGAAAATATTGCAAAGTTAAATTCCTAATTTACAACGCAAATAAAATTAAGTTCTACACGAGTTAACAGTTTTAAAATACAAGGGACTCATAACAGCACCAAAAGACAGTAAGATATTCTTGTTACCTTGTAGTGAAAAAAGTAGCAAGAATAAAAACGACAGAGGGGAAATAAATAAAGGACCACGTGAAATGTTTAAATTTGGGAAGACCTAGACACTGTAAATAAAATCACTACGCAAGTTGTAAAATCTGGATACTGCAGCATAAATGACAAGTAATTCACACCATCATGAAAGCGACATTTGCAACCCATCAGGAAGATCCAACAGGAAAGGAAAATGACCAGTAAATACTTGAAAAGATACCACACTAACACAAGTAAATGCTAATTAAACGCGTTTGACACCACTGGCCTTTTTCCCGTTGGGTTTTAACAGGAAAGCCCAAGGGTCTTTACAGTGCCTGGGGGGCGGGGACAGACGTACCCTCGAGCGCACGCCGAACCTTGTCCTTCCTCTCCTGGGCCGTTCGCCGAGCCTCCTCACAGGCCTTGCGATACAGGTACTCGCGGCGAAGGCGGGCCTCGCGGCGCAGCTGGGAAACAGCAGACCCGCTCAGACAACCCTTTTTCGCCGCGCAAGGCCAGGCCCGGGAAACACCCGCCCCGAGCCCACGGGTCACATCCCCAGCCTCCGCGAGCCCCCAACCTCCAAAACAAGAGCTTAAGCATCACTCCTACCATCCTGGGCGCAACTTCCACGTGGGTCCAGGAGTTCTCTTCTGGCGCCGCCGGTACCACGCAGTCGTCGCTTCCGCCCTCAACCGAGAAGGCCGCTAGAGGCCTCACTAGATTCTGCTGCTGCCGAGAATGCCCAAAGTTAAAATGGCGAACAGTGGCTGGGAGTCGCAAGGCGATTGGCCAGCCCGAAGCTGGAGCAACTACTAGGCGGGGGGGGGGGGGGGGGGGGTCAAGGTGCTGTCACGTGGCTTAGAACGGCCGTTAATAAAGGCGTCGGCCGTGGCTTCACTACCTACCGTGCGAAGCGGGATGCCCAATTAGAAGCTAAAATAATCATAACTGTGGCTCGAAATAGTGCAGCAACTGTAAAAGCTGCACAGCGATTGACCGGATGATCGCCTAGCGGCCGGTTCTAGAATTAAATTTAAAGCCGCTCCTCCCTTAAAATGGTTGCCGAACAGCTATGCCTCTTTCCATCGCCACTGCGACAGCCGTACTTTAAAAAACGGCCGATTCCAAAAGCGATTCGGAGACACCCACAGACCTCGCCGACTGTCCGGGTGGCTGGTCCCCTTCCGGTGCTCGCGTGACGAGGCGCTAATCACCTCCTCGGGCCGCTGCTCTGAAGATGCTTATCCTTAAAGGAACTAAGAGAGTCGCCTCCACCCAGTGGGCGTCTTGGCCCAAGGCTGGGAACGCCCCCGCGGGGACGGACCTCGCGCGCCTATTGGCTGTCCTTCTGGCACGGCGGACGCTGATTGGGCGACCTGGGGAGCCGGCTCCTGACTGTGTGCGGACCCCATGGCGGCGCGGAATCCGCGAGCTGAGCTGGACTCTCTTCTCCTGCAGCTGCTCGGGGACCTGGAGGAACTGGAGGCGAAGCGGGCGGCGCTGAACGCCCGGGTGGAGGAGGTGGGAGCCTGGGGCGGGAGGGCCGGCACGCGAAGGTTACGGAGTTTCACCGCTCTCCTCTCTCTTCCCAGGGCTGGCTCTCGCTCTCCAAAGCTCGCTACGCCATGGGTGCGAAGTCGGTGGGGCCTCTGCAGTATGCCTCCCGCATGGAGCCCCAGGTCCGCGTCTGCACCAGGTGAGGTCCCTTTCACGCTGCAGCGTGTGGGCAGGCAGGGGCCAGGTCGGGGCCGCCAAAGGTCCAGCCTCCCTTCTCGTTCTTTAGCGAGGCCCAGGACGGACTCCAGAAGTTCTGGATGGTGAGAGCCGGCACCCAGATTCCAGAGGAGGTGGGACCCCGCGAGGCAGGTGAGTCCCCCCGCCCCTTCTTCCCGTAGGGCCCCTTTCGATGTCAAAGACAAAATGCACGGGACAACGGAGGAGATGATTTTATTTAGGCTGTTGCGATAGAGAGAGCACCCCAGGTCTGAAGATCGGAATGTAGAATGTCTCAGCAGAGTGGTTTTTTGCCTTAGACTTTTACAGGGAGAGAGAGAAAGTTATAGGTGAGGTCCTTTACAGTTGGGATTGCTTTGCAATCAAAGGAAGTCTCAGCTGCGCAGAAGATATTTATTTCTGTGTCTAGCTAGTTTCAGGGGGACAAGCTTCTAATCTCAGTTAATCATTCGTGAGACAAAGAACGGGGAGTTGAAGGGTCTGTCTGGCCTTTCAGCATGTTCAGGCGAAATGGGAAAAGTCACTGTGTGGCTTTTTCACGGGTAAACAAGGGAGGTCATTTGCTGGTTTTGCGATAGTCAAGAGAAAGAGTGGACAGATTCACATGAACCACAAGGGGAAGGGTGGTTCTTTGTAGTAAGCTGTTTTCCAGAACATAAAAGGTTGAGAGGATTTTCCAACCATCGGTATTTTCTGGGATCATGAGCTCAAGTAAAGTTTAACATTGTGTTACTGAGAAAACAAGGGCCAGGTAACAAGACCCCCAACCTCCAGCCTTTCTTTTTACAGTTCTGCGCAGGCGCAAGGGTCTCACGAGGACCCCGGAGCCAGACCCCTCCCCAGCTCCCCAGGACCCTCTGAACTGGTTTGGAATCCTGGTTCCTCACAGTCTACGGCAAGCTCAAGCCAGCTTCCGGGAGGGTGAGTGGACCCTCTATCTACAGGGAGCACTTGAGCACTAATGCCAGGTCTGGGATTAGTCTGCAAAGGGCTTTGCAGGTTTTCTCCATTGCAGACTTTTGTTGCACACCTTCTGTTTTTTCAAAAAGCATTTATTCGCTGTTGGCAGAGTTCCAGGTTCATATTAGGTGCTGGCAGTAAACAAAAGAGACAAACACCCTCATGGGATGTTTATTCTATTGAGGGCAGAAAAACAACATGCAAACAAATAAGTAGGCCCTAAATATAATACCAGGTAATGAGACTTGCTATGAAAAAAATAAGGTAGAGTATGGAGTGGGCTGGGGAAGCTGTTTTTTGAATGGTAG
Source organism: Balaenoptera acutorostrata (assembly GCF_949987535.1). NCBI lineage: Eukaryota > Metazoa > Chordata > Mammalia > Artiodactyla > Balaenopteridae > Balaenoptera > Balaenoptera acutorostrata. Next base: position 98,509,030 of record NC_080071.1, read on the forward strand.
CCTGGAAAGGCCTCTGAAGAGATGAAGGAGAGAGCTTTGGTGATCTGGGGGAACAGTGTTCTAGGTGCAGGGACCAGCCAGGGCAGAGCTCCGAGGCAAGGTTGTATCTGGAATGGCAGAGAGGAGGCCAGTGGTCTAGTGGAGGGGGGCGGGGGGCGGGCAGTGGAGGATGGGGTAGGTGGTGGGAAGCTGCACGTTTTTTCAAGTAAAAGCCACAGGATTTGCTGACAGATCAACTGGGCAGTTAGGGAAGGAGAGGAGTGAAGGATGAGCCCACAATTTCTAGCCAGAATGCCTGAAAGGGTGGATGCCCTCACCTGGAGTGGGAGGGCTGCAGAGCAGCAGCCGAGGGGAAGTCAGGAGTGGTGTGGGGTGTGTTCCTGGTACTGTGTGCTGGAGATTCTGGTCACATGGTTGGCCACATGCATCTGGAGTCTGGAAGAGGACTGGGCTGGAGAGAGAGATCTGGGAGCCCACTGCATGACACTGGTTTTAAATTCCCAAGTTGCTAACACAGACACAGCATTAAAGTTGAAATGAGATAAGATTAGCAGAGGTCCTGGGAATGTGGACAGGAAGGAAGGGAAAAAAGAAGGGAAGAAACCAGTCGAGGAGACTGAGAAGCAGCAGTGAGGCAGGAGCAGCACCAGGAGGGTAAGATGTGCCCTGGAGGGAGGTGATCAGGTGTGTGGCCAGCTCTGCTGCCAGGCAGTTCGGCTGAAGACAGGACTGGCCGGTGGACTGGGTGGTGTGGAGGGCCCAGAGGACTTGACAGCAGCTCTTCCAGGAGAAGCATCAGGTGAAAGCAACGTAGAGGTGGATCCAGAGTGTGGACCACTCTTGGGGGCAGAGAAAACAGGTAGAAGGAGAGAGGACAAGAGCAGTGAGGGGCTGTGATAATGGAGAAAAGAAGGAAGGAAATAAGGGCATGAGACTATGGTATGATCTGTGAATTTTTAGTTCCTGGTGGGTGATATAAGGGGGTCAAGGAAGTATTCTGAGGAGGTGACATTTTAGCAATGACCTGAAGGACATGAGGTATGGGTCCAGTGAGGTTCTTGAGGAGCCAATGCAAGGCTACACCTGGAATGTTTTAGGAAGAGTGTGAAGGCCAGAGAGGCATGGGGATGTCCAGAGCCCCCTGAGTCATTTGTCACCACAGATACCATGGTGACAGTCTCTCCTCTTCCTCTAGGTCTGCAGCTGGCTGCAGACATGGCCAGCCTTCAGATCCGCATCGACTGGGGTCGAAGCCAGCTCCAGGGGCTGCAGGAGAAACTCAAGCAGCTGGAGCCTGGGGCTCCCTGACTTGCCACCACAGAAGCAAGGCAGTGAGCACAGCTGTTCTTCGACGTGGCTGCATTATCTCAGGCCTTCTTCCTTCACAGATTGCCCCCCCACCCCAGCTATTCCTCCCTCCTTAATACTTCTCTGGTCTGCATGTTTCCAGCTTGGTTAGGTGGAGAAGTTTGAAGGGATAAAGTGAGTAATGTTGAAAGTCACTACTATGAAACCACTTCTACTGTTGTCTCAGGACATATTCATGTGGGGCAGGCACAAACCTGTTAGGTTAGTTCATATCACTGAACAACTGTAACAACCTGATGCATAAATCAGCTGTGGTTTTTCATTAAAGGATGACATATTGCACAGCTAGTGGCAGGGAAGGACAAGAAGTAGGTGCTTCAGTTTCACTAGATCCTTAAAAGTGATTTTGATGGAGGAAAAAACCGTACACAGCCAACAGATCAGGACAGAATGATTCCTCATCAATAAAACACACACACACCCGAGTAGATGGGCAGCACTTGGCAGGTTTTAAGCCAGAAAGTAAAAAGGATCGGACCTAGATTTTCAAGGGAAATCTTTCAAGAGACCATTCAGGTTTTTAAAAACTTGTCTTTATCTTTCCAAGAGTGAGTCTTTTAATTTGTTGAAGGGCCAGGAACTCTGTGTCAATTCATATTCCTACTGGCTTGTTGATATTTTTAGCAGTTTCTAGGAGCTAATTGTTATGTTTGGTGGATGTTAGTTTTTTGTTCATAATATGAGATGTAAATTTTTTTCCCAGTTTGTCTTTTAATTTTGCTTATGGTGGTTTAAAAAAAAAACAAACCGAACTTTTTATTATAAAATAAAACACATTACATTAAACTTCACAGACCAAATGAATAGCTCAAAGAGCAGGGTGAAAGCTATCATGAGCATCTCTCAGCTCTTGTGTTTTTAAGTCAGTTTTCTTAGTACGGTTGAATTTATCAATCAGCTGTTGTATGATTTCTTGCTTTGGGATTGCAGTTGATGTGACGGTAAGGGAATTCGCCAGTGTTTTCCTCAAGAACTTTTGTGTTTTCAGGTGAGGTACAGGGTGAGTCCTGCACTCAACTTCCTCTTTTCTACCACAGGTCCACATACAGGGGACCACCCTTATTGCCGATTTGTGATGCCACCTTTTTCTTTCGATTAATCTCAATGTTGTATACCCGTACCATATTCTGGCGGTTCCATTCTGTTTCATTGATCTTAATGTCAGACACAGGAACCACACTGTTTTAATGCTTGAGCCTTTAATACATACTTTAACCGCAGTAGCGCACATTTTCTAGTTGGAGGGAATTTTTTTTTTTTTGGTCCGGCCGGGGGGACGGGGAACTACGTTGAGCTTGAGTCGTCCGTGAAAAAGCCTAATTGAAACACTGAAAAGGAAACGCTGTGACCGGAGGAAAAAAGGGCATCCCTCCACCCACACAAAAGGTTGAATTTCAGACCAAAACCCGTTACCTACAAAGTGCCAACCTGTGAGATCTTCAAGCTAAAATGAGTGAAAGATAACACCCCGTTTTTGCTTTTCAAGGAAAAGATTTTCACGGGGAACCCGGCCCTGGGGCGGGGGGAGAAGGGGTGTCTTTTGTTTTACATGTCAGTTGACATCGAAGGACAAGCAATAGCCCTCCGTTATTTACTGTTGAAGTTGGGTTTTGGTGGCGGCCAGGATCCCAGCGGGGTGTGCTAGTGCGGAAGGTAACAACGACTAGCACCCAGCCACCCTCGCTTCTGTTCTTGGGAACACTTCCGGGAGGAGGAGTTCCCTCCCCTGGGAGGGGCCCGGATGTGCCGGCCGGCGCTTCGTAGGCGGGCGGGTCCGTGAAGCCCGGGCTCGCGCAGCCGCAGTCAGCACGGATTTCTACCAGCGGGAGCAAGGCCTGAGGTGCGCAGACGTGGTGTGGCGGCGCTGACGACAAGCTGACGGAAATAATATATGTTGCATCGAGGAAGAGATCTTTTCAACAGTTCCCATATGGTCTAGCGGTTAGGATTCCTGGTTTTCACCCAGGCGGCCCGGGTTCGACTCCCGGTATGGGAACGTTGAATTGTTTTTTTTCTAACTCTTTAAACTTGCCACAGTTTGGCTTTTTTCCACTAGCACACCTCACGTCAAATTAAATGTCTCTCTCCGTTCAAACCTAGAGAAATTGAGGCCCGGGAAGCTCTGGGCCCCATCCGTCAGCGTATTAATCGGAAGCGTCGATTTTCATCACGTCATTGACTAGTTGTTCTACCAGTGAGTTACATGCGGTACCATATCCACTACAGGTGTGAGTAACAGTAGTAGTTACAGGTTAAATGTTTACTCCAGTATGTGAGTATTAGACCGCCGCCGTGAAGGGCGCCCCGGGCCCGGCCCCTCCCTCGAGGGCGGCGCTGCCGCAGCCTGGCTCCCGGGCCTGCGGGGAAGGTGGGGCGGCCGCTGCGGAGCTGAGTTCGCGGAGGGGCGAGGGGCAGGCTGCGGAGGGGATCGGAGCCTTCCCCGACGGTTTTAGCTCTCTTTGGCCCGGCGGCCGCTGCGTTTGCCCTGTGGTCCAGTGGTTAGGGGTCCTGGGTTCTCACGGGGGCAACGCGGGCTTGCGGGCAGCGCCCGCACGCCACGCCCCCCGCACCCCAGCCCGGGCACACTTCCCTTCGAAAGGGGAGCCAAAGCCACAAACATGAGTCAGGAAACGCCTTCCTCCGTTTTCCATCCCTTTACCCTGTCGGATCAGTTAATCCAGGGAGCTTACGCGCAGGCCCGAGGCCCTGTCCCCAGGAGCGCACTACCGCACGCGTGTATTCATTCACACTTCTGCGCGGGGGGCGGGGATTATCTCCATAATCATATTAATTTTTAGCGTGGAAGTTACAGTAGGCTACAGTGGTTTCTGATCTGGCATGCAGAGAGCTTGGAAGTCATTCCTGTCCTCACAATAAGGAAAAAGCTGAGAAAACCACAGTTTAGCCACTCGTCTTAGATCATGAGGAAATTGAGGTCGCGGGGCCACCTGCTGCCTCGAAAACTGGAGAGAAGAGTGAGGACAGAGAGCCAGGCCTCACCAGGCTCAGAAGCGGCTGCCAGAGTCAGCAACTTGTAGGAAAACTCGGAGGCTCACTGAGCGTCACACTTGTGGGTTTTACTCCAGGAGCCCTACCAGGTGCTCCGGGTCAGGACTGGAGAAGAAGCCCCCGGTGCTTCTGGCAAAGGGAGGGAGAAAGGAACCGTTCGGAAACGAACCAGCGCAGCCTGTCCTCCCTAACAGAGGCCCATCCTCAGGGAAACTGTTACAGAGCATACCCAACCTGGGGGAAGGGAGATACGGAGCTCCAACCCTCTCTCGCCATCCTGTGTCACATAAAGGGAGGAACAGAAGCTCAGAAACACTTGTGAAGGTCACAGGCCAGGGGCAGGTGCTCAGGAAAAGACTAAGCCCTAGCCATAGGATTCTATACACTTCCCCTCCGCCCAGGTCTTACCACCACATAACTAAAGCTCCTGTGTTACAATAATAGGGGAGTATAGCTGAAGGAACTGCTAGGCTCAGAATCTGTGTAAGAGGTCTAATGGGAAAGCCAAAGACAACACAAGATACAAAAATAAGAACACCGGAGGAAATTTTAGCCTCTGACACCTACAACTAGAGCAAACAATAAATACAGCCTGGTTCCTAGCCAGAAAAATACAAAAGCTCACACTAAAAGCCTATTTACCTCAGTTCCTTCTACCCGATACATCATGTGTAGCTCTTAACAAAAATTTAAAAGACATGATAAAACAGGGACCGTTTCTATGCCCTTGAGCCCCTGAAATTATTCAGACTAGCCAATCCTAAATCCCGTTGCCCTGCCTCTGCCTCTTGACTTCACCTTGGTCAGTCTCTCTGTCCCAGGCCTCCACATTCGTCCCTACTCCCTCTCTTGGGAATATTGAGCACAATAAACTGTTTTCAGTGGCAATTGTCTCCTGATCTGTTGGCCTTACAATACCTAAGTAATAATAATAAAACATTGAAACAATTGGTCCAGCAAGCAGAATGGTTTGATCTCAGACCGAATGACTGCTCCTGACTTTCTAACAGGTCTTCCAGATGGCAGCAGCAGGCACGCTGCTGGCTGGCATGTTGTTGCTGTAGCCAAAACTGCTTTTTGTTGCCTCTACCAGATGTTGCTGTGAATCCCGTTCATAAATTTTGGAACTTGTGAACAAAGTCCTCCCCTGGTTCCCATCTGAGTCAAGGTGTCAAGTGTCCAGGACAGAGTACCTGGGGGTAGTTCAAATTAATTGGCTACTTGTGACAGTTGAAAGGCTCCTCCAAGGAGAGTGAGGGGTAACTCTTTCCAAGTGCCACGGGATGGATCTGAGCAGCCCACTGGGCAACACTGAGAAGTGGTGGGGCCATCAGAGTCATAATATTCTGTAACTGAGTTGGTTTCTTTGGCTTATTCCACATGATGGCAAGGGACTACTCTGAGACTACTCTGTCTCAAGCCATTCATGGGGTCAGTGTAAGGGCATCCCAGCTACGATGACACCCCCAAGTGTTGCCCAGTAGAGTATTTGCCCTTCCAGAATTTGAAATGAAATCTTTAAAAAAAAATTTTTATTGTGATAAAATATACTTCATAAAATTTACCATCATAACCATTTTTTTCTCTTTTAAAAAATTTATTGAAATGTAGTTGATTTGGGGCTTCCCTGGTGGCGCAGTGGTTGAGAGTCTGCCTGCCAATGCAGGAAACACGGGTTCGAGCCCTGGTCTGGGAAGATCCCACATGCCGCGGAGCAGCTGGGTCCGTGAGCCACAACTGCTGAGCCTGCGCGTCTGGAGCCTGTGCTCTGCAACGGGAGAGGCCACGATAGTGAGAGGCCTGCGCACCGCAATGAAGAGTGGCCCCCGCTCGCTGCAAATAGAGAAGGTCCTCGCACAGAAACGAAGACCCAACACAGCTAAAATAAATAAATAAATAAATTTATAAAAAAAGAAAGAAAGAAAGAAATATAGTTGATTTAAAATGTTGTTAGGGCTTCCCTGGTGGCGCAGTGGTTGAGAATCTGCCTGCCAATGCAGGGTACACGGGTTCGAGCCCTGGTCTGAGAAGATCCCACATGCCGCAGAGCAGCTGGGCCCGTGAGCCACAACTACTGAGCCTGCGCGTCTGGAGCCTGTGCTCCCAACAAGAGAGGCCACGAGAGTGAGAGGAAGAGTGGCCCCCACTCGCCGCAGCTAGAGAAAGCCTTCGCACAGAAACGAAGACCCAACACAGCCAAAAATAAATAAATTAATTAATAAATACTGAATGTTCTCCAGCTCCTGTAATAACCTGCAGCTGTTTGACCGCTCGGTGCAAGAGGCTGAATGTTGTCCATTGTCCCTGGAGCTGCTTCAGACCAAAGCAAAAAAAAAAAAAAAAAAGTTAGTTTCTGGTGTACAGCAAAGTGATTCAGTTATACATATATATATATATTTTTTTAAATATTTATTTATATTTTATTTTGCCGTGTGAGGTTTTAGTTGCGGCATGCGGGATCTTCGTTGTGGTGTGCAGGATCTTTAGCTGTGGCATGCTAACTCTTAGTTGTGGCAGGTAGGATCTAGTTCCCTGATTAGGGATTGAACCTGGGCCCCCTGCATTGGGAGTACAGAGTCTTAGCCATTGGACCACCAGGGAAGTCCCTGGTTATACATATATATATTATAATAGTTTGCATCTGCTAATCCCAAACTCCCAATCCATCCCTCCCCCACCCCCCTTCCGCTTGGCAACCATAAGTCTGTTCTGAGTCTATTTCTGTTTTGTAGACAAGTTCATTTATGTCATATTTTAGATTCCACATGTAAGTGATATCACATGGTATTTGTCTTTCTCTTTCTGACTTACTTCACTTAGTATGACAATCTCTGTGTCCATCCATGTTGCTGCAAATGGCCTTATTTCATTCTTTTTTATGGCTGAGTAGTATTCCATTGTGTGTGTGTGTGTGTGTGTGTGTGTGTGTGTGTGCCACATCTTCTTTATCCATTCATCTGTCAATGGACGTTTAGGTTGTTTCCATGTCTTGGCTATTGTAAATAGTGCTGCTATGAACATAGGGGTGCATGTATCTTTTCAAATTAGAGTTTTGTCCAGATATATGCCCAGGAGTGGGATTGCTGGATCACATGGTAACTCTATTTTTAGTTTTTTGAGGAACCTCCATACTGTTTTCCATAGTGGCTGCACCAGTTTACATTCCCACCAACAGTGCAGGAGGGTTCACTTTTCTCCAACACCCTCTCCAGCATTTGTTATTTGTAGACTTTTTAATGATGGCCATGCTGACCAGTGTGAGGTGGTACCTCATGGTAGTTTTGATTTGCATGTCTCTAATAATTAGCGACGTTGAGCATCTTTTCATGTGCCTGTTGGCCATCTGTATGTCTTCTTTGGAGAAATGTCTAGTTAGGTCTTCTGCCCATTTTTTTGATTGAGTTGTTTGGTTTTTTGTTATTGAGTTGTATGAGCTGTTTGTATATTTTGGAAATTAAGTCCTTGTCAGTCACATCGTTTGCAAATATTTTTCTCCCAATCTGTAGGTTGTCTTTTCATTTTGTTTATGGTTTCCTTTGCCGTGCAAAAACTTATAAGTTTGATTAGGTCCCATTTGTTTATTTCTGGTTTTATTTCTATTGCCTTCATAGACTGACCTAAGAAAACATTGGTATGATTTATGTCAAAGAGTGTTTTGCCTATGTTCAGTCCCCTCAGCTTGGGTCTTTGCTTGAGTGGAAAGGACAGATGCCAGGACCCTAATGATCTTTCTAGCTCTAACAGCCTGTAATTCCAGTTAAATTAAAAGGAAGGAAATCATTTTGGCCCCCCTCTCAATGTTAATTTTTTTAATAATTAGCAGGAAATCTTCAGGACCGGTCCCCAGAATTGGTGGGCTTGTCTTCTGTGGAGGTTTGGCGCTGTTCTGGGTGGGCCAGAACTTTCAGCCCAGCCTATGCTCCTAGAGAATGTGTGCCGGGCTCAAGAGAATGAGATTAAGTGGGCAGTGAAGTTAGCTGGATCCTCTGTAGAGGCATAGCAAACTCCTGGGGGGTGGCCCTTGGCACCTCAAAATCCTTACCAGACCCTGGTCCAGCATCTGGAAACTCTTGTTTCCAATTTTTTTCAAAATTCAAAACTTTTTCTCCCTGTTTTCTACTAGCCTCTGAAATTTCTAAAGTAGAATTTGGACCCAGCTGGGGGGAAATTTTTTTTTTTTAAGGTACATCTATATCTTGTTTACCCAGAAATAACTTTTCACTTTCATTTCTACCCATCAGAAATATGGTTAAAAAAGAAAGTTCTGAATGTGTTCGGAGAGAGTGAGCAGTTTGGGGTGGAGGCATATTTTGGGCCAGCATGACCCAGGGGTCCCTGCATCCGAGAGTCCTACTTCATTACTGGAGAGACCAGCCAAATACTCATAGAACAACTAGAAAATGACCAAGTGCTAAACAGGCTTCCAGAGCAAGAGAAGGTCCTGGACTGGACAGAACTCACTCACAGAGCTCCTTAGGTTTCAATAAGCCTCGAAGGGGAGAGTTCAGGCAGAGAAGGTTCTTGAAGAACAGCCTCTCAGAACACTGTGCAAGGACAGGTCGACAAGGTACCCAGGTTTTGTAAGGTCTGGGGTCGCTCATTCCTTCATCATCCAGTTCTGCCTGTTCTGGTGGAAAGAGAAGAAGGGAATGAAAAAGAAAAGTGGGGAAGAGCCCTAGAGCTGGGCTGTGCCCTCTGGGCCCTGCTGGCTCCAGGTGGGTTGGGGCAAGTGGCGCCCTGCAGTAGAGGCTGTCAGGGCTCTGGCTGGGCTGTATGACGGCCCGGCGGACGATCGTACGACCAAGGGCCCAAGGCCCTGAAGTCCCTACCCCCTCAGCCCCAGCAGCTGGACCTCGTGAGCCCTCGGAACCCAGCAGGGCCGGATCCGGAGTATCCCGTGATGGGAGGGCACAGAGAACACCAGGACCTCGAAATGCTGGAGCCCCTGGTCTCAGGCACACAGCAGGCTGGCCCGCCTCCTACTTTCCAGATGCAGGTGGTAGGAGGCATGGGCAGCAGAAGCGAGGCCTAGCGCCTGGGCCAGCTGGTGTTGCGCCCAGACCTGGCAAGCAGGAACCTCGCTGTGCCTGGTCCAGAGCCACGTGGGGAGCCAGAGTGGCCAGAGCAGGCCGTGGGCTTCTGGGGCCCTGGCGTCAGAACATATCACCTGGAACCTGCCCCATCTCCCCTGACCTCAGGAGCAGGGTTACTGACCTGGTTATTACTTGGTTTGCAGACCTCCTGGGGACACCAGCTGCTGAAGGCTTTAGCCTCCCACCCCCTCCCTCTCCCGCAGCTCTTTCCAAAGACACCCCCCCCCCCCCGGCCCTCCTCCCTCCCCGCCCTCCAGGCACTGCCCTCCCCATCCTAAAATCTCACCTTCCCGCTACATCCCAGTGGCCTTCGGCGCCCCCTGCGGCAACACTGGCAGGAGGCAGCATTCCAGCCCCTCAACCTCACAGCCCCACCCAGACTCAGGGCAATGGGGTGGGCGGGGGCGCTGACCGAGGGGACCCCTAACGTGCAGGCAGCCGGCTCCCTACGTCCTTGAGTTCCTCCTGTACTGGGAGCTCTGAGAAATTCACAAAGCAGGGGCTGCAGGCCGCAGCCGACTCCAGCACAGTCATTCCCTTTCCCAAGGGAAGGACATTCCCTTGGCAAGGCAGGGACAAGCCAAGAGGACGACTGTCCTTTTGCACCTGGACCCCATAGTACAAACTTGTGTGCCCTTTGGTCCCAAGGACACAAGACCTATCTGAGGCCTCAGGCCCCGCTGGCGTGCTCATCGATATTGCTCTTACAGAGCAGCGGGTGGGGCTGGCAGGGCACCTTGCGAGCAGCAGCTGCAGCACTTCCTGGCCCAGCTGGAGCAGACTGCCCTCCCTCAGGGAGCTGCCCTCTCCCCCACAGCCTGCCCTCTCTCCCTCTCTCTCTCTCCCCCCCTCTCTCCTCTCTTGGCCACCTGTGGGCAGGGTTCTGGTCTGGGTGGGTTGCATGGTGGGTTTGCAGGAAAGGATGAGATACTGCCCTCTGGACTTCCCGGCTGGCTTCCATCGGATGGAGCAAGTCTGAGCTGAACTGGAACACAGTACTCAATGCTAGCAAACCGTATGCTCAAAATGGACCAATGGCTGACGTGAAATTTGGAATACTTCTTACAACTACCATTAAATATGTAGTTTCCATGTACTGAAAGTGACCTCCATCCCACATCTTCAAATTAAGGGGAATAAAATGGTTCATATGTGACTCATATAATTGTAGTGATAAGTGCAGGCAATTTAGTCATGAAGGAGAATGACCCTGTGTGATTCTCTTTGTTCAGTTCCATGAGTCTCTGAGGACTTTGTGAGGTGTCACACTTTAAGTATCATTACTGCAGCTCAAGAGATCATTTGAAATGCATTTCATAGACCAGTAAATGAAAGTGTGAGAGATGAGTCCAAGGTCAACAGATCCAAAATAAGAAACCAGATAGTTATGTTTTTTTCAAAGGCATGCATCAGCCACTTGGATAGTTGGTATGCTAACACTGTCCACCTAGACTTTAAATCCAACCTCACTGACCCATATATGAGGTGGTCGAGAAACATTTGGGTGCTTACTTGAAGTCTTATTTTAAAATTACCCTTTACTGCTGCAACAGTGAAGTACAGTTCCTTAGTACATAACACTCCTTTTTTTTCTGGTCTACATTCTGGTTCCTTGTCACCATCCTAGGTTCCAAGTGAATATGAAAACACAAGGGGAAATAGTTTCCTCAAAATCACTAGTTCAACTGGTTTAACCTATTTACAAAAACAGGAAGGTCTGTCAGAATGAGAAAGTTCTTAGAGATCAAGGAGTTGGTACATGGGCACTCCAGCAGGTGACCACTACACCAACCATTCTTTTTTCAGATCATTATTCCTAGGGGTTTATTGATTTTATAAATCAAGTTTGGGCTTTGTTAATTTTCTCTATGGTTATTCATTTTCTATTTAACTAATTTCTGCTCTTTTTATTTACTTCACTTACTTGGGTTTGATTTGCTCATTTTTTTTTTCTAGCTTCTTAAGAGGAAACTTGGATAACTGTTTTTTTTTTTTTTTTTTTTAATAGCTACTTTATTTATTTATTTCTTTATTTTTGGCTGTGTTGGGTCTTCGGTTCGTGCGAGGGCTTTCTCTAGTTACGGCAAGTGGGGGCCACTCTTCATCGCGGTGCGCGGGCCTTTCACTATCGCGGCCCCTCCCGTTGCGGGGCACAGGCTCCAGACGCGCAGGCTCAGTAGTTGTGGCTCACGGGCCCAGCTGCTCCGTGGCATGTGGGATCTTCCCAGACCAGGGCTCGAACCCATGTCCCCTGCATTAGCAGGCGGATTCTCAACCACTGCGCCACCAGGGAAGCCCCTGGATAACTGGTTTTAAACTTATATTTTTTCTTTTTTTAATGTAAGTATTTAAAGCTATACATTTCCCTCGAAGCACCACTGTAGCTACATCTTACCAAATTTGATATGTTACATTTTTATTATCATTATTTGAAATATTATATAATTTCTTCGTTATTTCTTCTCTAAAGCATGGGGTTTTATAAAATGTATTGTTCAATTTCCAAATATTTAGGGCTTTTCTAGATATCTTATTATTACTGTGTTCTAATTTAATTCCAGTGTGGTCAGAGAACATTTGTAATATTTTAATATATTGGTTTACATTGACCCAGAATATCTCAGTGTAATGGAAATAAATGGAAATGCTAGAGTAATGGAAATAAAAACAAAAATAAACAAATGGGACCTAATGAAACTTAAAAGCTTTTGCACAGCCAAGGAAACCGTAAACAAGACCAAAAGACAACCCTCTGAATGGGAGAAAATATTTGCAAATGAAGCAACGGACAAAGGATTAATCTCCAAGATTTACAAGCAGCTCATGCAGCTCAATAACAAAAAAACAAACAACCCAATCCAAAAATGGGCAGAAGACCTAAATAGACATTTCTCCAAAGAAGATATACAGATTGCCAACAGACACATGAAAGAATGCTCAACATCATTTATCATTAGAGAAGTGCAAATCAAAACTACAATGAGATATCATCTCACACCGGTCAGAATGGCCATCATCAAAAAAATCTATAAACAATAAATGCTGGAGAGGGTGTGGAGAAAAGGGAACACTCTTGCACTGTTGGTGGGAATGTAAATTCATACAGCCACTATGGAGAACAGTATGGAGGTTCCTTAAGAAACTAAACATAGAACTACCATACGACCCTGCAATCCCACTACTGAGCATATACCCTGAGAAAACCATAATTCAAAAAGAGTCATGTACCACAATGTTCACTGCAGCACTATTTATAATAGCCAGGACATGGAAGCAACCTAAGTGTCCATCAACAGATGAATGGAGAAAGAAGATGTGGCACATATATACAATGGACTATTGCTCAGCCATAAAAAGAAATGAAATTGACTTATTTATAGTGAGGTGGATGGACCTAGAGTCTGTCATACAAAGTGAAGTAAGTCAGAAAGAGAAAAACAAACACTGGATGCTAACACATATATATGGAATCTAAAAATGGTTCTGACAAACCTAGGGGCAGGACAGGAATAAAGACGCAGATGTTGAGAATGGACTTGAGGGCACGGGGAGGGGGGAGGGTAAGCTAGGATGAAGTGAGAGAGTGGCATGGACATATATACACTACCAAATGTAAAATAGCTAGTGGGAAGCAGCTGCATCCCACAGGGCGATGAGCTCGGTGCTTTGTGACCACCTAGAGGGGTAGGATAAGGAGGGTGGGAGGGAGATGCAAGAGGGAGGAGATATGGGGATATATGTATATGTATAGCTGATTCACTGTGTTATACAGCAGAAACTAACACACCATTGTAAAGCAATTATACTCCAATAAAGATGTTAAAAAAAAAAGAATGCTAGAGAAACAGAGGCATGTTGCTCAGTGAAAAGGCTTGCTCTTATCTTGAAAGCTGGGGATCGTCACTGAAAGCTTTTAGCATGGGAGTGACATGATCTGTGTTGTAGAAAAATCACTTTTTCTAAATGTAAGCCTGGCTTGACAAGAGGAAGACCGGTTAGGAGATGGTTGCATCCAGGTGAGGATGGGAGTGAATGAAGTAAGTCAGGGCAGAGGTTTGAACAGGAGCTAATATGAGAGCCACTCAAATCTTCAGGTTCTGGCATTGGGTTGGGCAAAAGTGGTGAGAGGGAGGCACTGAGGACGACCCTGAGGTTTCTGGCATGGGCAAATGAGCAGTGTAGGATGGTGGGTGAGACCTCCAGCCTGGGAGTCAGAGACATTTGGTTCTGTATACAAACTTTAAAAAAAAAAAGGATCCCTGTCCTGGTGGGGGATACAGACTGAAAAATACTCACTTTCAATACCAAGTAGTCACAGCAAAGATAAAGATAAGTACAGGACCCAGCCTGGGATGGGGAGGCGTGGTGGGAGAGTGGTTTAAGGCATGCTTGCTAGAATTTTACGGCATTGGAGTAAAGAAGGTGAGAAAGGTGCTCAGGATGGAGGGGGCTACATGCCTAAGACACAAAGGAACAAACAGGATGGTGGCCTGGGAGATGTCCTTGACTCTCTGGCTTGGGTTCCACTCACCTGCTAACAGAACCCAGATCTACATTTCAAGGCAGACTGCTGCCTCTGTCCACTGGCCACCGCCACATCAAAGTCCCACCTCAAAGCAGTGTATCCGGTGAGCCTTCCCTGCACGTGCAGCCCCCCATCCTGAAGTGCCCACTCAGTCTGCTCCTCATCTTCCTGACCCGCCTTGCTCAGTGACGCTCCCAGTCACACAGGCTAACACTTCTGGGATCCTGAGAACCAGCCTCGACTCCTCTCTCTCATGCCCCATATCCAACCTGTCACCAAATTCTATTCCACTTTTTCAAAAGTTCTAGAACCTTGTAAAGCAATTATAGTCCAATAAAGATGTTAAAAAAAAAAGTTCTAGAACCTGCTCCATCGCCATTACCATCTTTATTCCAGTTTCCAGCAGCCGTAGGAGCACCTCTCTCTTTTCACATTATTTTAATTGAAATATAGTCTATATACCATAATATATCCTTTTAACGTGTCCGATTCAGTGTTTTTTTAGTATTTTCACCATGTTGTGCAGCCATCACCCTTATCTAATTCCAGAACATTTTCATCACCGCAAAAGAGAAGCTCTGTACCCATCAGCAGTCCCCATTCCCTCCTCCCCCTTCCCTCTGTCAACCACTAATCTACTTTATGGCTCTATAAAGTTCCCTGTTATGGACATTTCACATAAAGGAAATCATACAATATGTAGCCTTTTGTGTGTTTGCTCAAGAATCCATCTCAGGAATTTCTCGGATTTCTTCAATATTACGGCAGTGATTTCAAAGCCTGCTTCACTGTGAATTTCATATCAAAATGAATTAAGCATAACGTTTTTAAGTTTCATCTATGTTGTAGCATGTATTAAACATGTTTTTTATTTTCTGTTTTCTGATGCTTTGACATCTGGGGCCTTGCTGACTCTGGAGGGATGGCCTCTCCCAAGGCTAGCTAATTCCTAGAGATAGTAAATGACTCCTCTGCAAATGCACCTTTCATTTGCAAACCAACCAATTCACTGCCCACCTCCTTTATCAGGGTCAATACCAATATCCACCTGTCCTAATCACCCCAGGTCCAGGTACCAGACAACTAGGGACAGCCTCTATGCCCCAGAGCCCACTGAAATTATTCAAAGTAGTCAATCTTAAACCTGTTTCCCCTGCCTTGCCCATTACTTCCCATGGAAACCACAATAAAGTTTCTTGCCCATGTTTTCTCCTCACTCCCTCTGCCTCTTGACCAACGCAGTGCTGTGTGACTCCCCGTGGCAGGGTGTGCCCCCTTCTTTTGGGAATTGTGAGTAACAATTATCTATTCAATGCTAATTGTCTCCTGATCTGTTGCCCTTACTAAAACCCTCAAAATTTCTACTAATACACTGTATTTTTTAACAGTTGGAAAACCACTTATCCTTATTATCAGTGTCAGGGGTCCACCTTCAAGAAGGTGAGGCTCACCTGCATCACATCAGGATTCCCAAGTGCACCTAGGTACCTAGATCTGACCTTCATTTGTCGAACTTGTTCCAGGAAAATCCTATGGTTTCTTCTTTTGCTTCCTCAGCCCTGATTAACCTGGACAAGAGCGAGATTTTAGCCACTCTGGTTTGTGATGGAATCCAAGATTGATTCAACATTCTTCGTTCTCACCTCTCCTGCACTGACTGACCCAGTCAGTCACAATTTGTTTATTTTGTTTTCCAAGCTGGGCTCTAGCACCATCCTGGTGGAGGAAGCACCTTAGCAGACTGTCCAATCTGCGTACAAACATGGAGTAGTCTTTCCTTACCGTTGACACACAGCTATCAATCCAGTATATAAATGCTGCTACTTTGCAGCCCGCTTTACCCTCTCTCCAGGGCAGCCAGGGAAGTGAGGGGTTCCAAAGCAGAGGTCCTAGGGACACTAAGTCAGTACACAGTCTTCAGGCTGACCTCCATCCACTCACACAGAAACACATTTCTCTCCTTCAACAATCATCATCCTTGTACCATTTCAATGGTGTGATCTAATCATGACTCAGCATGCTGTTTGTCTATTGCTATGTAACAAACCACCTCCAAATTTGGTGGCTTGAATTGAAAATAGAGTCTCAAATACATATTTCTGTACCCATATTCATAGCTGCATTATTCACAATAGCCAAAAAGTAGAAGCAACCCAAGTGTCCATTGACGGATGGATAAACAAAATGTGGTATATCCATAAAATGGAGCCTTTAAAAGGAAGGAAATTCTACACATGCTACAACATGGATGAACCTTGAGGACATTATGCTAAGTGAAATAAGCCAGTCACAAAAGGACAAATACAGTGATTCCAGTTATATAAGGTACCTAGAAGAGTCAAATTCATAGAAACAGAAAGGAGAATAGTGATTGCCAGAGGCTTGGAGGAGGGAGGATGGGAAATTATTGCTTAATGGGTCTAAAGTTTCAGTTTTGCAAGATGAAAGAGTTCTGGAGATGGATGGTGGTGATGGCTGCACAACATTATGAATGTACTTAATGCCACTGAACTGTACACTTTAAAATGGTTAGGATAGTACATTTTATGTTATGCATATTTTACCACAATTTTAAATTTTTACTGGCTTAAAATTATACTCTGTTATTATTTCTCATAGTTGTGTGGACTGACCAGGCGGGGAGCCATATTTGGAGACTAGCTACCACAACCCATCTCAGGGATTTCTTAAGTTTATTCTTTTTTTTTCTTTCTTTTTTTTGGCTGCGTCAGATCTTATTTGCATCACATGGGCTCTTCCTTGTGGTGTGTGGGCTTCTCTCTAGTTGTGGCATGCGGGTTTTCTCTCTCTAGTTGTGGTGCACAGGCTCCAGGGTGCGTGGGCTCCGTAGTTGTGGCACGCAGGTTCCAGAGCATGTGGGCTCCGTAGTTTGCTGCAGTCAGGCTCTCTAGCTGAGGCACAAGCTCAGTAGTTGTGGCGCACGGGCTTAGTTACCCCATGGCATGTGGAAACTTAGTCCCCTGACCAGGGATCGAACCTGTGTCCCCTGCATCGGAAGGTGGATTCTTTACCACTGGACCACCAGGGAAGTCCTTCAAGTTTACTCAATATTACAGCAGTGACTTCAA
Source organism: Balaenoptera acutorostrata (assembly GCF_949987535.1). Classification (NCBI taxonomy): domain Eukaryota; kingdom Metazoa; phylum Chordata; class Mammalia; order Artiodactyla; family Balaenopteridae; genus Balaenoptera; species Balaenoptera acutorostrata. The sequence goes on from NC_080071.1 coordinate 98,526,114, forward strand.
AGCCTGCTTCATTGTGAATTTCATAGCAGCAGCCAAGTTCCCAGAGAGCTTGTTTCAACTTATAAAGCACTGGAAAAGTTGTGAGCTCTTCTTGGCATATCTGCTACCAACCTCCTTTCCCATTCTAGAAAAAAAAATCTCAATTTCTTATGAAACTATGTGTCCTTCGAGATTAGCTTAGAAGTCAACTTCTAGTTGGTAATTTCATGAGGGCATCTTTTAGATAGGGTAACCACTCATATTTCAGAGTATATTTTGTGTTTCTATTATCAATGCCTGGCCCTTTCTCAGTTAGCATCGAGTTTCCTGCAAACCAGGAAACCCATCAGCCTTAGGCAAACCAGGATGGGTGGTCACTCTACTTTTAGACCTTCTCAATTTTATGAACTCACCTAATGTTACATAAGGCTGATATTCTCAAACCATGTATATGTCTTAAAATTGTGATTCCAATCTTGAGATCTCTACAAAATTCCTTTGTCTTTCTGGTGGTTGTCCCAATCCATGATGCTTTGTGTCTGGTGCACTTGACTCCAGAGCTCTGTAAATCCAATAATCAGGCAATAAAGGTGCATTTTTAGATTGGGCCTATGGTGATTATTTTAATCCAAGATACACTTGGACACCATATCTTAGATCCACATTCTCATATGGTAAGCCAAGTGTTAAAATGTAACGCATATAAACCAGGGAGTTCACACAACCCAGTCTTGATGGGGTTGTCGTAGTCACAGAACCAACAATTTGGCAGGAAAATATAACAAAAAGCAATTCAAATTTTATTTGGCTTGTGAATACTAATAAACTACTAGTTTTCTCCTTGTTATAATAGCATCAAACATCACAAAGTAGAAAGATTTCTGAGTAGACTAGAATCCTGCTGAGCGGCTCTGTGCCCTGGGCAAGGACAGTGAGGAAGGATACCCAGCTCTGCTCCCTGAGGTCCTCATTAGAATTAGAAGACCCCTCAGAAATCAGTCAGCATCAGTCTCTTTTACTAGTTTTCTATGATGTCTCTATTCAATAAATTCTGGATGACAATGTTCTTGGATAAATTTAATCTCTCTTAGCTTCAATGCCTAACATATTTCATATTTTGGTAAAGTTATGAGCATCTATATTCTAAGATTTTAAAAATATAGATAATATATTAAAATTTTAATGACAAAGCATGATGATCCTATGGGAACTTTCCCATACGAGCACTCTTTTTCATGACTACATTGGCTTCAGCAATATTACGTTTGGAGATAAGCTCTACTTTGACTCTTTGTGTTTCCATTATCAGTACATTGTCTTATCCATAACTAACCCCTACGTCACCTCATCATTTTTGACTCAAGGAGGCAGACAGCAGCCCACAGGAGGGTAGGTATAGCTGAATAGTATGAACCTCAAAGGAAGGAGGCTATTGCTTAATGCAAGGTAAATGAGGGCTTGAAAGTAAAAAGGGGGAAGGAGAGAAAGACAACAGCCCTGCTGGGCTCATGGAACTTGGGAATATGCGGAAAAATTATCAGTACTTGTTCCAGAGGACTGCAAGGGAACAATACCCTCAGGGAAAACCAGGAGGTAGAGCAGGACTTTAGGAAATTGGGAAGGAAGTTGAGGACAAGGAGAATTTCAATTGCAGGGAAAGAAAGATTTAAGAGGGCTCATTGGAGCATTGGGAAGAAGAGCATAGTGAGGTGGTGGTGATCCCACAGGCCTGATGTTCTCCAGGACTACAGGATTTCTCCTCCACCCATGGTCCAAGGAGAGCTGCATCACTGGAGAAGCTGCTTCCTCCTCTTCAGAGACAACTTGAAGCTCCCACCAACCCCATGCTGAGACTGAGGCACTGCCAAGTGCGACCCAGCCCCCAGGACCTTGAGCTTCCCACCTAGGCCACTGAATACGATGTGCTGTTCCAAGTCCTCTTTGCATCCTTCCACCCTCACAAAAACATCCCCTGGCAACAGAGAACAGTAACTGAGATCAAAGGCTTTAGAATTAGTAGGACTTGACACATAGCAGCCACAGAACCTACAACAGGTGAGTTACTAGCCATTCTAACCCTCAGTTTCCTCATCTGAACCATAGGGATAACCATAACTCCTTATAATAGTACTGGCCTCTTTCTCTGAGAACTTAATTTGGTTTGGGCGGTGGCGCTCTTGTAGAATGTTGAGGTTTGGGCCTTCTAGCACAGGTATGCAAACTCTGCATTCACAGCCCTGGGCCCTCCGGAGCCTCTTCTCCTACCCGTTCTTGCTGTCCTTCATGCCTGCCCACTTCAGTTCTGCGGAGGGGAGCACTCGTTTTTGGACTTACTCCCATTGGCTGCTTCCATTTTACTAATGCCTTTTTTTTTTCTCTTTCAGTCATTTCTTTTTTTTTTTTAATTAATTAATTTATTTATTTATTTATTTTTGGCTGTGTTGGGTCTTCATTTCTGTGCGAGGGCTTTCTCTAGTTGCGGCAAGCGGGGACCACTCTTCATCAGGTGCACGGGCCTCTCACTATCGCGGCCTCTCTTGTTGCGGAGCACAGTCTCCAGACGCGCAGGCTCAGTAGTTGTGGCGCACGGGCTTAGTTGCTCCGCAGCATGTGGGATCTTCCCAGACCAGGGCTCGAACCCGTGTCCCCTGCATTGGCAGGCAGATTCTCAACCACTGAGCCACCAGGGAAGCCCTCTTTCCGTCATTTCTAATGGAGAAACATATGCTACAGCTGCTGCCACTTGATGTTACAGAGCCAAAGGAACTGAAAACCATATTATGATTATGTGTGATATGAAGACAGGCAAGATATTTCTACTTATTTTGGTGCTTACATAGTACTCACTGGTAGATATAAAATGGTTAAGCAGTCATCCTCTTGGAGCCCTTGCAGAAAACGGCGGGCGGGGATTTTTTAAATGGTATTAAACAGAAAATGTTGTGATGTCCTTGTTTTTGATGGGTTTTCACGTTCAGCTCCTACCCTGAATTGGGAAATTCTTTTTCCTACCAAAGAGTGAACCAGATAAATCCTTTCCTTCACCACAGTACAATAGGAGTTTCACAAAAAGCAGGAATGGCTGGCTATAGGGTCAAACCTCTGACTTCAGCCTCAGGGTCAATAATACAGGGGAGGTGGTGGACACAGAGAGATAGAGGGGGAGAGAGAGGAGGAGACATAGGAGAGAGAGAGACAGAGAGAAAGAGACAAAGACAGAAAGAGGGAAAAAGAGAGGCCACTCCCTGGAGAATAAGTAGCAACAAACCTTTGAAAGAACTAGTAGAAGCAGACTTCTCTGTAACACCACAGGTTAGGACCCTGTTCTTAAATTCTGAGCAAACATATAAGCAGAGGCACAATACAGAAACATTCATTAGGAAATTGGAATTGAAACCAGAATCTCTGGGAAAATTGTTTATAGTATGTCTAATATTGTTTCCAAGTTAACTGTACGGACAGTTGCACGTAGCTCCCATTCTGTTTGAAGGCTCTCAGCCACTTTCAACTAATCCTTTTGTTGTCTCCATAAAATCCCAAGTTAAGTCCCCACTCCCTGGATATGCCTTAAGCAGACTAAATATGGCCTCATTATCCCACCTCAAATTCTGATAATAATCTCTGTGCTCTACTGACTTGTCACTAACAGAGAATTATTAAAGTGGCTATTCACATATGGCATGTATTCTGTTTTCTAGTCTAGTTAACTTCTTACCTTAACCCAGGAACTAAAGCCAGGATGGCTCTGACCTCACAGCTGTGGTTGGTCATCACTGAATCCCAGACTGAGTGTCTCTGCAGGAGAGAGGGAGGTGGTGGGAAAGGAGGGAAAGTAGTCAGTATTTACCACGTGACTGCCTCGTCCCCGGCCCTGTGCTACCATGGATGTTCTGATTAATTGTCCAAACCACTCTATATCTACCTTCCAGATGGGGAAACAGGCTTAAAATGTTTGAGTAATTTGCTCAAGATCCCAGGTTAAGGACAGAGGAAAGCCAGAATTTCAACAGAGCTCTGTCCTATTCCAGTGCCTATGGTCTCTTCACGGGAGATTTGTGCAAATATCACCTAATCTCGAGCCTTTACTCTCAGTCTCAAATCACACAGAGCATTTCCAAATACACTTCTGACAATAGCATTATTCTAAGGCATGCCAAGGAGTCATGGGAATGATGTTTCATTATGGGAAGAGACACAGAGATGGAAAGAAGAGTAGACAAAGGCAGACAAGAACTGAAGCGGTTTTACTGGGATAAAGCCAGTGTACCTAAGATTGCCTCAGACCTGTGTATCCTGTACTGCCTGGCTATCCATCAAGCTTTGGCTCAAAGGCTGCCTGACCCCTGTGCTGTCCCCACTTCATACTCCCCACCCCTGAATCCCCTTGACTCAATTAAAAGACATTCATATACCTGACTGCCATCCCAGGGTGAATCTATTCCACCATGCCTTCCTTCGCCCCACCCCACAATGCCCCAGGCAGAAATAGCTTCTAAGTGGGTAGAAAGGATCCTGAGCTATGTAGGCCTCTGTCCCCATGCCAAAATGAACTCAGAGGTTCAGCTTGTGGCTTCAGTTCAAGGGGGCAGGAAGGAGAGGACCAAAGGGGACCTACTAAAATGTAACTTTGGAACAGGCAAAATCCATGCGCATCTTGCCAGATAAACCTATTAGTGTTACTCCCAGACTGGTGGTTCTTAAACTCTTTGAACCTCTAGTAGTAATAGTAGTAGTAGTAAATACTCCAAAGAGGTTTATGTGAGTACAAGAGTTTAGCCAACTCTGAAATTAGAGGGAACACAGTACACAAGATTTCCCTTACTTCTGTCAACAACTGCAAGTTTAGGGGTCCCTAAGATCACCCTTGGGTGTGATATTTCCCTGGAAAGACTCACAGAATTCACTGAAAGCAGTTATACTCATGGTTATAGTTTATTACAAGAATACAGATTGAAATCATCTTACTGAAGAGCACAAAGGGCAGAGTCCAGGAAAAATACCACACCTGGAGCTTCTACAGTCTTCTCGCCATGGGGTCAGGATGTCTCACCTTCCTGGCATGTGTGACAGCATGCACAGAGTGCTACCTACCAGGGGGGCTCACTCAAGTGTCAGTGTTCAGCGTCTTTACTGGGGCTCTATTAAATAGGCATGGGTGATCTCAGGCTCCAGCCCCTCCGAGGGTGACACAAAGAAAGACCCCACTCACACATTGATAGTCTTTCTGGTGTGGCCAGCGCCCGGTCTAAATCATATTGTTAGACTATCCAGTGTGACCCAAGGCTTGCAAGCAAACAAAGGTTATCTCCCGGGAGCTAAGCGTAAAGGCCAGACCTTTCTTTGGGCAAGGTTAAATTCTTAACTATGCAGTGGGTTATATCTATGGATGTTTACTAAATTAGAAATTAAAACAAAAGTTTTAAAATATTTACTGATTTGTGTAAAAAATATATACCAATTACATGTTAACATAAAAAAGTAATTTAGGGCTTCCCTGGTGGCGCAGTGGATAAGAATCTGCCTGCCAGTGCAGGGGACACGGGTTCAAGCCCTGGTCTGGGAAGATCCCACATGCCGCGGACCAACTGGGCCCGTGAGCCACAATTGCTGAGCCTGTGCGTCTGGAGCCTGTGCTCCGCAACAAGAGAGGCCGCGACAGTGAGAGGCCTGCGCACCACGATGAAGAGTGGCCCCCGCTCGCCGCAACTGGAGAAAGCCCTCGCACAGAAACGAAGACCCAACACAGCCATAAATAAATACATAAATAAATAAATAAAATTAAAAAAAAAAAAAAAAAAAGTAATTTAATGAAAAGCTATTTTCCCAAAACAAAAAAGAAATCAGTAAGAAGAGTTGCAATGTTTTAAATTTTTGCAAATCTCTTTAATGATTGGCTTACTTTAACTTGTCTTTTCAGGTAGCTGTGGATACTCTTCTTTGATATGACACTAAAACAAAACTAGCTGTAGTTTCTTAAAGGTTAATTACCGTGTGGAATCTGAAGCCTTAACAATGAACTTTGTGGATTGTTATATTACGGTTTGGCTTATCTTGCACTTTAGATGGATTTTTTACCCATAAATGATTGTAAAACATCACTGTGATGGTTAATTTTATGTATCAACTTGACTGGGCCACAGGGTGCCCAGATATAAGGTTAAACATTATTCTGGGTATGTCTGGATGAAACTAACATTTGAAGCAGTAGACTGAGTAAAGCAGATTGTCCTTACAATGTGGGCAGGCCTCATCCAATTCACTGAAGGTCTGAATAGAACAAAAATTTGAGCAATAGAGAATTGCTCTCTCTGCCTACAGTCTTTGAGCTGGGACAGTTCCTCTGGTCAGACTCGGACTCAGACTAGAATTTACACCATCCGCTCTCCTGGTTTTCAGGTCTTTAGACTTAGTCTAGAATGATACATAACTCTCCTGGATCTCTCTCTATCCTGCAGATCTTGGGACTTCTCAACCTCCATAATCGCGTGAGCCAATTTCTTCATAAATATTCTGTTTCTCTGGGAAACCCCAACTAATATAACCATGCATTGATCATTTGAAAAATACGGGTTCAATGAGTTATGCAGATATTCCAAGTATTAATATACTTCCTTATCCAATATCAAAAATCACATTTGCTTCACTGTTGAATAGAAAAGCCTTTAAGTACTGGGAAGCCGTCAAGCTCATGGTGAATACAAGTATTCCAAAATCATAATTTTTCCTTCCAAGCCCAGATTTTAACACTGGCAACACATTCTTTCAGTTGTTTTCCTTGAAGTCAGAGACTCACTTTGATTATTTTTAAAAAATGACTACCAAACACCCAAGTTTGAATATTCATAGAGTTACTGAGTCTAAGCTCGTACTGCTCACCGCACGACAGGCCAATAATCGAGAGACGAGTTTTTGGGACAAAGAATAAGACTTTATTTGGAAAGCCAGCAAACCGAGAAGATGGTGGGCTCGTGCCCCAAAGAACCATCTTGCCTGAGTTAGAATTCAGGCTCCTTTTATACTAGAAGGGGAGGAAATAAAGTCAAACACTTCCTATTTCCCATCAGCCTCCGGAGGGAAAGTGTAATTTCTTCCTCCCTGCAGTCATTCACAGGTGGGCCTGGTCGGGATGTTTCCTGTGAGCTAAACAAAGGTATTTTAGCTTAATGCTCATTACCTGGGAAGCAGGGTTCCCAGACATGGGCCATTATGTATTATTTAAGCTTATAGGCAACATCCCTGTAGTGATTAACTTGTAATAGAATACAAAATGTTCTTCCCTATTACAATAGTTTATCATAGTTGTTCTTCTGAGTAAAAATGGTGTTTCATTAAAAAAAAAAAAAAAAACACAGTTAGTACAAATCACAACTCAACAATCACCCCAGTGTGCTCCTCAAGAGCCCATCTGGTCTGGGACAGAAGTAACAGGCACAAGGCTGGCAACAAGGAGCCACTGACCTCAACAACACTGCCCTGCCCAAGCACAGGTAACGTGAACTCACCTAGCAACTGGTACCTAAGCACTCAGAGATTAGGGGCCCATGATAAGCACCCCATTCTCACAAGGGGCTGCCCACTTCATGCCACTGAAGGGCTTGATCAGCTCACTGAGCCACCAGCAGGCAGCTGGGCATATCTGAGTCAAATTCTAGTTTCCTGTTGCCTGTTCTGATGGAGCGCTGGGAGACTGCCCACAGAGCATCTGGAAGCCCTGAGTGGTCCACAGGGGCACCTTTTCCCTGGGGTTTGATAGGGCACCTTGGGAAAGAAAACAATGTTGTTGAGGCCAGCAGTTCCTTTGTTGTGTTTACAACAGTGGAAACTCAGGGAAAACTCAGCTTACAAGTGCTACAGTTAGGGTGGAGGTCATGGCAAAACCTCAGACAATAGCAAACAGGTGGCAGTGGTCAAAGCACAAGCACTCCAGCAGGGAGTGATGCCTTCCAGGCTGCTTCCACCGTTCAGCAAATCCTGTTAGTAAGGCAGGAGCAATCAGGTGTCATCTGTCTCTGGGGACAAACCACCCTGCTCACTGCACTGATTGTTTTAACCATAATACCTCGGGTGAGGTATGGTAAGGTCAGGGGCAGATCAAGAGAGAAAATGGGAAGAATTTTACAGTTTGTTATACTCAGAGTCCCCTGAGAGAACGTGCATGCCACACAGGCCCACTCAGGGGAAGCACCGGGTTCAGTCGGGAGGCAGAGGGAGATAGAGGAACAGTGGGCACTTTACTGTGGTTTCCACAGGAAGGAACAGGCAGGGCAGAATAAGCAGGCTCATTAGCTAGTTTGAATACTTTCACCAGCTCTGGGGCATAGGGGCTGTCCCTGGTTATCTGGTACCTCCCCCTGGGTGATCAGGGAATGTCAATAGTGAGTCAGAGTGTGAGAGTCAGATAAGGTAGGTAGTTGGGGGTGTGGACTTCATTGGCTGCTCAAGAAGGGAAACTGACCAGCCTCTAGCCAGGGCCTCAAAACTAGGTCAAGAAGGCATTTATAAAAACTTTATTACAAGTGGCATTGAGTATATTCACAATGTTGTGTAACCATCACCACCATCTTTTTCCAGGACATTTTTATCATCCTAAACAGTAACTCTGCACCCATTAAACAATAACCCTCCACTCTTCTCTACACACACACCCCCAGTTAACCCCTATTCTACAATACTTCTGGCTCTATGAATTCGCCTGTCTTAGATGCTTCATCTAAGTGGAATCATACAATATTTGTTCTTTTTAATGTTCGAGGTTCATCCATGTTGTAGCATTCTCTTCGGTTCCTTTATGATTTTTATCTCTTTACTGATATTCTCTATTTGGTGAGAAATGTTTCTCCTGGTTTCCTTCATTTCTTTGTGGATGGTTTCCTTTCATTCTTTGAGCATATATAAGACAGTTGGTTTAAAGTCTTTGTCTATTATGTCCAACGTTTGAGCTTCCTTGGGGACAGTTTCTGTTAATTTCTTTTTTCCTATTAACGGACCATACTTTCTTGTTTCTTTACATGCTTCACAATTTTTTTGTTAAAAACTGGACATTTTGAACATTATAATGTGGCAAATCTAGAAATCAGATATTTCCTCCTCTCCAGAGTTTGTTGTTGCTACTTACTGTAGAGTGTTTGCTTAGTGACTTTTCTAAACTATATTTGTAAAGACTGTATTCTTTGTTATGTGAAGTCCCTGAAAAGAAGAAAGAAAAAAGAAAAGCCTCTTTACAAACTTTTAAGATTCTGGCAGGCAGAGATCTACACTTGTCTTATGGGCCCTAAGACAAGCCTGGTATGTAAGTTCCCTTGCTTACGAAACCTGTCACTTACCAGTCTGGAGTGGTCTGCCTCTTTCTTCAGTTTCTCTCTGCCCTCCATGCAAGGGAGCAGGTTTCAGATTTTACCCAGGAAGCCCCTGAGTGTGTGAACCAACAAAATGCTAGCAAACATAATTTAACAGACTATTAAAAGGATTATATAATGGTGTTGGGAAAACTGGATACACGCATGTAAAAGAATGAGGCTGAAATCTTACCTTACACTACATACAAAAATCAACTCAAAATGGGTCAAAGAACTCAACATAGAGCTAAATGTATAAAACTCAGAAGAAAACACAGGGGAAAACCTCATGGCATTGAATATGACACCAAGAGCATAGGCAACAAAAGGAAAAAAATAGACAAATTGGACCCCATAAAAATTAAAAACTTCAAAGTTTTTGTTTATTTTTTTATTTTAATAAATTTATTTATTTTATTTATTTATTTTTGGCTGCGTTGGGTCTTCGTTGCTGCGCGCGGGCTTTCTCTAGTTGGTGTGAGTGGGGGCTACTCTTCGTTGTGGTGTGTGGGCTTCTCATTGCAGTGGCTTCTCTTGTTGTGGAGTACGGGCTCTAGGTGCGTGGGCTTCAGTAGTTGTGGCTCACACGCTCAGTAGTTGTGGCGCATGGGCTTAGTTGCTCCGCGGCATGTGGGATCTTCCCGGACCAAGGATCGAACCCATGTCCCCTGCATTGACAGGCAGACTTTTAACCACTGTGCCACCAGGGAAGTCTCAAAGGAAAGTTCTTATGAGACACTGTTTCTTTGTGAGAGGCTCTACCTGGAAAAGCATTGTGCTAGGAGGTTTTGCTCTATGGGGATATATTGTGTTTCTGCCCCCTTCCAGAGCTGAGACCTCTCTGGAGGCCTTAGGGGTACTCTCTCCTTTGGTTGTGTCTGCCCCAGTGCCCAACACATACCTTCCAGAGTCACAGATACATCTAATTCAAGTGGTACCCCTGACTGGGAGGTGCTCAGAGCTTTAATCTGCTTCACTAGCATCTTTCCCTTGTCAAAGGTAGCTTGTTGCTCTGATACCCAGTCCTATATGTGCCTTTCTTTACCAGATGGTGAGAGATGGAGGCATTGTGCCAGATGGGGAATGAAAGTCCTCCAAACCCCAAAATTCCTACAAAAGCTTGCACCTCTTTTACATTCTTAGGGATTGGATAGGTTTGTACCTTACCAATCACAGCTTCTGAGACAATGTGCATCTTATCCAACAAAACAACTCCCCAAAACTTTACCATGTTGCCTGGGCCTTGAATTTTCTGTGGGTTCACCACCCATCTTCTCCCTTGCCGATGTTAGCAAAGTCTGCAGAGTGTCCTGCAGCAGAGGCAAGTCTTCACATTCAACATTATATCATCAATGTAAGGGGCCTGTTTTACTGATGTGGGAAGGAGAACAGGGGCAGGTCTCAGGCTACCATCCATGACATATGGTGGGGCTGTGCAGGCAGCCTTGGGGAACTACTTGAAAGGCCCACTATTGTCCCTCTCACATGAAGGCAAATAGATCTTAGTTACAAAAACCTGTATTTGTCAGAGTCTTTTCCACGAATCTCCTTGAAGATGAAGACTTTTGCAGGAACTTTTGCAAAAGCAACAAAATAAACAATAACTGTCTGTAAATGAGAAAAGACTTTAAAATAGCCATGGTTAAAGATCTGATGAGAGTTCATTATAATGCAATTGACAAGGAAACTTCATTATCTCTGTGACATACAATTAAAAATTATGAATGATAACATCATACCAGGATATATCAGATTTTTAGGAATTTCATACAAATATACCCTAAAGAAAGTTTAGCATCTGCTTCCCGGGTAATTTAACATATAAAATAAGCCCAATTAGTTTAATATCTCTCTTTTATAAGGAAAAAGAACATATCTTTTGAGATATTTCAGGGGCCCTCTAAAAAATCCCAAAGTTAGTTCAAGGTCAACAAGACCTCATTTAGAATTTGATTTTGGGGAAGCTTGTCAAAAATATCAAAAGGCTTTAAAACACTTGATTAAATAGGATCATAGTTCACTGTGAAACAATACTTAGTTATCCATTTAACTAGAAAAATATAGAAAGTTACATAGTTGTAAAAAAAATAACTCTTTTAACAGTTTTCTTAAGTAATCAAAAACCTGATAAAGACAACATGAAGCACAGGAAATTATTTTACTAGAACACAGAATCTTTGTTTTTAGGCAAATTACTTAAAAGGTAAAAAAAAAAAAAAAGCAGTTCCAAATCCCATCAAAAACAGACCAATAGTCCAATAAAAGTTTGTGCTTCTAGCAGATGAAAGAAAATTAAGTTCTTAGTTTTACATAAGTGCACTATTGATATCAAAGCTTATTTTTCCTTTAAACCAATTAGAGACCTTTTACAAATTAATTTTGGTAATACCCTCTGAAGGTTAAAAAAAACCACATATACATAACATATATCCATAGACATACATAAACTTAGAGACAGACACGGAGATCCCATAGCATTCATTCCAAAACCTTAGCCATACATCAGGTATAACAATACAAAACTCACTAGTTTATAAATAACAGTTGAATCCAAATTGTGTCCCTGGCAGGCAGAATGAGTTAAGGTTACCCATTCATACAGCTAAAGATTTTACTAATATTTATGTAGAAGACTTAATACTTGTATTTGCTCATGACAAATAATCTTATGGAGGCTGTGGACTAAATCTGGGGTGAGAAAGCTTCTGTATTTTAAAAAGTCTGTTTACCCCCTTTTTCCCTCAGAATCTGTGGGCAGTGTTTTAGTTATCTCCTGGCATGTTTACATTTCAAAGACATGATAAGATTTACAACTGCAAAGGACAGAGAAACAATGAAGTTTTCTTCCAAGAATTTTGGGGTATATTCCTCTACTATCAGAAGTCTAGAGCAATTACTATTTAAATTTTTCCTTTGTATTAGGGCACAGGGCGCTCCAACCATTTCACTGTTAATATAACAATTCACCTTCCTCACTTTCCCAGGGATTTCACTTCTTAGTGTCCCAATCAGGATTTATCACAAATGCTTGGATTTTCATCCATAGCAACTTGCACCCTCCCAGCTTTGCAAAACAACACACTAAGGTCTGCAACTTATTATCCTGCTTTCCCACCTAGTCTGCTAACCCTGAAGCCAGCAGAGCAGTGGACACCACCAGTCATTCTCTAACCTCAGCTCTTCTTCCAACATTCTAACTCGACCTTCAGCTTCTAGCTGGGCATTGGTGGCCAGCCCACTGTGCAGCCGTGCATTCCACTTCTCTGCCACAGTGAGCTCTGCACAGTTCCTCAAACAAGTGAATTAGACCAGCCAGCATTTGGTGCATCCCCATGTTCACGTGGCAGTCCACAAGCACCTAACATACAGATCACCCTCCCCACATAGAGACTGATGGCCAGCTCAGGATTTCCCCTGAGTATGCCTCTTTCCCAAGGCCCATTTCTTTGGTCGCCTGGCTGGCTCACCAATTGTTAGTTCACACACTCAAGAGTTTCCTGGGTGAAATCTGAAATGGGCCCCCATATACAGATGGTACGGAGAGACTAAAGAAAGAGGCAGACACTCTAAATTGGTAGGTAGCACGTTTAATAAGCAAGGGGACCTGCATACAAGGCTTGTCTTGGGCAGCCACAAGTAGACCTCCATACTCACCCACCAGAATCTTAGAAGTTTATATAGATGTCTTAACTGAGTTCCGTCAGACGTATGCCATCCAGATGGTCTCAACAGCACTTTATTATCTGAAAGCTGTGTCCCTGTGGCAACTTCTAGTATGGGGAAGGCAAGTGAATAAACAATCCAAGGACTGGGCAGGGGGTGAGGAGCCTCAGGTTGCCTGGGTCTAGCTCACGGGTCAACCAGCAGTGACGTCTTCTCAATGACTTCCTCCAGCACATTTTGTGGAGAGTCTTTGCATCAATAGTCACAAGGAATATTGGTCTGTAGTTTTCTTTTCTTACAGTTTCTTTGTCCAGTGTTAGTATAAAAGAAATTCTGGCTTCAGAATGAGTTTGGAAGTATCCCCACCTCTTCAATTTTTTAAAGAGTTTGAGAAGGATTGGTGTTTATTCTTCTTTAAATGTCGGGTAGAATTCTGCCAGTGAAGTTATCTAGTCCACGCCTTTTCTTTGTTGGGAGGTTTTGGTGATTGTTTAAAAAATTGTGGTAAAATACATTCTTTGTTGGGAAGTTTTTGATTACTGTTTCAATCTCCTTGCTAGTAATAGGTCTATTCAGATTTTCCATTTCTTCATGATTCAGTTTTGGTAGATTGTTTTTCCAGGAATTTGTCCATTTCGTCTAGGTTATCCAATTTTTGGCATACAACTGTCCACGGTACTCTCTAATAACCCTTTTCATTTCTGTAAAATCCATATTAATATCCCCACTTCCATTTTAGTTATTTGAATTTTTGTTTTTTGTTATCTGAGTCTTCTTTTTTCTTAATCTAGCTAAAAAATGTTTATCACTTTTGTTGATCTGTTCAAATAACTAACTTTTGGTTGTATTGATCTCTCTACTGTTTTCCTATTTTCTATTTCATTTATCTCTGCAGTAATTTTTATTATTTCCTTCCCTCTACTATCTTTGAGTTTAGTTTGTTCTTCTTTTTCTAGTTCCTTAATGTGTGAAGTTAAGTTGCTGATTTGAGATCTTCCTTCTTTTTTTTTTTTAAATATCTAACTGGGCCAGAGATGCCTTTGCATGTCGTTTCTAGGAGCAGTCTCCGCTCACAGTTTTTTGTTTTTTTGGTTTTTTTTAAAATTTATTTATTTTTTTGGCTGTGTTGGGTCTTCGTTTCTGTGCGAGGGCTTTCTCTAGTCGCGGCAAGCGGGGGCCACTCTTCATCGCGGTGCGCGGGCCTCTCTTGTCGCGGAGCACAGGCTCCAGACGCGCAGGCTCAGTAGTTGTGGCTCACGGGCCTAGTTGCTCCGTGGCATGTGGGATCTTCCCAGACCAGGGCTTGAACCCGTGTCTCCTGCATTGGCAGGCAGATTCTCAACCACTGCGCCACCAGGGAAGCCCCCTTCTTTTTTAATGTAAGCATTTACAGCTATGAATTTCCCACTGAGCACTGTTTTTGCTGCATTCCATAAGGTTTTTTTTAATATAAAATTTATTTATTTATTTTTGGCTGCATTGGGTCTTCATTGCTGCGTGCGGGCTTTTCTCTAGTAGCAGTGAGGAGGGGCTACTCTTTGTTGTGGTGCACGGGCTTCTCATTGCAGTGGCTTCTCTTGTTGTAGAGCATGGGCTCTAGGCACGTGGGCTTCAGTAGTTGTAGCACATGGGTTTAGTTGCTCCGCGGCATGTGGGATCTTCCCGGACCAGGGCTCGATCCCATGTCCCCTGCATTGGCAGGTGGATTCTTAACCACTGTGCCACCAGGGAAGCCCCTTCCATAAGGTTTTGTATGCTGTGTTTTTGTTTTATTTTGTCTCAAGATATTTTCTAATTTCCCTTGTGATTTTTTTCTTTGACTCATGGGTTGTTTGGAGTATGTTGTTCAATTTCCACACACTGTGAAATTTTCAGTTTTCCTTTTGCTATTGATTTCTAGTTTCATTCCACTGCAATCAGAAAATATACTTTGTATGGCTTCAATTTTTTTAATTTTTAAGATTTGTGTATCCTAACATATGGTCTATCCTGGACAGTGTTTCATGTGCACCTGAGAAGAATGTGTATTCTGCTTTTCTTGGGCAGAGTGTTCTGTATATACCTGTTATGTTCTAACCATTATTGAAAGTAGGGTATTGCAGTATCCAACTACTGTTGTAGAACTATTTCTCCTTTCAATTCTGTTAATGTTTGCTTCACATATTTAGGAACGCTGATGTTTGGTGCACATATATTTATAATTGTTAATATCTTCTTGGTGATTTGACCCTTTTATCAATATATTATGTCCTTTTTTGTCTCAAACAACAGTTTTTGACTTAAAGTCTACTTTGTCTGGTATTAGATAGCCACCTCTGCTCTCTTTTGATTACTGTTTGCACGGAATACATTTTCTATCCTTTCACTTTCTACCTATACACGTCTTTTAAACACAGGTATGCAGGTCTAATTCAACAAGTAATTGATATTTGAAATATCAATGTAATTCATCACATCAACAGGCGAAAGAAAAAATCATATGATTATATCAATAGATGCAGAAAAAGCATTTGACAAAATCCTACACCAATTCTTTTTCTTTTTTTTTTTTTTTTTTTGGCCATGCTGTGTGGCTTGTGGGATCTTAGCTCCATGACCAGGGATTGGACCCGGGCTCTCGGCAGTGAAAGTGCGGAGTCTTAACCAGTGGACTGCCAGGGAATTCCCTAACACCAATTCATATTAAAAACTCTCAGTAAAATAAGAATAGAGGGGAATTCCTTAAGTTGATAATAAACATCTACAAAAAAACCTACAGCTAACATCATACTTAATGGTGAGAAACCAGATACAAAGAACTCTTAAAACTCAACAATAAGAAAACAAAAACTCAGTAAAAATAGGCAAAAGATCCGAACAGAACCTCACCAAAGAAAATATATAGATGGCAAATAAGCACGTGAAAAGATGCTCAACATGATAACTGCCAAAAATGGAAAGAGGTGAATGTCCTAGGTGAATGGATTAAAAAAACTATGATGCATACATATAATGGGATATTATTCATCAATAAAAAGAAATGAGCTATTAAGCCATGAAAAGACATGGGGGAAACTTGAATGCATATTACTAAGTGAAAGGAACCAATCTGAAAAGGCTACATACTGTGTGATTCCAACTATATGATATTCATGAAAAGACAAAACTATAAAGACAGTAAAAGTATCAGTGCTTGCCAAAGGTTTCCGGGAAGGGAGAGGTGAATAGTTGGAACACAGGGGATTTTTAGGGCAGTGAAACTATTCTGTAAGATACTATAATGGTGGACAAGTGACATTACACATTTGTCAGAATCCATAAACTATTTAATGCAAAGAATGAACCCTAATGTAAATGATGGACTTTAGTTAATAATAATGTATAAATATCATTTCTTCAATTGTAACAAATGTGCCACACTAATGCAAAATATCAATAAGAGGGAAACTGTGTGGGGGTGAGGAGAGATGGGGTACACTTTCTGTACTTTCCCTCAATAATCCAGAAATTCCACTCCTAGGCGTATACCCAAGAGAAATAAAAACATATAGCCACACAAAAACTTGTACACAATTATGCATAGCAAGATTATTCATAATAGCCAGTAAGCAGAAACAACTCAAATGTTCATCAACTGATGAATGGGTAAATAAAAAGTGGTATCATAAAATTACTTGGAAAAAAAGAAATTAAGTATTGATAGTTAATACATGCTACATGGATAAACCTGAAAACATTATGCCAAGTGAAAAAAGCCAGTCATCAAGGACAATTTATTTCATGAATCCATTTATATGAAGTGTCCAGAATAAGCAAACCTATAAAAACAAAAAAGTAGATTGGTGGCTGCCTAAAGCTGGAGGGAATGGAAGTTGCGAGGTAATAGCTAAGAGATCCAGGATTTCCTTTAGAAAATTAAATTTTCTAAAATTGTTTATGGTGAGGATGCACAACTCTGTGAGTATACTAAAATAGCCATTGAATCATATAGTTTAAATGGGTGAAGTATATGTAGATGAGTTATATCTTACTATAACTGTTTAATAAAACAGATGGCAGATGAACCTATGAATACAAAAATAGGTTTAAAACTGACAGATGAACAGAAAGATAGTTGAAAGATGGATAGACAGTCAGATAAACAAATAGTGTAAAGGTAAACAAAGACAGATGGACAAGTGGCCACATAGAAGCACATACAGAAAGAGAGATAGATGATAGGTAGATAGATAGATGGTGGGTAGATACCTATATACTTGCATAAGGAGTTAGATAGAGAGACAGGCAGATGGCTAGATAGAGGGATAGATAGATGGACATACAAGCATTCACACAGACAGGTAGGTAAATAGGAAGGAAGAAACAAAAACAGAGATGATAGAAAGTAGGCATAAATATAGACAAAAAGATAGGTAGAAAGCCAAAATGACAAACATACAGAGACCTGCAGATAGACAGTTACTAGGACTGACAGACAGAAAGACAGATCTACTGATAGTGCAAAGACAGACAGAAATATAGACTAATGGACACTAAAAAACAGAAAGAAGATAGACATAAGCACACATAAATATATGCATACATAGACAGGAAGATGGACAGAAAATATAAAGACAGAAAAACAGACTGGCATGAAGACAGACACATGGACAATTAGACAGATGGAGAATTAGATATACAATTATTCTACTAATAGTAGTAAGACAAACAGAATGACAGAGAGACAGACACACAGAGAGATACAGAAACAGAGAAAAAAATCAGGAAAAAAAGAGACAGAAGGACAGATCAATATTATGATAGAGTGATATAGATGATGAAATGGATAAATAGACATATTGACAGATTGACAGAGAGACATATTGACAGCTATATAGATAGACAGGGAGCAGAGAGAGACTTAGAAATAGAGAAACAGAAAAATAGGCAGACAGAGAATCAGACAGAAAACCAACAGAGTAAACAGATGGTCAGATAGGTGAACAGAAATTAAGACATCTAATCAGTCAGAAGACAGACATATTGAAGGAGATATAGACAAATAGATGTATAAAGAGACGGACAGAGAAACAGACTATAGACACAGATAAATAGAATAAATAAGCATTCAGACACACAGACAAGTAGATAAATCAGGAAGAAAGATGGACAAGGGTTCCACTTATGTGATGCTGGCATGAGAGGCTCTGTGGGCCAGCAAAACAAGCGGAGCTGTGAAAACATTTAAAATATCTGAAAATAGTCCTAAGGACATACTGTACAACAAATGAAGAAACTTTTTTTTTTTAATTTTTGGCTGTGCTGTGTGGCTTGCAGGATCTTTGTTCCCTGACCAGGGATCGAACCTGTGCCCTTGGCAGTAAAAGCTCAGAGTCCTAACCACCGCCAGGAAATTCCCAACATTTATTTTTTAAATCAACTAACACTCAATAAAAACAGCAACAGTCTATAGTGTTTGAGGCACAACCAGCTCTCTTCCTCCCCAGCCTTCTCAGTGTGCTGAAAGCTCCTCTCCAGGTGGTGGCCAAGAAGGCAGGGCTCCTCTCCCCTCAGCTCCCCACTGACCAGCGTTTCTCATCCCCTGCAACTCCAAGTAAAGAAGCTAACTTCCTGGTTTGTGCAGCTGAGCAGTTGGGGGATCCCTTTGCCCACCCAGCGCCCAGAGAAGTGGCCAAGGACCCTTGAAAACAATCACCCTCTTAATTAAGAGCAAGGAGCAAACTATGGCCAGCCGGCTCACCACCCAAAGCAGGGTGGAGACAGCTAAAAGAGCCCTCCTGGGGTCAAAACACAGTGATCGCAAATACACAAACCACTCAACACAGTGTCTCTCTCTTTCTCACACACACCCCCCACTCCAATAAACTTCGTGCCCTCATATGTCACAGTGTCTCACACACAAAGCCCACCCAACACAGTGTCTGCCACAAACACACAACACTAAACACAGTTTCATACACTTGTGTCTCTAAACAGTGTTTCACAAACTCACACCATTAAGCAGATTGTCTCACACAAACCCCAAGAAACAGTGTCTCACAAATAAGCAAAACACTACTAAACACAGTCTGTCTCTCACAGACACACACAGCTAAACATAGTATCACACCACAATTCAAAACACTGTCTCACACACGGCAAACAAAGTATTTCACAGGCGCACACTCACATGACAACTGAGTCACACGCATCCTCCACTATACACGCATCTCACTGCAGTGCAATGGCTGTAATTACAGACCCATTGTCTGGATGTACAATTGTACATGTATATTATTGGTATGATTTTATAGTATAGCTTTGTTGTACAATAGATATGTTGAATAGCACAGAGAATGAATGGAGCCCACTGGCTGTGTGAGGAATTAGGTGGAACAGCACCTGTTGAGCCTGCAAGGAGGGATGGTTGAATAACTCAGAGTGGTTCTGCAGAAGAGTTGAATCACAGCCCGCAAGTTCAAGGGACGCAGTATGTGGCTGGGAAACTGCTGGTGAGCAGAGATTGGAAGTTGATGGCACAGCCTGGCTGGATGTTAATGTGAATATCATAGAGGAAGGCATCAAAGGGAAACTGCAGAGACACAGTAGGTGCTGTAAACTTAAAGAATAGAGTGTCATTCATCATCCCGTTATAGAAAAGGTTAAGTCGCAACCCACTGCAGTCACCCACTGACGGTGTACCCTGTGGGAAGTTCAGGATGAAAAAAAACAGGATGAGGCACTCTGTGCTTTGGATAAACCAGCTCCTAGATAGTTAGATGCATATCTCAGAGAGAATTTCAGCGAGCCCAGATTCTTGCATCTTCCCATACGTAGAAAAGCACCAAAATCTTTACCTCGAGATATCTGTTCTTTGTGACTAGCAGTAATCTTTTAACCAAGATGTATGCTTGAATACATGTATTCCCTAGCCAAAAAACTCATACATACACTGGCTGCTCCCCTACCTCTTTGGAACAGTTCCCCAGAGCTATCTGAGAGGCTGTCTCCCAGGCTATAGTCCTCAGTAAGACCCTGAATAATACTGAAACTTACAACTCTTATGTTGTGTGTTTTTCTTCGACAGTTTACAAGGAGAGAAGGTTGAATGGCACCCATGTGGGTGTGCATGGAGTGTACATTGAATGCTACAGATGGATGAGCAAGAGGTGGCTATTGATTCAGAGTGGGTGTGCTAGAGTGATATTTGAATGACAGAGCAGGTGGGCAAGATGCAGACTTAGGTTGGGGCACAATGGTGTTCAAGCAGCGGTTTTGAATCGACACAGCTGCTCCCAGGGGCTGAAAGTGAGAGTGGGTGTCCAAGGAGTGGAACTGGATGTTCAAAGGCTGAAAGATCATGTATAACAGCTGGAAATGAGGAGGCTCACAGTGGGTGTGCAAGGCACGTAAGCCAGATGACTCAGTTGGTGTGCAGACTATTAGGTGCATGGAACACCTAGATGAGCAAGGACTCATGTTAGGATGACGTAGAATGGGTGAGCAAGGAACTATTGTTTCTCTACGAGGAGTTGTGATTGAATGGCCCAGGCTGTGTGCAAAGTGTGGAAATGGAGAGAACAGCCTTGTTGTGCAGCAGCTGCCAGGTAAATAGCACAGAGGGGGCATGTCAGACAAAAGCCGGATGGAGTACAGTGGGTGTGCAAGGTAGTGGCCACCTGAAAACACTCTTACATCCCCCTCCAGTGGCAGGGCCAGAAGAAGGGGGAGAGAGGGTGTGGGCTGGGGAGAGGCAGGGCAGTCACAGGATGTACCTCCTGAGAAACTAAGTCTCCCCCTGGAGGCAGTGACCACCAGGCTGGAGAGTCTTAAGGAAGATGCCTTAGGTTTGCCTGGCCATTGCACACGCTCACCAAAACCTTTCTGCCACCTCTGGTGGGTGGGGTCAGCCCAGGCTAATCTGGTCCAGCTGGATGAGGTCTCTCATGAGGCCCAGTCATGGAAGCACCTCCTGAAAATGTTTTCTAAGTCCTCTCTGGAGGATAGAACCTGCCTGGTCCTAGATGAGCATGTTGAAAAATGTTTTAAAGTCCTTCTCCAGAGGCCTGGACCAATATTTCCCCAAAGGAATACTTCAGAAATGTTCTGGGAAGCGTGTAGGGTGACCAGCCCCATAAAAACTTCGGCAGGGCCTGGGGACCTTCCCAGGGCAGCAAGAGCTGGTCCAGCTGGTGTCCACCTCCGCAGGTGAGTTGGAAACATCTTCTGAAGGTGGTTCAATAAAAAGGGCCACGTGGACACTTCTCGGCCCGTCTTGGCTGGCGTCATCTCTCCTCTGAAGCAACACAGAAAACCTTCTGCAGGTGCATCCTGCAACAGGGCCCCATACCCGCCTATAACCGACACAAGCTGACTTTGGTGGAGTCCCTGGCACCCTCCCCAGAACTTCCTGGCCCCCCTCCAGAGGGAGACAGAGACATCTTCATGGTGTGCAACCGCCTGCACCCAGTGAAGGGTTGTGGTGGGACGGGGGCACCTCCTTGGCCTGACTGTACGAACTGAACAGTCCTGGCCCCCCCCCCGCCACATTTGGACATTTTTTGGTGGAGGCTGCTCATTACTGAGACCCCACAGGACTGAGGCATGACCAGGTGTGCAACCTCTAGGCCCCCTGGCCAACCCAGACCGCTGTCCCCACTCCAGGGGGTGGCCTGGAAATGGTAGGGAGATTCACACGCTCACCAAGGCCCAGGCGGAACCGTGCCCAGCCCCTCCCTTGCTGCCCACCAGCGTGGACTGTGACGAGCCTTGGTGCCCCAGGGCCTGCCTGTCCATCCTGGGATGTCCCCACCGCCAGAGGGGACAGAAGACATTGGGAGGCACACTGACCAAGCAGAGTCAGTGAGGCCCGGGTGCCCCCTGCCAAAGATAAACACAGCGAGACATGAATTAAAACCAGAAAACAGGTTTTACTCAGTAACTTCTGGCAGTAGGGGATAGAGCTGATCTCTGTTCCAGAGTGCAGAGCTGATTTGGGCATTTTAGGGGAGAATGATGGAGGGGCGTGTGGCGGCTGGGCACAGTCAGAGAGCTGAAGAAGTACACAGGGTTGCTCAGTGCAGATGCGATCTGTTCATCTGTTTGTTCACTGGCAGTTTTGGAAGTTAGGACAGAAACTGGGAGACAGAGGCCTTATCCTTAGTGATTACATTTCCAAGGGACGGCTCTCAGGTCCTTGAGAGAGATGCTTCTGAGTTGCAAGAGATACATACAATCACAGACCCCTTTCAGTAAGTCCTCTAAGAAAGGGAGGGCAGGGGCCAATCGTCAGGTGTTGGCTGGAACAAATAGTACACTTCATGTCAGCACTGGGCGTTCCCAAGCAGGTATTTTGTTTAGGGTGGGGGGCAGTGGTGGGACCTGGGGTCATCCTAGAGACACATGCTGCCAAAAGACAAGACACAGTTTGGTCAAGTCTTTTAGTGGAAGGGTTTGGATGGAGTTGTTCTGTGCCATGAGTTCTTTTTTTTTTTTTTTTAAGCACAAGGAGTGGTGTTTTGGTTGTTTGTTTTGTTTGTTTGTTTTAATTAATTAATTTATTTATTTCTGGCTGTGTTGGGTCTTTGTTTCTGTGCGAGGACTTTCTCTAGTTGCGGCGAGCGGGGGCCACTCTTCATCACGGTGCGCGGGCCTCTCACTGTAGCGGCCTCTCTTGTTGCGGAGCACAGGCTCCAGACGCGCAGGCTCAGTAGTTGTGGCTCACGGGCCCAGTTGCTCCGCGGCATGTGGGATCTTCCCAGACCAGGGCTCGAACCCGTGTCCCCTGCATTGGCAGGCAGATTCTCAACCACTGCGCCACCAGGGAAGCCCCTGCCATGAGTTCTTGCAGTTCTCACTCTCGGGGCCTCAGAGGGTGGGCCCCATGCAGCGGTGTGGGTGTGCATGGACAGCTTCCACAGTCGCCCCTCTCTGGCTGGATCATTCCAGGACTGTACAAAACATTGTGTGAGGTGCTCCCAATGCTGAGGGTGGGAAGCCGGTCCCAGACACCCTCTCCAAGCCTCCCTGGGTCCAGAAGTGGACATGGAAACATTTTCTAAAGGGGCGTGTGATGACAGGGCCCCATGCGGGACTGTGGCTGGACCATCGGCCCCTCCACAGCATCTCTGGCAGGCCACTCACACACATCTCCGTGTGTCTCTGGAGGCACATCTGTCCACTGAGCCAAACCTAGGACTGTGGCCGGGACAGTGCTATCACTGGGCCTCCCTGTCCATCCCAGATCAGTCTCTGCCTCCAAAAGGGACTTAGGAAAAATTTCAACAGGCACATCTGGTAACCAGGCCCCATGCAGGACTGTGCCTAGGCCCCAGTACCACCCCATGGCATCCCTACCCAGTGCTATGCACAGAGAAGACTTGGAGACATTTTCCACAGTTGACCAGGGCCCATGCCTGACCATGGTCAGGACACTCCATGGGGCTCGCTGGCCATCCCAGGCCAGTCTCCACCACTGATGAGAGCTTAGGAAAGTGGTTGGGTGCCTGCAGTGCCCCCTTCTCTGGTTGGGACATGAAAACATTTGGGGGGCTGCACGAAATGACCAGGCCCACACGGGATACCACCAGGCCTGGGCACGTCCTTCTTGATTCTCACTGGCTCCCCATCATTGGAATGGGTCTTAGGAATGTTTTAGGAGTGACTTCTACGACTGGGCCCCATGAGGCACCCTTCCAGGGGCCTCTCTGGCCAGCTCAGACCAATCCCCATTTGTAAGGGGGATACAGAAACAACAGGTGAGATGAAGACTCCCTCTTGGAGCCTCCATGTCGGTCACAGGCTGGTGTTCACCACCAAAGTGGGACATAAAATGTCCTGTGGGCACATCAAAAACGGGACCTCACACACTACTCTCCCTGGGCAGCCCTTGCTGACTTGGGCCAGTGCCCACCTCCTTCAGAGGTGAACATCTAGAGGCCATCCAATGACCAGACCCACACAGGACCAGGGCCTGACCCTTAGTGCCCTCTCAGACCTCCCTGGCAGGCTCATGGTGGCACACACCCACCCTTTGAGGGGAACTTGGAAATGTTTTTGGAGGCACACTAATGACTTGGGCCCATGCAGGACCATAGCTGTGTCCACGCTGCCCTCCCCTGCTTCCCATCTGGCTTGGGCCAGTCTCGGCCAGAGTGGGACTAGGAACACTCAGGTGGGTGCTGCTGACAGCCGGGCCTTTGTGGGACTGTGGCAGAGCCCAGAGCCCTCTCCAGGCCTCCCTGGCAGGCCGTTCACATCTCAGCCACTGGAGGGGGATTGAGAAATGTTTTGGGGAGGCACCCTTTTCATTCAGAGTCAGATACCAGCCCAGGTCAACAGGGAGGCCCCAGGGGGCACCCCAGTTCTGGCCATGGTCCCACTTGGAGACTAAAAGGTGGGTGCACATTCTGAAGATATTGATGTCTCCCTCTTGAGGGGGTCATCACCGAGACAAGCCTGGAGGCTGCAGAGGCACCTTGGCCCTGGCTGTGCTCCTGCCTGGTGACTGGTCCTTGGAGGCACCTCAAAACATTTCTAAGCCTCTCTGTGGTGTGGAAAAGCCTGGGCAGGCCAGGGAGGCCTGGAGAAGGAGCCTGGATAGGTCCTGGTATTGGGATCCCTACCCCCAAAGTTTCTAATTCCCCTTCCAAGGCCAGGACCAGCCCCATTAGTACAGACAGGCCTGGGGAGGGCACTCTGACCACAATCCTGCATCAGTCCTGGTCACTGGCTATATCTCCCCCAAACATTTCCAATTTCCCCTCCAAAGTGGGCAACACCTCAGGCTGGCCATGGATGAAGGGAAGGGCATTGCACCTCCCCCAAACTTTTGTAAGTTCCCTCTAAAAGCCAGCCCAACTTGGCTGGGCATGTAGATCTGTGGTAGGCATCCCTAGACTGGCACAGTCCCATATACGGCACACTCGACAGAAACACCCCTTAGGTATCTCTAAGTCCCTCCAAAGGGGACATTGGCACAGGCTGGACAGGAGGATGGGGATGGCACCCTTCGCCAGGTTGCAGTGGTGCCTGGGGCCTGTTCTTTGCATGCACTTCCAGAAGATTCATCCAGGGGCCATTCTGGAGGGCTGCACTGGCCTAGGCCAGCAAGGGACACATGGCAGTGCACCCAGCCTGTTTGCTATCCTGTCTTTGTATGTTCTTTCCAAAAATGTTCCCACATCCCCTGCAGAGTGGGTGACCAGCCTTTGAGGCCCACAGAGGGTATCTGGGGCCCAATTGTAGTTTGAATGGGGCTCAGTCATCAGAGGCACCTCTAGAAAAAATTTCCAATTCCCCTTCCAGAATGGGAACCTTGGCCCAGGCCAGCCAGGGAGGCCTGGGAGAGTAGCTCAGTCCCTACTGGGTCCAAGTCATTGGGAGCGCCCTGTGGAAAGTTTTCTAAGTATCCCTCCAGAGGTCAAGACCAACCAGCTAGATGGGGAGGCAGGAAAGACACATGTAAGTGTGTATGTATACTTTGATTTTGGAGATGTACAATAAGCAATTATAGATCTGGAGTGCTAAGGAAAATGTGAGCTGCATACACAAATTTGAGAGTTATAAACACACAGATGACAGTTGAGACTGGAGTAGAAAAGACTGCCTAGGGAGAGAGTATAAATTCCATTTCGCAGAATCATTTCTACTGCTATGATTTTCCCCTTCTTGTGGGATTTGTGCAGTTGTGTGCAGCCTATGTTTTAGGTAGCTGTTTGTGTCCCCTCAAAATTGATAATTTGAAATCCTAATGCCCAATATGCTGGTATTTGGGAGGTGATTAGAAAAGGAGGGTGGAGCCCTCAAGAATGGAACGAGTGCCCTTATAAAAGAGGCCCCAGTGAGCTCCCTTACCCCTTTCACCATGTGAGGACACAACCAGAAGTCTGCTTCCAGCAAGCGGGCCCTCACCCAATCATGCTGGCACCCTGATCTCAAAATCCAGCCTCCAGAACTATGAGAAATAAGTTTCTGTTGTTTATAAGCCACCCAGTATGTGGTACTTTGTTACAGCAGCCCAAACAGACTGAGACAGTGGTGTATCAGCTATCTTTTACTACGGTAATGCAATGTAATAAACCATGTGAAAACCTAGTAGATCCCTAAAAGAAAAAAAAATTTAATAGTTCTATGTAACAAGTCTTGGAATGGTTGCGAGGAATACTTAACGGAAACAGTTTTAAAGTACAGTTTTAATTATGAACAACAGCAAAGACATTACTCTACCTCTGGCCAAGGGGGTTTACCAAGTTCTCCTTGGGCCACTGGGAGTCATTGGCAAGAGGGGGAGGTGTAGCGCTCAGCCTGTGTGTGGGACAACGCACTTTCCTTACACCTGCCGGAGCGTGGGCCATGTACTGTGGCCCTTGTAAGCAGAGGGGAACCGAAAGATCACTGGAGATCACCTCTAGGAGAAACTGAAGCTTAGAGAAGAATGGGCAACTAACGGATTATGGTACCTGAAAGTGCAGGTGCAAACAGATACACCGAATGAGAAGTGGCTGCTCTCAAAACATTAGGAGTTAAACCATCAACCAAGGTTAGCCAGAGACTATTATTAATAAAACTAATAATAACGGCTACCCCTTTTAAGACGTTCCTAAACTTAACCAGGTGAGACTGGAGAACACACACCCAAACCACCAACAAAAACCAGAGCCCAGACTTAACGCGACTGCAGCGCGAACTCTCGCGAGAGAGGCCGCAGCCTCGCTCAACTAGGCGGTAGCTCGAACACTCGCGAGAGCGAGCGCGACCTCGCGAAGGGCTGTGGGAGTGCCGGAGGTATGGCGTCTCCGGCTCCGTCTTGGAGCTGGCTGGACCGAAGGCAAGAACGCGATGTGCGCGAGCTCGTCCGCCTTGTGGCGGGCGTCCATGACGAGGCGGACCCCAACTTCCAGCTCGCCTTGCACTTCGCTTGGTCCAATTTCAGGTGCGGGCGCGGCACCGGAGCCGGGGACGGGAAGGGGACTGGCGAGGTGTGGGGCGCGTGGCGCGACCGGCAGAGCCCCAGCTCGCCTTGCAGCTCCAGCTGCTTGGTGACCTCGCGCCTTCTGGGTCCCCGACGCGGTGACACACGCAAGCTCAAACAGTGGGTTGTGGGTTGCTGGGGGTCGTCCTCCCGTCTTAGAAGTGCGCCCCTAGGGAAGGGTTCTGTCTGTCCAGTTCCCTGCCCCGCCCACTGCGCTTAGCGCGGGCCACTGCCCATCAAACAATTTTTTGAATGGATGGGTGAGTAAAGTTTTAGAGCAAAATAATGGTCATACCCTATTTAAAACTGTATTCTCGCTGACTCTCCCTCCCTGCTCGGGCCACTCCAGATCTCTTTTACCCTGCTCTTTTTCTTTTTCCAAAACGCGTAGCATGACACATTGGATAACTTACCTGTTGTTACTGTTTGTCGTCTCCTCCCCCACCTTCATGCAGAATACAGGTTCCACTAGGGTAGGGATCTTCGTCTGTTTTGTTCATTTCTTATCCCAGCACCTAGAACAGTTCTTGGCATAGAGCACACCAGGCCGCCTAATGTAACTTCTAATACAGTTTTTCATGTAATTAATTTTTAAAGATTTATTCAGTTTAGGTACTTAGGTGAAGTCAGAGCTCCCGTTTTTCTTTATGGAACATGTAAATTAGACGATACTGTTTTGATCATTACCTGTAATTAAATTATTATTTTTAAAAAATTATTATTAGAAGAATGTTAGTCATTGTTAATATTCTACCTGTTTAATTTCAATAGAAATCTTCTTTTTTTTCAGTTCAATTAATTGAGTATTTTTGAAGTACTTGCTATTTATCTTATTCAAAGCAAACATAAGACATAGCCCTTCTCCCAAAAGAGCTAAAAATTTAATTGAGGAAAATGCCCATATACGCATGAAACTGGAAACTGCAATTGTAATACAAAGCAAACAAGAACCCACTCTTATTAGTTATGGGATCTAGTTTTTCTTGGTCATTTTCCAAAGTATTCCCAATGGCCTTGCTTCCCTCATATCATTTTATCTTTAAAGTCACCTTTTTTTGGGATAGTTAATCATTTTAATGATCATTCAGATGTCGTTCTCCCTTGTAGGTTTCTGTTGTGTTTTTTTTTTTCACACACACACACTGTATTTTATTTTTACAAGAGATGAATAGACTGACACCAAGCATTGTACATGGATGACCACAACAAAAGCAACAATGATTGCAATTACCAAACATGAAACACACTCATACTATGTCATAATATTGACATTCAGTCCAGTAATCCTCCACTGTAACAGCTCCTTTACTTTGCAGTGAAAATTGATTTGTATATTCTTTGCCTCTGTGTCCTTGTGGGATTTTTTTTTTTTAATTCAGACAGAAAGTCACAAAAATTATACTCATCCTCATCAGTTCACTCAGTCCCATGTAATTTTTTTTTTCATCTTGATCTTTTGTTAGCACTTTTATGAGTTCATCAGTTTTTCATTAGAGTTCTGAAAATGCTTATTCATTCAGTTCAGCAGTACAGTCAGTTACCAGAAACCTGTACTTGTCAGTCTTTTCCATGAATTTCTTGAAGATGAAACCCTTTTATAGGAACATATTTGCAAAAGCATCAGAGCACACCCAGAACTGTCTGTAAATGACAAAAGACTTAAAAATGACTACAGTTAAAGATTTGATGAAAGTTCATAATAATGCAGTTGACAAGAAAATTAGTTATTTCTGAGATATACATTTTAAAGTAATAACTAGGATTATGACTTATAACATTATACCAGAACATATAAGATTTTTAGAAATTTCATGTAATGTCTAAAACATTTATATTAACATATTTCCATACAAATAACCCAATGAAAGTTTAGTATTAGTTGTTTTGTTTGTTTGTTTTTTTATACTGCAATTTCTTATTAGGCATCAATTTTACACACATCAGTGTATACATGTCAATCCCAATCGCCCAATTCAGCACACCACCATCCCCACCCCACCGCAGTTTTCCCCCCTTGGTGTCCATATGTCTGTTCTCTACATCTGTGTCTCAACTTCTGCCCTGCAAACCAGCTCATCTGTACCATTTTTCTAGGTTCCACATACATGCGTTAATATACGATATTTGTTTTTCTCTTTCTGACTTACTTCACTCTATGACAGTCTCTAGGTCCATCCACGTCTCAACAAATGACTCAATTTC
Organism: Balaenoptera acutorostrata; assembly: GCF_949987535.1. Taxonomy (NCBI): domain Eukaryota; kingdom Metazoa; phylum Chordata; class Mammalia; order Artiodactyla; family Balaenopteridae; genus Balaenoptera; species Balaenoptera acutorostrata. Next base: position 98,555,223 of record NC_080071.1, read on the forward strand.
GTTCCTTTTTATGGCTGAGTAATATTCCATTGTATATATGTACCACATCTTCTTTATCCATTCGTCTGTTGATGGGCATTTAGGTTGCTTCCATGACCTGGCTATTGTAAATAGTGCTGCAATGAACATTCGGGTGCATGTGTCTTTTTTTTTTTTTATAAATTTATTTATTTATTTATGGCTGTGTTGGGTCTTCGTTTCTGTGCTAGGGCTTTCTCTAGTTGTGGCAAGTGGGGGCCACTCTTCATCGCGGTGCGCGGGCCTCTCACTATCGCGGCCTCTCCCGTTGCGGAGCACAGGCTCCAGACGCGCAGGCTCAGTAGTTGTGGCTCACGGGCTTAGCTGCTCCGCGGCATGTGGGATCCTCCCAAACCAGGGCTCGAACCCGTGTCCCCTGCATTGGCAGGCAGACTCCTAACCACTGCGCCACCAGGGAAGCCCGCATGTGTCTTTTTGAATTATGGTTTTCTCTGGGTATATGCCCAGTAGTGGGATTGCTGGGTCATATGGTAAGTCTATTTTTAGTTTTTTAAGGAACCTCCATATTGTTCTCCATAGTGGCTGTATCAATTTACATTCCCACCAACAGTGCAAGAGGGTTCCCTTTTCTCCACACCCTCTCCAGCATTTGTTGTTTGTAGATTTTCTGATGATGCCCATTCTAACTGGTGTGAGGTGATACCTCATTGTAGTTTTGATTTGCATTTCTCTAATAATTAGTGATGTTGAGCACCTTTTCATGTGCTTCGTGGCCGTCTGTATGTCTTCTTTGGAGAAATGTCTATTTAGGTCTTCTGCCCATTTTTGGATTGGGGTGTTTGTTTCTTTAATATTGAGCTGAATGAGCTGTTTATATATTTTGGAGATTAATCCTTTGTCTGTTGATTCGTTTGCAAATATTTTCTCCCATTCTGAGGGTTGTCTTTTTGTCTTGTTTATGGTTTCCTTTGCTGTGCAAAAGCTTTGAAGTTTCATTAGGTCCCATTTGTTTATTTTTGTTTTTATTTCCATTACTCTAGGAGGTGGATCAAAAAAGATCTTGCTGTGATTTATGTCAAAGAGTGTTCTTCCTATGTTTTCCTCTAAGAGTTTTATAGTGTCCAGTCTTACATTTAGGTCTCGAATCCATTTTGAGTTTATTTTTGTGTATGGTGTTAGGGAGTGTTCTAATTTCATTCTTTTACATGTAGCTGTCCAGTTTTCCCAGCACCACTTATTGAAGAGACTGTCTTTTCTCCATTGTATCTCTTTGCCTCCTTTGTCATAGATTAGTTGGCCATAGGTGCGTGGGTTTATCTCTGGGCCTTCTATCCTGTTCCATTGATCTATATTTCTGTTTTTGTGCCAGTACCATATTGTCTTGATTACTGTAGCTTTGTAGTATAGTCTGAAGTCAGGGAGTCTGATTCCTCCAGCTCCGTTTTTTTCCCTCAAGACTGCTTTGGCTATTCGGGGTCTTTTGTGTCTCCATACAAATTTTAAGATGATTTGTTCTAGCTCCGTAAAAAATGCCATTGGTAATTTGATAGGGATTGTATTGAATCTGTAGATTGCTGTGGGTAGTATAGTCATTTTCACAATACTGAATCTTCCAATCCAAGAACATGGTATATCTCTCCATCTGTTGGTATCATCTTTAATTTCTTTCATCAGTGTCTTATAGTTTTCTGCATACAGGTCTTTTGTCTCCCTAGGTAGGTTTATTCCTAGGTATTTTATTCTTTTTGTTGCAATGGTAAATGGGAGTGTTTCCATAATTTCTCTTTCAGATTTTTCATCATTAGTGTATAGGAATGCAAGAGATTTCTGTGCATTAATTTTGTATCCTACAACTTTACCATATTCATTAATTAGCTCTAGCAGTTTTCTGGTGGCAGTTTTAGGATTCTCTATGTATAGTATCATGTCATCCGCAAACAGTGACAGTTTTACTTCTTCTTTTCCAATTTGTATTCCTTTTATTTCTTTTTCTTCTCTGATTGCCGTGGCTAGGACTTCCAGAACTATGTTGAATAATAGTGGTGAGAGTGGACATCCTTGTCTTGTTCCTGATCTTAGAGGAAATGCTTTCAGTTTTTCACCATTGAGAATGATGTTTGCTGTGGGTTTGTCATATATGGCCTTTATTATGTTGAGGTAGGTTCCCTCTATGCCCACTTTCTGGAGAGTTTTTATCAGAAATGGGTGTTGAATTTTGTCAAAAGCTTTTTCAGCATCTATTGAGATGATCGTATGGTTTTTCTTCTTCAATTTGTTAATATGGTGTATCACATTGATTGATTTGCGTATATTGAAGAATCCTTGCATCCTTGGGATAAATCCCACTTGATCGTGGTGTATGATCCTTTTAAGTGTTGTTGGATTCTGTTTGCTAGTATTTTGTTGAGGATTTTTGCATCTATATTCATCAGTGATATTGGTCTGTAATTTTCTTTTTTTGTAGTATCTTTGTCTGGTTTTGGTATCAGGGTGATAGTGGCCTCATAGAATGAGTTTGGGAGTGTTCCTTCCTCTGCAATTTTTTGGAAGAGTTTGAGAATGATGGGTGTTAGCTCTTCTCTAAATGTTTGATAGAATTCACCTGTGAAGCCATCTGGTCCAGGACTTCTGTTTATTGGAAGATTTTTAATCACAGTTTCAATTCCATTACTTGTGATTGGTCTGTTCATATTTTCTGTTTCTTCCTGGTTCAGTCTTGGAAGGTTATACCTTTCTAAGAATTTGTCCATTTCTTCCATGTTGTCCATTTTATTGGCATAGAGTTGCTTGTAGTAGTCTCTTAGGATGCTTTGTATTTCTGTGGTGTCTGTTGTAACTTCTCCTTTTTCATTTCTAATCTTATTGATTTGAGTCCTCTCCCTCTTTTTCTTGATGAGTCTGGCTAATGGCTTATCAATTTTGTTTATCTTCTCTAAGAACCAGCTTTTAGTTTTATTGATCTTCGCTATTGTTTTCTTTGTTTCTATTTCATTTATTTCTGCTCTGATCTTTATGATTTCTTTCCTTCTACTAACTTTGGGTTTTGTTTGTTCTTCTTTCTCTAGTTTCTTTAGGTGTAAGGTTAGATTGTTTACGTGAGATTTTTCTTGTTTCTTGAGGTAGGCTTGTATAGCTATAAACTTCCCTCTTAGAACTGCTTTTGCTGCATCCCATAGGTTTTGGGTCGTCGTGTTTTCATTGTCATTTGTCTCTAGGTATTTTTTGATTTCCTCTTTGATTTCTTCAGTGATCTCTTGGTTATTTAGTAACGTATTGTTTAGCCTCCATGTGTTTGTCTTTTTTACGTTTTTTCCCCTGTAATTCATTTCTAATCTCATAGCGTTGTAGTCAGAAAAGATGCTTGATATGATTTCAATTTTCTTAAATTTACTGAGGCTTGACTTGTGACCCAAGATGTGATCTATCCTGGAGAATGTTCTGCGTGCACTTGAGAAGAACGTGTAATCTGCTGTTTTTGGATGGAATGTCCTATAAATATCAATTAAATCTATCTGGTCTATTGTGTCATTTAAAACTTCTGTTTCCTTATTTATTTTCATTTTGGATGATCTGTCCATTGGTGTAAGTGAGGTGTTAAAGTCCCCCACTATTATTGTGTTACTGTCAATTTCCTCTTTTATAGCTGTTAGCAGTTGCCTTATGTATTGAGGTGCTCCTATGTTGGGTGCATATATATTTATAATTGTTATATCTTCTTCTTGGATTGATCCCTTGATCATTATGTAGTGTCCTTCCTTGTCTCTTGTAATATTCTTTATTTTAAAGTCTATTTTATCTGATATGAGTATAGCTAGTCCAGCTTTCTTTTGATTTCCATTTGCATGGAATATCTTTTTCCATCCCCTCACTTTCAGTCTGTATGTGTCCCTAGGTCTAAAGTGGGTCTCTTGTAGACAGCATATATATGGGTCTTGTTTTTGTATCCATTCAGCAAGCCTGTGTCTTTTGGTTGGAGCATTTAATCCATTCATGTTTAAGGTAATTATCGATATGTATGTTCCTATGACCATTTTCTTAATTGTTTTGGGTTTGTTTTTGTAGGTCCTTTTCTTCTCTTGTGTTTCCCACTTAGAGAAGTTCCTTTAGCATTTGTTGTAGAGCTGGTTTGGTGGTGCTGAATTCTGTTAGCTTTTGCTTGTCTGTAAAGCTTTTGATTTCTCCATCAAATCTAAATGAGATCCTTGCCGGGTAGAGTAATCTTGGTTGTAGGTTCTTCCCTTTCATCACTTGAAGTATATCATGCCACTCCCTTCTGGCTTGTAGAGTTTCTGCTGAGAAATCAGCTGTTAACCTTATGGGAGTTCCCTTGTATGTTATTTGTCGTTTTTCCCTTGCTGCTTTCAATAATTTTTCTTTGTCTTTAATTTTTGCCAATTTGATTACTATGTGTCTCAGCGTGTTTCTCCTTGGGTTTATCCTGTATGGGACTCTCTGCGCTTCCTGGACTTGGGTGGCTATTTCCTTTCCCATGTTAGGGAAGTTTTCAACTATAATCTCTTCAAATATTTTCTCTGGTCCTTTCTCTCTCTCTTCTCCTTCTGGGACCCCTATAATGCGAATGTTGTTGCATTTAATGTTGTCCCAGAGGTCTCTTAGGCTGTCTTCATTTCTTTTCATTCTTTTTTCTTTATTCTGTTCTGCAGCAGTGAATTCCACCATTCTGTCTTCCAGGTCACTTATCCGTTTTTCTGCCTCAGTTATTCTGCTATTGATTCCTTCTAGTGTAGTTTTCATTTCAGTTATTGTATTGGTCATCTCTGTTTGTTTGTTCTTTAATTCTTCTAGGTCTTTGTTAATCATTTCTTGCATCTTCTCAATCTTTGCCTCCATTCTTATTCCGAGGTCCTGGATCATCTTCACTATCATTATTCTGAATTCTTTTTCTGGAAGGTTGCCTATCTCCACTTCATTTAGTTGTTTTTCTGGGTTTTTTCCTTGTTCCTTCATCTGGTATATAGCCCTCTGCCTTTTCATCTTATCTATCTTTCTGTAACTGTGGTTTTTTTGTCCACAGGCTGCAGGATTGTAGTTTTTCTTGCTTCTGCTGTCTGCCCTCTGGTGGTTGAGGCTATCTGAGAGGCTTAATGGGAGGCTCTGGTGGTGGGTAGAGCTGACTGTTGCTGTGGTGGTCAGAGCTCCGTAAAACTTTAATCCACTTGACTGTTGATGGGTGGGGCTGGGTTCTCTCCCTGTTGGTTGTTTTGCCTGAGGCAACCCAACACTGGAGCCTACCTAGGCTCTTTGGTGGGGTTAATGGCAGACTCTGGGAGGGCTCACGCCAAGGAGCACTTCCCAGAACCTCCACTGCCAGTGTCCCTGTCCCCACGGTGAAACAGAGCCACCCCCCGCCTCTGCAGGAGACCCCCCCAACACCAGCAGGTAGGTCTGGTTCAGTCTCTCCCAGGGTCACTGCTCCTTCCCCTGGGTCCCGATGCGCACACCACTCTGTGTGTGCCCTCCAAGAGTGGGGTCTCCGCTTCCCCCAGTCCCATCGAAGTCCTGCAATCAATTCCCACCAGGCTTCAAAGTCTGATTCTCTAGGAATTCCTCCTCCCGTTGCCAGACCCCCAGGTTGGGAAGCCTGACGTGGGGCTCAGATCCTTCACTCCAGTGAGTGGACTTCTGTGGTATAAGTGTTTGCCAGTCTGTGAGTCTCCCACCCAGCAGTTATGGGATTTGATTTTACTCTGATTGCGCCCCTCCTACCGTCTCACTGTGGCTTCTCCTCTGTCCTTGGACGTGGGGTATCCTCCTTGGTGAAGTCCAGTGTCTTCCTGTCGATGATTGTCCAGCAGACAGTTGTGATTCTAGTGCTCTCGCAATAGGGAGTGTGAGCATGTCCTTTTACTCCGCCATCTTGGTTAATCCCCAATAGAAATCTTCTTGAATAGTAAACAGTTTTGCAAAATCTGTAATCTTGATTATCAACCTTAATGATCATAAAGTGCCTACTTGGTTTATAATAAGAATAGATGAGTCTAACAGCCCCCCCAAGTTTCTGAAATAAAATACTCAGTTCTTAAATGTAACTTATAAATATAACAATGCCTGAATAGGTGATATAAATAGAGATATTTAAATGCTGTATCTCAAATAATTTTTCTATTAATATTTCTAAATGACAGTAGGTAAGTGGACATCATTTTAGAGTTGGGAGAGGCATTAGCAGTTATTATCTACTTTTGCACATTGAGAAACTAAATTATTATAAGTAAAGTGGTATTCCAGTCAGCCATTTATTGGGTTAGAATTAGATATGTTATTTAGTAGTATAATTTACTTCTTTTAAGTACAGATTGTGTGGCTTTGATACTAAAAGATGAAAAACAAGAGGTGAGTGAGCTGTACTATAATTTCATGATGCTTTAATCCATCAGAAAAATGAACAATTCATGTTTGTTTTTTAAAAAACTGTGACCACATTCTAGGCCTTAGAAATTCATAGATAGGTGAAATAAAGCTTCTGTCCTTCAGTAAGACAGACAAAAATTAATTACATATGATATAGAATAGGACTTCTTAACCTGAGGGCCTGAAGATAGAATTCAGGTGTTATGGATTTGGACAAGAAAAAAATTACACTAACCTCTAACTAAAAAGTAGCATTTCCTTCAACTATGAATGAAAGCAACAAGTAGTTGCTTATTGTATGACTGTGTCACCAGCAGAAATCACATATTTCACTGCCATATTGTAGTTATTGCAGATATTTTTAAATGTTATTTACTGTTACATAGTTATGAACCCACTGCTAGATTTTGTTATTTAATGCTGTAACAAAGATATATGTTTCTTACTGTATCACAAACTGTAAAAAAATATTTCACAACTGTATTTCAGTATGCTTGGCTTCCTTTGTATTTCATTTTATGATTAAAAGCATTATCCTGAGAAGGGGTCCCTAGGATTCACTGGGCTTTGCTGGCATAAACAGATTAGGAACCCCTGCTATAGAATGTGTTGTGCTGGACTTGGATGCAGGGCATTATGAAAAGACAGAGAAGCCAGAGGACAGGGTTGGGTAGCTCAGGACAACCTGTGTCCTGTGGAAAGAATGCTTGAGCAGTCTCTCAGATTCAGTGGTTGTTTGCATGAATGATAGAGGTGATAACAGGGAGAGAGGTACACTCACTGGAGACATATAGCTGAGAATCGGGTGTCGGGGAGATGTGCAGGGCTGTGAGACTAATCTGCTTAGCTATATGACAAGATTGTTATAAGAATTACATTTTCTCTTTTAGATTTCATCGTTTCTTAGATGTCAACAGCCACAAAGTAGAAAAGACAATAGAAGGGTAAGTAAGTTTACATGTGTGTATATATGTGTGCATGTTCAGATATATATGAATTTTCTTATAGACCTTTTTATTAATATAGCTTTATAGTTATCAGTTGATTTTTTTTAATGTTTTAGGATTTATGAAAAATTCATCATTCATTCTGATCTCAGCAAAGCTGCTAGTTGGAAGAGATTAACTGAGGAATTTCTAAATGCATCACTTCCAAGCATAAAGGAAATCAAGGTATGCTATATTGTGAGATCTCTGTATTTTACTGTTTCTAATCTGATTATTGTCAGCCTGTTTCTATTAACATTTAAACATTCATTCTGTTTTAGTATTGTCCACTGACTAGAACCAGAATCTCCTGGAAATTGACTTAAGTGTTGCCATCAAATCCAGTGTGTCTCAAGCTTGTGATGAAAGAAGAAGTATGTTCTTGTTTAATCATCTTAGCCCCAACCTATTATGGAAATTGAGATCAGAGATTGGCAGAAATAATAGCACTATCTGGCTGTCCTTAAACTTTTAAATGACTTCTCTGCACTTGGCAATAATAATTATCCATATATTGCTCACTAGATGCCAGGTACTGTTCTAAGGACTTCCATGTTCGATCATGGATCCCCAAGACCACCCTTAGGCTCAATGATTCACTGGAAGGATTCACAGAGCTCCAAAAAAAAAAAAATTGCTCTCCTTACTGTTATGGTTTATTACAGTGAAAGGATACAGATTTAAAATGAGCAAAGGGAAAAGGCATGGGGTGAAGTCCAGAAGAAACCAGGCACAAGCTTCCAGATGTCCCTTCCCAGTGAACTTGCATGGGGATGCACTGAACTCTCCCAGTGACAAAATGTTGCAAACTAGGGAAACTCTCCTGAGTCTTGGTGTCCAGGGTTTTTTTGGGGGTCAGTCACATGGATATGCAGTGCCCATGTGGCTGACCTTAGCTACTCAATCTCCAGCACTCCCAGAGGTCAAACCAAGGACTTCAGGCCTACAAAATCATTCACCATAAGTCACATTGTTAGCATAAACTGTCTGGTCAGGCTGATACAGTGTGGCCCAAAGAATGGCATACAAATATACTGTACTAGCAGGATATTCCAAGGGCTCAGAGGATATCTTAGGAGCCAGTCAAGGGCCAGTCCTGAAGATCTTTGAGATGTTCAGGGTTTGGGCAACCCAGGCCTCCTGAGTTAACCCTTTAGTGCATACATATATTAACTCAATCTTCACAATAACCTCTGTGGAGTATTCTGTTATTGATAGGCTTTCCCTTTGTCTGCACTGAGTTGGTGGCCTAAGAAAGAAAGCTTTAGATAATTTTTAAAACTGTCCATAAATTTAAGGAAGGGCTATAAAGGTATTTCTGGAGGAGAGAACTGCAGTGCTATGAACCCATGCCCTAAGGATTAGAAATACACTTCTGTGATTGTTCCTGCACGGAGCATTTTGCAAGAGAAGGAGGCAAATCTTTTTTTATATCTCTTCTTGATTCATTTTGTATAGCTTTCTGGGTAGATTATAGAACTTAGTAATTTAGGCACTGTGACACCATAATATCAATAATAAACATAAAGGCAAGCATTTTCAGGGCATTCACTACGCGCCAGGCACTGTTAGTCCAATAAAGACCATCTTCAGTACATACTGTTACTATCATTTTGCCAGGCAAATGCCCCAATCTCAGTTTCATCTGTACCAGTGAAAATACCTACGTGGTGCAGAATAATTAAATGAAACAGTGAGTGTCACTTCTGATTCCTACTTTGACCTTTTTGTTGCCGTCTTTGGCTGTTTTTCTGTACAGCCCCAGGGCAGGGCTCACGGAACACCGTGGAACCACGTTCCCTAGTTCTTCAGTGGCACGTCCTGTGTCCTGCACCTGCCCTTCGCCTTGTGCCTGAGGAGTCTCGTCATTTAATATTAAATGCAAATATTCTCTGTACGTACTATGCATTTAACTTGTTTATTATGTTTGTTATTGTTTATTTCCTGGCTTCCCTTTAACATAGGAGTTTTACAGGGGTAGGCTTTGCTTCTGATTTCTCAGGCACCTAGAACAGAGTAGACAATAGATATTTGTTGAGGAAATAAATCTGTGTATTCCTTTCTGCCTTGCTGTCCCTCTCTGTCCTTGGCTTCTTCCCCACTTACACAGGCAGAGTTGGTTGGTTGCCCTTTTCTCCTTTGCTGTGGCGTCTTTGACACATCTCTTGTAGTGCAGCAATAACGTCACATTTTTTCAGCTTTATCGATATATAACTTACCATAAAATTCCTCCATCCTGAATGTACAGTTCACTGATTTTTAGTAGATATGTAGTTATGCAACCACAGTCCAGTTTTAAAACATTTCCGTCACCCCAGAAGTTCTCCTCAAGCCCAGTTTTTTTGCAGTCAATGCCTGCTCTCACCCCAGCCCCACACAACTACTGATCTACTTACTGTATGTATAAATTTGCCCTTCTGGACATTTCATATAAATGAGATTATACAATATCCAGTTTTTGTGTCTGCTTTTCTTTCATGATGTTTTTGAGGTTCATCCATGTGTAGCATGTGTCCATATTCTATTCCTTTTAATTAATGAATAGTATTCCATTGTATGGATATGGCCACATTTTGCTTAATCACCAGTGGATGACATTTGGATTGTTGCCAGTTTTTGGTTAGTATGAATAATGAACTGCTGTGAATATTCTCATATGAGCTTTCTTCACGCTTCTTGGTAGATTTCTGGGAGTGGAAGGTCTGGTTTATATGGTAACCTTAGGTTTAACCTTTAAAAACACTGCAAAATTATTTCCCAAAGTGGCTGTATCGTTTTATATTCCCATAACAGTGTTTAAGTGTTCCAGTTTCTCCACATCCTTTCCAACACTTGTTATTGTTTGTCTTTTTGATTGTAGACATCCTAGAGAGTAGGTAGTAATGTCTTCTATGGTTTGATTTACATTTCCCAAGTGACTAACGATGTTGAGCATTTTATCATGTGCTTTTTAGCCATTTGTATGCCTCTGTGATATTCATTTGAGTCTTTTTTTTTTTTTTATGGCTGTGTTGGGTATTCGTTTCTGCGTGAGGGCTTTCTCTAGTTGCGGCAAGTGGGGGCCACTCTTCATCGCGGTGCGTGGGCCTCTCACTATCGCGGCCTCTCTTGTTGCGGAGCACAGGCTCCAGACGCGCAGGCTCAGCAATTGTGGCTCACGGGCCTAGTTGCTCTGCGGCATGTGGAATCTTCCCAGACCAAGGCTCGAACCCGTGTCCCCTGCATTGGCAGGCAGATTCTCAACCGCTGCGCCACCAGGGAAGCCCCTCATTTGAGTCTTTTAACCATTTTTAAATTGGATTGTTTGTCTTCTTATTAAATCCTCAGGGTTGTTTGTGTATTTCTCATGCAACTTATTCATCAGAAAAATGATTTACAAATATTTTCCTCTAGACCCTACCTTATCTTTTCATTTTCTGAGTGATGTTTTTTGAAACTCAAAATATTTTTAATTTTAATGAAGTCCATTTTAGCTTTTTGTTTCTTTCATGACTCATGCTTTTGATGTCATATCTAAGAACTCTTTGCCTAACCCAAAGATATACTTTTCTCTTCTGTTTTCTTCTAGCACTTTTAGTACTTGCACTTAGATTCGTGACCCACTTTGAGTAAATTGTTGTATATGTTGTGAGGAAAGGATCTAAGTTTGTTTTTTTGTTTTTTGTTTTTGCCTACGAATATATTCTTCTGTCCTGTCACCATTTGTTGAAAAGATTATTCTTTTCCTATTGAATTGTCATGGCAACTTTGTCAAAAACAAATTTACCGTATAAGGATTTACAGGTTTTCAGTTGTTTCATTAATCTTGTATGCCTGTCCTTACACAAATACTACATACTACACTGTCTTTATTACTGTAGCTTTATAGTAAGTTTTGGAATTGGGTGATATAAGTCCTCCAACTTTTTTCTTTTTCAAAACTGTTTTGTCTATTCTAGACCCTTTGAATTTCTGTACATATTTTAGGGTCAACTAAACTTCTGCAAAAGCCAGCTGGGGTTTTGGCAGGGACTGCATTGAATCCATAAATCAGTTTGTGAAGTATTGCCATTTGCTGGGTTGAATCGTGTCCCCCAGATAGATATGTTCAAATCCTATCCCCTGATAATCTGTGCATGTGACCTTATTATAGGGTCTTTGACAATGTAAGCAAGTTAAAATGAAGTCAAACTGGATTAATTCATTGATTGGTGTCCTTATAAGAAAATAGAAATTTGAATACAGAGACACACATGGGGCAACACCATGCAGTGAAAGAGGCAGAGATTGGAACAATGCAGCTATGAGCCAAGGAACGCCAAAGATTGACAGCAACCATGAGAAGCTAGGAAGAGTCAAGGAAGAATTCTTCCCTTGAGCCTTCAGAGGAAGCATAGACTGCCAGCACCTTGATTTCAGACTTCTAGCCTCCAGAACTGAGAGAGAATAAATTCCTTTTGTTTTAAATCACATGGTTTGTAGTATTTTAAGGAAACCCTAGGAAACTAACACACAATCTTACCAGTATTAAATCTTATGAACTCTCCATTTACTTAGATCATTTTTAATTTTTTCACCAATTACCTCATTTCTTTTACATTTATTCCTAAATATCTTATTCTGTTTGGTGCTATTATGAATGGAATTGTCTTAATTTCATTTGCGGTTTGCTTATTGCTAACATGTAAAAAATAGAACTCATTTTTATATTGATTTTTTTTTACACCTAGCCTTGCTAAACTCATTTATTCTAGTAATTTTCTTCTGGATTTCCTTAGTATTTTCTACACTTAGGATTGTGTCATCTCTGAATAAAGACAGTTTGACTTCCTCCATTCCAATGGGAGGTGTCTTTTTGTTTTTTGTCTTATTGCACTGGTATCAATACAATGCTGAACAGAAGCCAAAGTGCACACCTTTGCCTTGTTCCCAATCTTAAAGGGAAAGCTTTAGTTTCAACCATTTATTATGATGTTATTAGTTTTAGGATTTTCACAGATGCCCTTTATCTGAAGGAGGATGTTCCTTTGTATTCCTAGTTTGGTGAAAGTTTTTATCATGAATGAGTGTTGGATTTTGTCAAATTTTTTTCTGTGTCTCTGAGATATCTTTTTTTGCCTTGAATTCTATTCATGTGTCTTAGTCAGCTCAGGTTGCCATAACAAAATACCACACACTGGTATTTTGGTGGCTTAAAAAAACAGAAATTTATTTTCTCACACTTCTGGAGACTGGGAGTCTAAGGTCAAGGTGCTGGCCAATTCTGTTGCTGGTAAGGACTGTTCCTGGCTTGTAGGTGGCTGCCTTCTCCCTGTGACCTCACATGGTGGAGGGAGAGAGAGCTCTCTGGTCTTATCCCATTGGACCAGTGCTCCACCCTCATGACCTGATTACCTCCCAAAGGCCCCATCTCCAAGTACCATCACAATAGGAGTTAGATTTTCAACATATAAATTTGAAGGGGACATAATTCAGTTCATAAGATATGGTGTATTACATTAAATGATTTTTGGTTGTTAATCTGATTTACTTGTGTGTGGACTGAGAAGTACATTCCTACTTAAGCTCTTTTCAAGACTGTCCTGGTTTATACTTTGTGTGGGCTCTCTTATCTCTGCACATGAACTCAGTCTCCATCGGCCAAAGATGTGGATGGCTTGGGTCCACTCCAGTCTCTGCTGTGCACATCACAGCCTCTAGTCAACCCAAGACATGTGGAGAGCTTAGCAAGCCCCCTTTCATTGTCTTGCATCCAGGAGCTCCCTGATAAACCCTCAACTGTTCTGCTGGTCCACTGCTTGCCTGACACTCAGACCTGCAACTACTGGTTTCCCCACTCACTTGCCACTGCAATCACCACTAAGACAATGACAGCAAAGCTGCTAGTGTTCACTTGCTGTCCAGCCCTGGTTGAAGTACCACTCTGATGGAGCTGGTGGGAGAAGGGAGGTAGCTTTAGGCGTACATGCCTCAAACTCACACTGTTCTTACCTGAGGTTATTTTCATGGATAAACACTGCATTTGTATGCCTGTGCTTGATCCAGAGCACTGAAATGGTTGTCTTTGGCAGTCTTGTCCAGACTTACAGTTGCTTTTTGGCGAGAAGATTTGAAGGTCATCTTCCTCCATCATGCCAGAAGCGAATCTCTAAACCCCACTTTACTTAGATTTACAAATAGATAGACATAGTTTCCATAGGAGTTACTCAATAAATGACACTTTACCTCCAGGCTTGAAACGATGTTTGGCAAAGGAGAATTTGGGGTTATTTGTTATTCTAGAAGAAATAAGCAAAGACTTTGGCATATCTGTAAAACCCCACTGGAACTAGGAATTCTGGCTCTTTGTAGCTTTGGATTTCAAAGGATGTGGAAGTGGAAAATTATTTCTAACTTTGAGATTCAAGGCCACCTCTGATATAATGAATGTACAGCACATGGAATTACTCATTCAATATATATGTACATGTATTTCTTGACTTTCCATGGAGTAGCAGGGATTGAGCAGGTCTTCATAAGACAGACTATGAAGGGACACATGGCTGATTTAGAGATGGAGCTCTAACTCTTTACTTTCATCTCTTTGCAAACAGGTAGCATAAAAGAGCAAATTAACCCGTGTTTTAAAGGTTAATTGAAGTATAATTGACCTACAACACTATGTTAGTTCCAGGTGCACAACACAGTGGTTTGATATTTCTAGTTACCATGTGTCACCATACAAAGTTATTAAAATATTATTCCTATGTTCCCAATAGTGTGCATTTCTTCCCTGTGACTCATTTATTTTGTAACTGGAAGTTTGTACCTCTTGATCTCCCTCACCTATTTCACTTATTCCCCATCCCTCTTCCCTCTGGTGACCACCTGTTGTTCTCTGTATCTGTGACTCAGTTTCTGTTTTGTATGTTTGTTTTGGTTTTCATTTGTTTTGCTTTTTGATTCCATATATAAGTGAAATCATACAGTCTTTGTCTTTCTCTGTCTGACTTATTTCACTTAAGCGTAGTATCCTCTGGATCCATCCCTGTTGTCGAAAAAGGCAAGATTTCATTCTCTTTAATGGCTGAGTAATAGTCCATTGTATGTATATAGCACATCTTTTTTATCCATTCATCTATCAATGAACACTTAAATTTCTTCCGTATCTTGGCTATTGTAAATAATGCTGCAATGAACATAAGGGTGCATATATTCTTTCAATTTAATGTTTTTGTTTAGTGGAATTGGTGGATCTTATGGTAGTTTTTTTTTTTTCTTTTTTGGTTGTGCTGCACAGCTTGCAGGATTGCAGTTCCCCGACCAGGGATTGAACCTGGGCCATGGCAGTGAAAGCCCAGAATCCTAACCACTAGGCAACCAGGGAACTCCCTATTTTTTATTTTTTGAGGACGCTTCATGCTGTTTTCCATAGTGACTACACCAATTTACATTCCCACCACCAGTATACAAGAATTCTTTTTTCCACATCCTCGCCAACACATCTTATTTGTTTTCTTTTTCATAATAGCCATTCTGACAAGTGTGAGGTGATATCTTGTGGTTTTAATTTGTATTTCCCTGATGATGACTGACATTGAGCATGTTTTCCTGTGTCTGGCCATTTGTATGTCTTCTTTGAAAAAATGTGTATTCAGATCCTCTGCCCATTTTTTAATCTGATTGGTTTTTTTAATATTGGCTGTATGAGTTCTTTGTGTATTTTGGATATAAACCCATTTCGGGTAAGGTATATGGTTTGTAAATATCTTCTCCCATTCAGTAGGTGGCCTTTTCATTTTGTTGATATTATCCTTCATTGTATAAAAGCTTTTTATTTTGTGCAGCCCCATTTGTTTATTTTTGCTTTTGTTTCCCTTGCCTGAGGAAACATATCCAAAAAATATTGCTAAGACTGATGTCAAAGAGTGTACTACCTATTTTTTTTTTTTTAGGGGTTTTATGGTTTCAGGTCTTATACTTAGTCTTGAATCCATTTTGAATTTATTTTTGTTCATGATGTAAGAAAGTTGTCCACTTTGATTCTTTTGCATGTAGCTGTCCAGTTTTCCCAACACCATTTATTGAAGAGGCTGTCTTTCCCCATTGTATATTCTTGGTTTCTTTGTCATAGAATAATAGCCCATATAAATGTGGGTTTATTTCTGGGCTGTCTGTTCTGTTCCATTGATCTGTGTGTCTGTTTTTGTGCCAGTACCATACTGTTTTGATTACTATCGCTTTGTAGTATAGTTTGAAATCAGGGAGTGTGATACCTCAAGCTTTGTTTTTCTTTTTCAAGATTGTTTTGGCTATTTAGGGTCTGTTGTGTTGCTGTACAAATTTCAGAATTATTTGTGCTAGTTCTGTGAAAAGTGCCATTGGTATTTTAATAGGGATTACATTGAATCTGCAGATTGCTGGGTAATGTGGTCCTTTTAACAGTATTAATTCTTCCAGTACATGACCATTGTAGATCTTTGCATTTCTTTGTGTCATCTTCAATTTCGTTCACAGTGTGTTATAGTTTTCCAAGTATAGGTCTTTTACCTTCTTAGTTAGATTCATTCCTAAGTACTTTATTCTTCTTGATGCAATGGTAAATGGAATTGAGTTCCTAATTTTTCCTTCATTAGTTCATTGTTAGTGTATAGAAATGCAACAGATTTCTGTATATTAATTTTGTATCCTGCAACTTTAGTGATTTCATGAAAGAGTTTTAACAGTGTTTGGTGGCATCTTTAGGATTTTCTTATATATATTATCTTGTCATCTGCAAACAGTGACAGTTTTACTTCTTCCTTTCCAATTTAGATTCCTTTTATTTCTTTTCTTCTCTGATTGCTGTGGCTAGGACTACATTGTATAAAAGTGACAAAAGTGGGCATCCTTGTCTTGTGTCTGATGTCAGAGGAAATGCTTTTGCCTTTGAGTATGGTGTTAGCTGGGCATATCATATATGGCCTTTATTATGTTGAGGTATGTTCCCTCTATACCCATTTTTTTGAGAGTTTTTGTCATAAATGGATGTTGAATTTTGTCAGAAGCTTTTTCTGCATCTATTGAGATGGTCATGTAACTTTTATTCTTCAATTTATTAATGTGATGTATCACATTGATTTGCAGATGTTGAATCATCCTTGCATCCCTGGGATAAACACCACTTGATCATGGTATATGATTCTTTTAATGTATTGTTCAAGTCAGTTTGCTAGTATTTTGCTGAGGACTTTTGCATCTGTGTGCATCAGTGATACTGGCCTGTAATTTTCTTTTTTTGTGTGATATCTTTGTCTGGTTTTGGTATCAGGGTGATGGTGGCTTCATAGAATGAGGTCGGAAGTGTTCCTTCCTCTGCAATTTTTTGGAATAGTTTCAGAAGGATAGCTGTTAACTCTTCTCTAAATGTTTGGTAGAATTCACGAATTCACCTGTGAAGCCACCTGGTCCTGGACTTTTGTTCGTTGGGACTTTCTTTGATTACTGATCCAATTTAATTACTGGAAATTGATCTGTTCATATTTTCTATTTCTTCCTGATTCGGTCTTGGGAGATTGTACATTCCCAGGAATTTGTCCATTTCTTCTAGGTTGTTCATTTTATTAGGCATATAGTTGCTCGTAGTAGTCTCTTGTGACCGTTTGTATTTCTGTGGTGTCAGTTGTAACTTCTTATTCATTTCTGATTTTATTGAGTTGGGCCTTCTCTCTTTTTTTTTCTTTTCTTTTTTTTTTTTTTTTGATGAGTCTGATAAACAAATCACCAAATTTGTTTATCTTTTCCAGGAACCAGCTCTTAGTTTCATTGATCTTTTCTATTATGCTTTTGTCTTTATTTCATTTACTTCTGCTGTAGAGCTTTATGATTTTTCCTTTTATTAACTTTGGGTTTTATTTGTTCTTCTTTTTCTAGTTCCTTTAGGTGTGAGGTTAGGTTGTTTATTTGAGATTTTTCTTTTTTCCTGAGTTAGGTTTGTATCACTATAAACATCCCTCTTAGAACTGCTTTTGCTGTGTCCAGTAGATTTGGATCATTGTGTTTCCACTTTCATTTGTCTCCAAGTATTTTTTTATTTCCTCTGATTTCATCAGTGACCCATTGGTTCTTTAGTGGCATGTTGTTTAGCCTTCACGTGGTTGTGGTTTTTGCAATTTTTTTCTTGTAGTTGATTTCTAGTCTCTTAGCAGCATGGTCGGAAAAGATACTTGATATGATTTTAGTCCTCTTAATTTTCCTGAGACTTATTTTGTGGCCTAGTATGTGATCTATCCTGGAGAATGTTCTCTGTGCACTTGAAAAGAATGTGTATTCTGCTTTTTTGAATGGAATGTCCTACATATATCTATTTAGTCCATCTGATCTAATGTATCATTTAAGGCCAGTGTTTCCTGATTGATTGCTGTCTGGATGATCTGTCCATTTATGTAAGTGGGCTGTTAATGTCCCCTACAATTATCATGTTATTTTCAGTTTCTCCCTCTATGTTTGTTATTATTTGCTTTCTGTATTTAGGTGCTCTATGTTGGGTGCATATATATTTACAGGTATTGTATATTCTTCTTGGATTGATCCCTTGATCATTATGTAATGTCCTTTGTCTCCTTTTACAGTCTTTGTTTTAACGTCTGTTTTTGTCTGATTTAGGTATTGCTACCCCAGCTTTCATTTCCATTTGCATGGAAAACCTTTTTCCATTTCCTCACTTTCAGTCTGCCTGTGTCTTTGGATCTGAAGTGAGACTCTTAGGAGTGGAATATATATGGGTATTTTTGTATCCCTTCAGCCACTCTGTATTCTTAGATTGGAGCATTTAGTCCACTTACATTTAAAGTAATTATTGATAGGTATGTTCTCATTGCCATTTTGTTAATTGTTTTGGGATTGTTTTATTATTTCTTTTTTGTTCCTTTCTTCTTCTTTTGTTCTCTTCTCTTGTGATTTGATGACTATCTTTAGTGTTATGTTTGGATTCCTTTCTCTTTTGGTGTGTGTGTATCTATTACAGGTTTTTGGTATGTGATTACCATGAGGTTTGTATATAGCAAGCTAATATATACACGTGATTATTTTAAGTTGCTGATTTCTTAAGTTTGAACACATTTTCACAACCCTGCATTTTTCCTCTCCCCACAACATTTAATGTTTTTGACATCAGATGTTATATCTTTTTGTTTTGTGTATCCCTTAATTTACTTATTGTGGATATAGATCATTTTACTACTTTTGTCTTTTTTTTTTTTTTTAAAGATTGATTGATTGATTGATTGCTATGTTGGGTCTTCGTTTCTGTGCTAGGGCTTTCTCTAGTTGCAGCAAGCGGGGGCCGCTCTTCATCGCGGTGCGCGGGCCTCTCACTATCGTGGCCTCTCTTGTTGTGGAGCACAGGCTCCAGACGCGCAGGCTCAGTAGTTGTGGCTTACGGGCCTAGTTGCTCCGCGGCATGTGGGATCTTCCCAGACCAGGGCTCGAACCCGTGTCCCCTGCATTAGCAGGCAGATTCTCAACCACTGCGCCACCAGGTAAGCCCCACTACTTTTGTCTTTTAACCTTCCTGCTAGCTTTATAAGTGGTTGATCTACTACCTTTACTGTATATTTGCCTTTACCAATGAGGCTTTTACTTTTGTAATTTTCTTATTTCTAGTTGTGGCCTTTTCTTTTCCAGTTGAAGAAGTCCCTTTAACAATTCTTGAAAAGCTGGTTTGGTGGTACTGAACTCTTTAAGCTTTTGCTTGTCTGTAAAACTTTTGCTCTCTCCTTCAAATCTGAATGATAGCTTTGCTGGGTAGAGTATTCTTGGTTGTAGGTTTTTTTCCTTCCATCACTTTAAATATATCATGCCACTCCCTTCTGACCTGCAAAGTTTATGCAGAAAAGTCAGATGATAGCCTTATGGGAATTCCTTTGTAAGTAACTTGTTTTTCCCTTGCTGCCTTTAAGATTCTCTCTTTAACTTTTTTTTTTTATTTTATTTATTTTTGGCTACATTGGGTCTTCATTGCTGCACACGGGCTTTCTCTAGTTGTGGTGAGCAGGGGCTACTCTTCATTGCGGTGCACGGGCTTCTCATTGCGGTGGCTTCTCTTGTTGTGGCGCGTGGGCTTCAGTAGTTGTGGCTCACGGGCTCTAGAGCGCAGGCTCAATAGTTGTGGCGAACGGGCTTAGTTGCTCCGCGGCATGTGGGATCTTCCCAGACCAGGGATTGAACCCATGTCCCCTGCATTGGCAGGCAAGTTCTTAATCACTGCGCCACCAGGGAAGTCCATCTCTCTTTAACTTTAATTTTTGCATTTTAATTACAGTGTGTCTTGGTGTGGATATCTTTGGGTTGATCTTGTTTAGAACTCTCTGTGCTTTCTGGACCTGGATGTCTGTTTCCTTTCCCAGGTTAAAGAATTTTTCAGCTATTATCCCTTCAAATAAGTTCTCTGCCCCTTTCTCCTTCTTCTGGGGCCCCTATAATGTGAATTTTAGTACTCTTGAAATTGTCCCAGAAGTCTCTTAAGCAGTCCTTTATTTAAATTTTTTTGTTCAGCTTGTATGGTTTCCACTACTGTCAGTTCACTGATCCATTCCTCTGTATCATCTAATCTACTGTGAATTCCTTCTAGTATATTTTTTATTTCAGTTATTGTATTCTTCACCTATGTTTGGATTTTTTTTTGTATTTTTTAACTTTTTGTTATGCTTCTCATTGTGTTCATTCTTCTCCCAAGTTTGTTGAACATCTTTACGGTCATTGCCTTGGAAACTTTACCAGGTAGATTACTTATCTCCACTTTGCTTCTTTCTTCTGGCCTTTTATTGTGTTCTATCATTTGGAACATGTTTCTCTGTCACCTCATTTTGCCTAATTCTCTGTTTTTACTTCTGTTCATTAGGTGGAATGCTTACGTTTCCCATACTTGAACAAGTGGCCTTATATAAGAGATGCCCTACAGGGCCCAGCAGAGCACTCCCCTCTGGTCACCAGAGCTATTTGTTCTATGGGTGCCCCCTCTATGGGCTGCATGCACCCTTCTGTTGTGGTGGGCTGACTGCTGTGGGCGCAGTGGTACACAGGATGGTCCTTAGCACAGTTGGCTGCCAGACTCAGCCTCAATTAGGTCTGCCCAACTGCTGGTGGGCAATGCTGGGTCCTGGCACAGCTGGCTGCAGGACCCAGGAGGTCCTGGGGCTGGTGCTGGCCCACTGGTGGGTGGGATTGGGTCGTGGGCACACTGGTAGACAAGGCTAGGTCTCCAAATGGCTGGCAGCTGGCCTGGGAGCCCTGGGATTGTTACAGACTGGCTGGTGGGCAGGTAAGCCCCCTGTGCTAATAAGCTAGAGGAGGACTCCAAAATGGTGCTTGCCCATACTAATGTCCTTGTGGTAGAACAAGCTCCCCAAGATGGCTGCCAGCAGCATCTGTGTCCCCAGGATGAGACCCAGTTACCTCCTGCCTCTCTGGGAGGTTCTCCAAGATCAGCAGGTGGGTTTGACCCAGGCTCCTTTCAAATTAGTGCTTCTGCCCTGGGTCCCAGAGCATGTGAGCTTTTGTGAGTGCCATTTAAGAGTGGAGTCTGTATTTCCCACAGCCTTCTGGGTCCCCTGAATATAAGCCCTACTAGCCTTCAAAGCCAAACATTCTGGGGGCTTGTCTTCCCAATGCAGGACCCCCAGGCTGGGGAGCTCAGTAGGGGGCTCAGACCCCATACTCCTTGGGAAGAACTTTTGCAGTTATAATTATCCTCCTACTTGTGGGTCACTGACCTGGGAGTATGGGTCTTGACTATACCATGTCTCCACTCCTCTTAACCATCTCATTGTGGTTCCTTCTTTGTATCTTTAGCTGCAGAAGATCTGTTCTGCTAGTCTGCAGAGCATTCTCACTGATAGTTGCTCTGTAAATAGTTGTAATTTTGGTGTGCCCGTAGGAGGAGGTGAGCGCAGGTCTTCCCAATCTGCCATCTTGGACAGTCTCCTGTATCATCTAAATGTTAAGTTCCAGGGCCCTAACTTTTAGCAGCAGTCTTCTTTTTTCTTTAATGCTATTAGTGACTTCAATTAAAACATGATATTAGCTGATTGATAGGTTATGTTTTAGCCATTAATGCTAATTTTTAGTTCAGTGATTACTTCAGTTAATGAGTCCTCTAGGTGTCAAGCTCCCTTATAGATGTTAGCAAAACAATGAGCAAGGGGTAGGGGAATGGCCTCATCCAGGTCCTCTTCCCAGGACCATGTGCTGCTTTTGTGCATCACCATGCAGCTACAGGGTGGTAGTTCTGGTCCTTGGCAAGGTAGGGAGGTCTGCAAGGGCACTGTGTGTGCTCTTGCTTTTACTGTACATAGTTCTCTCCTCTTTCACTGGTAACATTCACCTGTTTCAGATGTACAAAGTCCTTCCAAAATAAACAATCTGATGTTAGCAATTATTACTAAATCATAGTTTTATATATTGGGAGTTATTTTCTTCAAGTATTTACATTTTAGACTACTCTTCTCTATGGAATGAAAATTATTTTTTTTTGTTAAAGGAATTTAACGCATTTCTAAGCAGAGAATTCGTGATATATTGCCTTATCATTCCCAGGAAAGTTTACCAAGTATCTGCTGTGTACCTATTATCACTGGGTGGTAGGAATATGGAATAAACAAGACATGATCATCACTACCCAAGTAGTTGTGAATAGCTGTTTAATTATAATTATGATAAATACTATGAAGCTGTACATAAAGTACTATAGAACATATAATAGGGAGAGGTAACCTGAGACTTCCTTACCTTCCTTGATTTTAATTCACCTCCTCTCCTTTCCATGCATAGTTTATGACTATTTGCATATTTAGAGTATTTTTAATTTTTGGCAGCTTTTTAAATGTGATTTTTAAAATACAATTTAAGTTTTAAAAAAACTTAGAAGTTGAAGAATAGTAAAGGGAACTCCTGTGTACTTTTTGCTTGGGTTCACCAATTGGTGTCCTTTGATCTGGAACATTCCTCACCCTTTCTTTTTTTGACCTTGACATTATTGAAGAGAGCAGGCTAATTATTTGGTAGCTTGTTCTCAATTTAGGTTTGTCTGAGATTCCTCATTATGATTCAGGTAGTGCATTATTTGACAGGTTCCTTATCTGTACACGTTTGAACTATAAAAACAAGTTTAGAGTTTGAGATTTATTTAGGTATGATTTTTGTTTTCTTAAACCAGGAAAAAAACTTGAGGACCTAACTGTCATGGGGTTATCTTTTCTTTACTCAAACTAGTTTAGAAAGCTCTTACCAACCTCAGTGATTCATATTTTTCATTTCTTGTTTTAAAGACAGATGCACATTATTCCATACTGTCACTTCTTCTATGTCTGTCTGATTCTCCTTCAAACAGCAATTATGTGGAAACACCAAGAGATAAAGAAGTGGGTACGTTACCAAATGCTCTTCATATATAACAAATAAAAGAGAAATTGGTTTTATGACTTAATTACCAGACATCGAGATTTTATAAAAAGTTGTAAGAAAAATCTGTGAAACTAAAATATTTCTGTTGTCTTAAATGCAACTGTAGTTGTAAATTTTCTTTTAAAATATGAATTCTGACTTTGTAAGTTAAACTTTCAATTATATAAAGAGAAAAATCACTTTTGAAGATAAAGAAATTGAAATTTTAAATGTATTAGACTGTCAATTTATTGAGTGTTTCAATATTTTTGAACTTTCATTTCCCAAGTGTATCTTATTTTGAGTTTCGTTAGACTTTTTATTGTAATTTGAGTTTTTTTCCCACATATTTTTGATCAAGCTGATGAAATTCTTCTGTTACATTTTAGAAAAGAAAGATGATTTCGACTGGGGAAAATACTTGATGGAAGGTGAAGAAATTGACCTTGGCTCAAATGTAGACACACCAGTAAGTAGCAGTGGTTTTGCTACTGAAAATATAAATACATGCCAAGTTATTTAGATGATTTTTATGGGTCCTTCTGCCGTACAGCAACTTATCTAAAACAGGAACACTCTTCACTAAATTAGAGTGGTTTATTATGGAAGTTTTATTAAGATTTTGCACCCAAACATCAGTACTAGGAAGTTGATCAGAAAATATATGTATCCCTTAAGGTGCTGTAAATCTTGGGATTTTGCCACCAAAACTAATTCCATCCTGTAATAGTAACTTTCAAGACATATAGAAAAAAGTTTTATTTGATAAAGTTTTTGCTTTTCTTCTGAAATTTTATTGATCTTTTAGTCTAAATAGCTCCAGTTGTTAGGTGCTCTAAGGGTAAGGTGTATTTCCTTCTTTTAATCAGAATTGGTCTGAAGAAAGTGAAGATGAAGATGATCAACAGCCTTTAAGCAGAGAGGACTCTGGGATTCAGGTGGACAGGACACCATTAGAAGAACAAGATCAAAACAAAAAACTGGGACCTCAAGTCAGCTGGAAAGGTAGTGTGTGTTCTTAGATTCTGGCATCATTTTCTAATAGAAGAATTCTCTAGAAGGAAAGGCAAGCTTTGAGAATCAGTTCCATGTGGTTTAAGATATTGGTAAGCTCTGCCATCCTTAAAAACAAACCTTTTTAAACCATTAGTAGATCTTTCTTCTGTAGTGCCTAAGAAGTAGCTCTATAGAATTAATGTTGAAAAGGCATTTACAGTGCAATTTTGGTCTTTTTTTTTTATATATAGTTCTGAGAACTTTGTTAGTCCTAAATGGTTGTTTCTTTTCTTTTTTTTTTTTTTTTGAGAAGGATTGGCTTTGCTAAAGTTAGTGACTAAATAAAAGGAAAAGATCCATACAATTTATTTATTTATTTATTTATTTATTTATTTTACAATTTAATTTTAAATTTGAATGTCTGCTTTTTCAGTTTTTAGTGAAAAAATATGAATTGGTAGAATCTAGAAAGAGCTGGAAACAACCTTAGAGATTAGAACATCTAATCCTACTTCTCATTTTGTAGATAAAAAACAAAGGCATGGTTACAGTGTTTTTCCCATGGTCACAGCCGTGAAGCTAACCCCAGAAGCTGGGGTCTGTGACCTAGCCCTGTTCATTGTACCTGAACCTTGCCAAATGCACATAAAGTAGTTAAAGCTGGTTTAGCATGCTAACGATTTTCTGCTTTCTTTTCTCTTCCCTTTCTTTTTCATTCTTGAATTGGACCTTTAGGGTAGAGTGTGGATTAATCAGCTCAGAGCACGTGAGCAGCAGCAGCAGCCCGTGCAGGGCCTTTTGGTTTAATTTCTTCTCTTCTGCTCTTTCTGATTCTCATTCGCCTTTCCTTTTCTCTGCCAGCCCAGTGGCAGACTCCTATTCTAATGTATTTGATATCTGTTCTCAAACATGTTGAGTTCTTGTAAAGTACATTGTTTTGGTTGGTCGTATTTCTTTTTTAAAATTACATACTGGTATTATGCTATGCGTAAACTCTGTTCTGTTCCTCTTTTCATTTAACTCTTTTTTTTTTTTTAATTTATTTATTTATTTTTGGCTGTGTTGGGTCTTCGTTTCTGTGCGAGGGCTTTCTCCAGTTGCGGCAAGCGGGGGCCCCTCTTTGTCGCAGTGCACGGGCCTCTCACTGTCGCAGCCTCTCCTGTTGCGGAGCACAGGCTCCAGACGCGCAGGTTCAGTAGTTGTGGCTCATGGGCCTAGCTGCTTCACGGCATGTGGGATCTTCCCGGACTGGGGCTCGAACCCGTGTCCCCTGCATTGGCAGGCAGATTCTTAACTACTGTGCCACTAGGGAAGCCCCTCCTGTCAGTTCTTATACCTTATATCTTCTTAATGACATGTTAACCATGTCTCTTTTCTGGCCAGCCCTCTTGTCTGCAGAGGAAGCAGTGGCAATGAGCATGGGTTTTCTGGTGTAGTTTTTATCCCAAGAGGGTTGCCCCTAAAATTCCTTAATTAAGTGTGATAGTTTTTGGCATAGGTTCTGGATATGTGTCCTTTGTAAAATTAAGACTTTTATTCCTGGGCTTCCCTGGTGGCACAGGGGTTGAGAATCTGCCTGCCAATGCAGGGGACACGGGTTCGAGCCCTGGTCCAGGAAGATCCCACATGCCGCGGAGCAACTGGGCCCGTGAGCCACAACTACTGAGCCTGCGCGTCTGGAGCCTGTGCTCCGCAACAAGAGGCCGCAACAGTGAGAGGCCCGTGCGCTGCGATGAAGAGTGGCCCCCGCTTGCCACAACTAAAGAAAGCCCTCACACAGAAGCGAAGACCCAACACAGCCATAAATGAATGAATAAATAAATAAATGAATAAATAAAAATTAAAAAAAAAAGAATAACTAGCATCACAGGCCCACATGGCAATACCAGAAAACTTTAAAAAAAAAAAAAAGACTTTTATTCCTGCTTTTCTAGGAGTCTTTAATTATAAATAAGTATTGAACTTTATCAAGTGCTGTTTTTTATCTGTGAGATAATTCTATAATTCATCACTTTTACTCTAGTACTGTACTGATAGATTTTTTTGATAGTGAATCATTCTTGAATTCCTGAGCTAAACTTCCTTGATCATTCTGTTATTTTTTTACTACAGTATTGGATTGGGTTAGCCTTTTTTAATTGAGAATTTTTAATCTTTATTCTTTGATGAATTACTTTTTCTTATCATGTCTTTATCTGGTTTTAGAAGCAAGGTTATATTGGCCTCATAAAATGTTAGGCAACTCTCCCTTTTTCTGTTTTCTACAACAATCTGTATAAGATAGCTAATCCTTCAAACCCTAGTACTAGTCCTGAGACTTTGGGGGTGCTTGGGAACATCTTAGGTTACCATTTCAATTTCTTTTATGATTACTGAATTATTCAAGTATACTGATTGTGTGTTTTTATTCATGGGTCATTTTAAAATCGAGTAATTTTTTTTTTTTTTTTTACTGTCTAGCAGTGACATTTAATTAAATTTTGTATGTCTCTCTGTGTATGTGTGTGTGTGTATATATATATGGTTTTAAGTAAATGATTATATATATAAATGTTGTTGAGTAGCTGTTATTTTAAAGACCCTTTGTCAATTGAATATTTGAATGGAATCGTAAGTCCAGATATTGTATCAAAGCTGATCAAGTATTTTGTTGTTAACTCTTATAACTTAAATGTAAATAAATTTCCTTCCACTAGATGAGTCAGATGCCCGAAGCTGGCTGGAACAACATGTGGTCCGTCAGTACTGGACAGTCAGGTCCTCGAGGTTTCCTCATAGTTTACATTTGCACTCCAATCTAGCTGCTGTCTGGTAAGAAGCTATTTTCCATTTCATGTGTTGATAGAGGAAACTTGGATATTTTAATATTTGGTTTTGAGTTGTGACTTAAATCAAATGCTTCCTTGAACTTTTTTTTTCAACATTTTTCAAAATTGAAGTATTGAATTTACAATGTTGTGTTAGTTTCAGGTATACAGCAAAGTGATTGTTATACATACATACATTTATATATGTGTGTGTGTGTATATATAATCCTTTTTCAGATTCTTTTCCATTATGAGTTATTACAAGATGTTGAATATAGTTCCCTATCCTATACAGTAGGTCCTTGTTGTTTACCTGTTTTATATGTAGTAAGGTGTATATGTTAACTCCAAACTCCTAATTTATCTCTCCCCCCTTTCTGCTATCCCCTTTGGTAACAGTACGTTTCTATTCTATGCCTATGAGTGCATTTATGTCTTATAAATAAGTTCATTTCTATCATTTTTTTAGATTCCACATGTAAGTGATATCATGTGATATTTGCCTTTCACTGTCTGACTTACTTCATTTAGTATGATAATCTCTAGGTCCATCCATGTTGCTGCAAATGGCAATGTTTCATTCTTTTTATGGCTGAGTAATATTCCATTGTGTGTATGGGTGTGTGTGTGTGTGTGTGTGTGTACCACATCTTCTTTATCCATTCATCTGTCCATCTGTTGATGGACATGTAGATTGATTCCATGTCTTATCTATTGTAAATAGTGCTGCTATGAACATTGGGGCTCTATTTTTAGTTTTTTAAGGAACCTCTGTACTGTTCTCCATAGTGGCTGTACCAATTTACATTCCCACCAACAGGGGAGGAGGGTTCCTTTTTCTCCAAATCCTCTCCAGCATTTATTATTTGTAGACTTTTTAATGATGGCTATTCTGACTGGTATGAGGTGATACCTCATTGTAGTTTTGATTTGCATTTCTCTAATAATTAGTGTATTGAGCATGTTTTCATGTGCCTGTTGGCCATTTGTATATCTTTGGGGAAATGTCTTTAGGTTTTCTACCCATTTTTTGATTGGGTTGTTTGTTTTTTTCATATTAAGCTGTATGAGCTGTTTATATATTTTGGAAATTAATCCCTTGTCATTTGCATCATTTGCAAATATTTTCTCCCTGTCAGGTTGTCTTTTTGTTTTGCTTATGATTTCCTTTACTGTACAAAAACTTTTGAATTTAATTAGGTCCCATTTGTTTATTTTTCTCTTTATTTCCATTACTCTAGGAAACGGATCCAAAAAAATATTGCTGAGATTTATGTCAAAGAGTTTTCTGCCTATGTTTACCTCTAGGAGTTTTATAGTGTCCAGTTTTATATTTAGGTCTTTAATCCATTTTGAGTTTATTTGTGTATATGGTGTTAGAGACTGTTCTAATTTCATTCTTTTACATGTAGCTGTCCAGTGCCCAGCACCACTTATTGAAGAGACTGTTTTTCTCCATTGCATATTCTTGCCTCCTTTGTCGTAGATTAATTAACCATGAGCGTGTGGGTTTATTTCTGGGCTTTCTATCCTGTTCCATTGATCTGTGTGTCTGTTTTTGTGCCAGTACCATACTGTATTAATTACTGTAATTTTGTAATATAGTCTGAAGTCAGGGAGCCTGATTCCTCCACCTTCGTTTTTCTTTCTCAAGATTGTTTTGGCTATTCAAGGTCTTTTGTGTCTCCATACACATTTAAAATTTTCTTGTTCTGGTTCTGTGAAAAATGCCATTGGTAATTTGATAGGGATTGCATTGAATCTGTAGATTGCCTTAGGTAGTATGGTCATTTTAACAATATTGATTCTTCCAATCCAAGAATACGGTATATCTTTCCAGCTGTTTGTATCCTCTTCAATTTCTTTCATCAGTGTCTTACAGTTTTCGGAGTACAGGTCTTTTGCCTCCTTAGGTAGGTTTACTCCTAGGTATTTTATTCTTTTTGATGAAGTGGTAAATGGGATTATTTCTTTAATTTCTCTTTCTGATATTTCATTGTTAGTGTATAGAATTACAACAGATTTCTATATATTAATTTTGTATCTAGCAACTTTACTGAATTCATTGATAAGCTCTAGTAGTTTTCTGGTAGCATCTTTAGGATTTTCTTGTATATATTATCATGTCATCTGCAAACAGTGACAGTTTTACTTCTTTTCCAATTTAGATTCCTTTTATTTCTTTTTCTTCTCTGATTGCTGTGGCTAGGACTTCCAAAATTATGTTGAATAAAAGCGGCAAGAGTGGGCATCCTTGTCTTGTGTCTAATGTTCGAGGAAGAACATTTCGCCTTTGAGTATGATGTTAGCTGGGCTTATTGTATATGGCCTTTATTATGTTGAGGTATGTTCCCTCTATACCCATTTTTTCGAGAGTTTTTATCATTAATGGATGTTGAATTTTGTCAAAAGCTTTTTCTGCATCTATTGAGATGGTCATGTAATTTTTATTCTTCAATTTATTAATGTTATGTATCACATTGATTTGCAGATGTTGAATCATCCTTGCATCCCTGGGATAAACCCCACTTGATCATGGTGTATGATTCTTTTAATGTATTGTTCAAGTCAGTTTGCTAGTATTTTGCTGAGGACTTTTGCATCTGTGTTCATCAGTGATACTGGCCTGTAATTTTCTTTTTTTGTGTGATATCTTTGTCTGGTTTTGGTATCGGTGATGGTGGCCTCATAAAATGAGGTTAGAAGTGTTCCTTCCTCTGCAAATTTTTTGAATAGTTTCAGAAGGATAGCTGTTAACTCTTCTCTAAATGTTTGGTAGAATTCACGAATTCACCTGTGAAGCCACCTGGTCCTGGACTTTTGTTCGTTGGGACTTTCTTTGATTACTGATCCAATTTAATTACTGGAAATTGATCTGTTCATATTTTCTATTTCTTCCTGATTCGGTCTTGGGAGATTGTATATTCCCAGGAATTTGTCCATTTCTTCTAGGTTGTTCATTTTATTAGGCATATAGTTGCTCGTAGTAGTCTCTTGTGACCGTTTGTATTTCTGTGGTGTCAGTTGTAACTTCTTATTCATTTCTGATTTTATTGAGTTGGGCCTTCTCTCTTTTTTTTTCTTTTTTTTTTTTTTTGATGAGTCTGATAAACAAGTTACCAAATTTGTTTATCTTTTCAAGGAACCAGCTCTTAGTTTCATTGATCTTTTCTATTATGTTTTTGTCTCTATTTCATTTACTTCCGCTGTGGAGCTTTATGATTTTTCCTTTTACTAGCTTTGGGTTTTATTTGTTCTTCTTTTTCTAGTTCCTTTAGGTGTGAGGTTAGCTTGATTATTTGAGATTTTTCTTTTTTCCTGAGTTAGGTTTGTATTACTGTAAACATCCCTCTTAGAACTGCTTTTGCTGTGTCCAGTAGATTTGGATCATTGTGTTTCCACTTTCATTTGTCTCCAAGTATTTTTTTATTTCCTCTTTGATTTCATCAGTGACCTGTTGCAGACTGGTTTTCTTGCCTCTGGTGTCTGCCCCCTGGTGGGTAAGACTAGTCCAGGGGCTTGTTCAGGCTTCCTTGTTCAGGCAGGAGGTACTGGTGCCTGCCCACTGATGTGTGAAGCTGGGTCTTGTCCCTCTTGTGGGCAGGGTTGTATCTGTGGGCGTGTGTAGAGGCGGCTGTGGGCTCAGGAAGTCTTTAGGCAGCCTTTCTGCTGAGGGGAGGGGCTGTGTCCCTGCCCAGTTTGTTATTTCACCTGTGGCGTCCCCACACTGGAGCCTGCAGCCTACTGGGTGGGGCCAGGTCCTGGTGCCCAGAGGTCGGCCTCCATGAGAGCTCACGCAGGTGAATGCTCCCTGATATAGCCACCACCAGGGTCTTTGTCCCCAGGATGAGCCACCAGCCATCCCCCACCTCCCCAAGAGACCCTCCAAGACCAGCAGGTAGGTCTGGCCCGGGCTCCTATCATATTGCTGCCTTTGCCCTCAGTCTCGGTGCTCGTGAGATTTTGTGTGTGCCCTTAAGAGTGGAGTCTCTATTTCTCTCCATCCTGTGGAGCTCCTGCAGTCAAGCCCCACTGGCCTTCAAAGCCAAATGCTCTGGGGGCTCCTCATCCCGGTGCCAGACCCCCCAGACTGGGGCGTGCCTCACATGTGGGAGAACCTCTATAATATAATTATTTTCTGGTTTGTGGGTCACCCACCTGGGGAGTATCGGATTTGATTATATCACGAGTCTGCCTCTCCTACCTGTCTTGTTGTGGTTCCTTCTTTAACATTTTCTGGTATGTCTCAGTGTTTTTCATCAGTTTTTCTTTCCACAGTTAGTTGTAATTTTGCTGTGCTCGTGAGAGGATGTGAGCTTAGGGTCCTTCTACTCTGCCATCTTGACCGCTCTCCTCAGTCACTTATTCTTCATAACACTTTGCACTTGCCACTTAACCTGTGATCAGTTCCTCATCGAACTAGCTCCGCTTGCCTGATGAGCAGCAAGCCAAGTGCTGAAACTCCCAAGGTTTGCAGCAGAACGGGTTTATTCACAAGGCAGCCAAGTGAGAAGGGAAAACAAATCTCAAATCTGCTTTTCCTTGAAATTTTTAACAATTCCAATTAAGCAGTTTTGTTATTTAATTATTATTTTTAAAATGAAATTATTTAACTATAATCTGTCTTTTGATTTGTTATTTTCAAAGTGAATGGATTGGTATATATTAGGCCATTTATTTTATTTCTGTTTTAGTGTACTTACTGCAAAAATAGTTACTATTTTTCCAAAACAACACTACATAGTTTTAAATATTTGCCGAAGTCAGCAATAAACATAGCAGTTAGAATTGCTCTGAAAGTGCTTCTCTGAGAGTATATCAGTTGACTTGTGAAAATGAATATGGGAGGAAATTTAAAGTATGTATTAATGTTTATTTGCTTATTGATTACTGGTTAAATAACCACTAAATTACACATATTCTTTGAGACTTCTACTTTTACTTAATGAGAAATCTTTTCATTGACATTTGATGTTTGTTATCTAATAGGGACCAACATTTGTACAGCAGTGACCCATTATATGTTCCAGATGACAGAGTTTTTGTTACTGAGACGCAGGTTATTCGGGAAACCCTTTGGTAAGACCTGTTAACCTAATTCATAGTCTAAAGACTTTATTAATGAGAAGCAGAATTTTGGTTTTTTGAAGAAAAATGTTTGAGGGTTTTTCACATGCATATTAGAAATAGGCCATTAGGTATGAACCCAAGTCAGGTCCCTGTGGACACCTAAATTTGGATTGGCAGACTCAGGAAGCCCAAACTTTAGAGTCGACCATGGAGATTTTGGTATATTTACTTCTTTTCCATTTTAAATAATGTCATATATGATTTAACCAGGATTAGACTATCACTTTTTAAATATCTGAATTCAAGTTAAGGTTTCTAATTTTCTGCTTACTGCTTTTTAGGCAGAGCATATCAGTGAGAGTTACCTGTGCCCTGTACCTAGGAACCAGGAATCTAAGAATTTAGATTGTGTTCACACAAAAATGAAGATGAAGAATGTAACATGTAGTGCTGTTACTACTGAGATTTCCAGTTTCTGGTTCTTTCTGCCATAAAATATAATACTGACATGCTTAAAAGTGGGAAGATCTGTTTGGACCATCACGTATGTGAGGAAATGTTTTGACAATACTGTTTTGTACTTTTTTAAAGATGGTACTGAAATAATCAATCTTAAAGTAATCAGATAAAAAGACTGATGTCTTCTATTTTCTAATTATCTGACCTCTTTGTCTTCCCTTACCCTCCCCTTCTGAATCTTTTATTAAAATTTCTTAGGCACTACTGTAGTGAATATTTTTCTAAACTTAAAGTACATTCATCTTTTTATTTCAGGTTACTTTCAGGGGTAAAAAAGCTCTTTATATTTCAGCTGATAGATGGAAAGGTAACTGTGAGGAACAATATTATAGTAACTCATTTGACACATGTAAGTTATTTGTATTTATTGTAATTAAAATTAAATAATAAGATTTATGTAAATCATGGTTATGTAACTTTAGAACATTTTGCAATATTAAAATTAACTATTAAATATATTTAAGTTACAAAAGGCAAAATTAAGTTTGTATTTTTATAGTGCTTAGAGAATTCTTTTATATTGTTTGTGGTGTTCATATTTAGTTTTGATTTGTATTTTCTGTCATTCTTTATTGGGAAAGCTGTCTACTGTAAATTTTTTGCCTACAGTACATTTACCTTATATTTATGTGTTTTTTTAAAAGTATAAGCCACAGTTCTATATTTTATAAAAATTAATGCTTACACTGTTTCCTCTGAATGTAAAACTAAATACTCGTTTTATTACTTTGTCTTTTACTAAGCATACTGTTTAAAAAAGTCACAAAAGAAATATTTTACAGTGAGGGGGATATGAATTAGAATGCCTACAGAAGACTGACTTTAAATCATTCTGGTTTGCTTCTGTTGTAGAGCTGTTTACGATCAGTGCTAGAACAAATAGCAGCATATGGCCAGGTTGTGTTTCGACTCCAGGAGTTTATTGATGAAATCATGGGGCACAGCTCTGAAAGCCTGTTACCTGGAAATAGTTCCGTTCCTAAGAAGTCGACAGAAGCACCTTTTAGAACATACCAGGCTTTCATGTGGGCCCTGTACAAATACTTCATTAGTTTCAAAGAGGAACTTACAGAAATTGAGAAGTGCATCATCAATAATGGTATTTAAATATTCTTCCCTTTTACTCATAACACACGTAACTCATATTTTGAATGCCATTTAGGTTAATAATTGATATAAGATTTGAAAATTACATGGCAAATAAGTAATTCTCCTGAATACACTCATTTTTTTAAATTATTTTAAATTTGTCTTTTTAAGCCATTCATATCTCTAAAAATCCAAACAGTATAGAAAGATTTACAGTGAAATTTTTTCCTCCTGCATTAGTTCCCCAGCCTAGAGACAACCAACTGATCCATTTCTTGTGCATCCTTCCAGAAATAATTTAGACATATGCAAGCAACATATATTCATATACATATGCCTAGTAGTCTTTTAACTGCTCTCTTCAAATTGCTTTCTAATTTAAATTTTGAGGATTATACCGTACAAGTATTTAAAGAGCCTCCTCGTTCTTTTTTACATATTGAGCATTTTGTTGTATATCATAGACCAGCCCCCTTTTGATGGACATTTGGGCTGTATCTGATCTTTTCCTGTTGGCAACAGTGCTGCAGTGATAACCACTTACATACAAGTAATTGTACATATGTGCACCAACTTACCTATAGCACAAATTTTTAAGAGTGGAATTGCTAAGTCAAAGGGTATGTGATGGCATATGTGATTTTAGTAGATATTGCCACATTGTTCTCCACGGAGGTACAGATAAATAACTTTACACCCTTGCCAGCAATATATATGGGTACCCGTTTGTTCCCAGTCTTGCCAGCAGTGTGTTATCAAACTTTTGGGTCTTCACCAATATGACAGGTGAAAATGGTAACCCAGTGCAGGTTTTCCCCCTTAACTTTTATTTACAACTAATGCAAAAAATAGTACATTGAGGTCCCATGTTCCCATCACCCAGCGTCCTCCAGTGTTGACACCTATAGTACATTATCAAAACTAGGAAATTGACATTGGCACAGTACATTAACTAGTCTGCAGGTCTGACATGGGTTTCACCAGTTTTGCAGGGCCTTGTTTTTTTGCGAGGAGGTAAGCAGTATCTTTCTGCCGTTCTTTTACATTTTATCACATATGTAGATCTGTAAGACCGCCTCCATATTTAGGGTTCAGAGCTGTGCCATCCTGACGAAGGGACTTGCTCTTGTTGCCTTTAGTAGTCACCCTCTCTGCCTCCCCGCACTAAAACAGGAGCCCATTGTAGTCTGTTTTGTATTTGCCCAGAGTAGTTTTATTCTGCATTTTTTTTTCATAAGTGAGGTTGAGTATCTTTCTATATGTTTAAGAATTGCTTGAATTTCCTTTTTCATGAATTGTCACTTCCTTTGTTCATTATTTTTCTGCTGAGTTGTCTTTTCCTTCTTTAGGGGGTTCTTTTTTGGGGGAAATCAGTTCCTTGTAACATGAGATTAAAACCTGCCATCCTCCGGTTTGCCATGCCTTTCCATAAGTAGGTTAGCATTTATATCACATTTTGAATGCAGATATTTTTCCTTGCTAATGAGTTTGATTTCTTGATATTTGCAGATACTACAATAACTCTTGCAATAGTGGTGGACAAGTTGTCACCTCGATTAGCTCAGCTCAAGGTTCTGCACAAAGTGTTTAGTACTGGAGTAGCAGAAGTTCCACCTGACACTCGAAATGTCGTTCGAGCATCTCACCTGCTCAACACCCTGTACAAAGCCATCCTTGAATATGACAATGTTGGAGAAGCCTCTGAGCAAACTGTATGTGGGGATCCTTGTCTAGTCCACCGTGTGTGACTAATTCTGCTCAGCCATAGGAGTGGTTGATAGCCTGTCGTAGATATTTGTAAAAATAGTGTATCAGACAGCTGTTGTGAGTTTTCAAATTAGGTTCTAAATTTGAGGCTGCAGGAAACTAGCTTTTCATCTATAATTGCCAAGATCACCAGATGGATGAGGCAAGAATAAAACAAAACATAAAAGCAAGATGTGAAAAATACCTAGCTGATTTATATAGATATTTGTAATAACTCTTTCTTAAATAAAAATACAGATCTATTATATGAGGTATCTAGAGTAGTCAAATTCTGTTTCTAGTCAAATAGAAACAGAGAAGAGAATGGTGGTTACCAGGGACCGGGGGAGAGGAGAAAATGGGTTAGTTAATGGGTACAGAGTTTCAGTTTTGTAGCCTGAAAAAGGTTTAGGAGGTCTGTTTTCATAACAATATGAATACATTTAACAGTACCAAACTGTACACTTTAAAATGGTTAAGACAGTATAGTTTATATTATGTATTTTTTTACCATAATTTTAAAAAATACAAATCTAGACTTTAATCTAGAAAGCTGCATGTTTCTTTGGGTACATAATTTAGGTGTTTTGCCTAGTTTGTTGGTGTGACTCTTTTTCCTCACCATTTTGGTACTGCATTTCAATAAAAAGTTGATTTCTTTCAGCTCTGTAATTTCTTTTTATTAGGAACTATAGTAGAACAGAATCACTTCCTTGTTGTTAATGGACATTTTGCTAATAGCACTGTTTGGATAGGATAACCATATCCCAGTTTGGACTGTCCAGTTTAGACCTGTTGTCCCTGTAACTTTCACTCCTAAGAGGGTCCTGCTATGGACAATGTGGTCTTCTTATATTTAGGTGAGGTTTTTCATAAGGATTTTATAGCATGTGGTTTGGATTTTTAATTTCTTACTTTGTTTCAAAAAACATAGAAATTGGATCACTTTTTAAAAGGTGCTTCAGAAACGCTTGAGCCTCATTTTATCTGGAGATGAGGGAGTTCTGAGAATGGTTGTGCGTGCTGCACTGTCTCCTCAGGTCTCCTTGCTGTTCTCGCTCTGGGTGGAGACCGTGCGGCCCTACCTGCAGACTGTAGATGAGTGGATCGTGCATGGGCACCTGTGCGACTGTGCCCGGGAGTTCATCATCCAGAGGTGAGGGAGGCACACCAGGAGCTGGCTTGACCTCTCTTCTCCCGTGTGGAGGTCGTACACTTCTGTTAGCTTCACATGATCCATAGGCAAGTTCTGTTGCATTTTTATAGAAGACATCAGGTACCAGTCCAAAAATGATTTTTCCAAGTTTTATGTCAATCACAGCTTTGCTTATAAGCAAATTATATTTTTGAGTGATCGTGTGTTTATGGCTGGTATGGTGAAAGACGCACTGAGTCCCTTAAAATGAATTAGGTGATGTCAGATGGCTTCATTAATGGGAACCAATGGGAATAAATTATCTATGAGATAAAAGATGTGAAAATATTACAGAATATGCCTCTAATATATTTATTTCTCCTAATTAGCTGCTCTTTTTACCTTTTTAGTATAATATTTAATAAAACAATTAAGGAAAGTCTTAATCATCATAAAATCTATTTATGATGATTCCCCTTCACTTAATTGATTTTTCTGAACAGAATCATGGAAACTGCAATATAGAACTATTTGCACTCTCTTAACTCAGTCTTAAGTTCTGCACTCTGTACAGATACATGTTTTTTGTTTTGTTTTTTTTTTATTTATTTATTTATTTATTTATTTATTTATTTATTTTATTTTTGGCTGCGTTGGGTCTTCGTTGTGGCATGTGAGCTTTCTCCAGTTGCGACGAGCGGGGCCTACTCATCTTTGCAGTGCATGGGCGTCTCATTGCAGTGGCTTCTCTTGTTGCAAAGCATGGGCTCTAGGCATATGGGCTTCAATAGTTGAAGCATGCAAGCTTCAGTAGTTGTGGCTCGCGGGCTCTAGAGCACAGGCTCAGTAGTTGTGGCACATGGGCTTAGTTGCTCCGCAGCATGTGGGATCTTCCCAGACTGGGGCTCGAACCCGTGTCCCCTGCATTGGCAGGCAGATTCTTAACCACTGCACCACCAAGGAAGTTCCTAGATACATGTTTTTATTGATAGCTATCCATTTAACTCATCAGAGAGAGTAACTTTCTTAGAGCTACAGAAAGGTAACCCTGTTTACACAGTGCTCACATAAAAGAACTGGCCTTTCTTTAGCTGAATCTTGGGTCTCATTATGTCTTGTTTCTTCTGTTGCACATGAAGATTTTTGTAAAAATGAGATTCTGACTATCCTTAGGGAGTGATGGGTACACCTTGTTTCATTGTTAAAATAGTCTAGTGGAAATAATTGTGGGAAAAATGATGTGGAATTCTGGAGTTTACTTTCAGAGGAGATGGGTAAACTTTTATTCTACCTTTAAAGAGAACCAAATTAATCATATTTTGTTTAATTCCAATTCAGGAAACTTTCTGCTTAGTTAGATTTTACCTATACCATTCACAGTATTTGTCCACTTTTCTTTGTTAAGCTGAAGTCAGGTAAAACATCTGTCCCATTTTACCTAAAGATTGCATTGTTTTACTAATAATTGATATTACTGTGTTTTGGAATGTTTGGACAACATGCCTAAGCTAGAATAGATATACTGTTGTTTTTAAGGAAGAAAAGTTAAAGTTTAAATTCTTTTGAATCCCTATAGAAACAAGAATGTTCCGGTAAATCACAGAGACTTTTGGTATGCAACTTACACACTATACAGTGTATCGGAAAAGACAGAAAACGAAGAAAAACTGAGTGATAACGCTAGTGCGAGTTCTGGCAGTGATCAAGGGCCCTCCAGCAGGCAGCACACCATGGTGTCCTTCCTGAAACCCGTCCTCAAGCAGATCATAATGGCTGGCAAGTCAATGCAGCTGCTGAAGAACCTGCAATGCATGGAGAGCACCACGTGCCAAGCCACAGCCAGAGGTAACCCCTTAGTGGTGGAGTAGCTGCTCCAATCTTCACGCTTGCCATCCTGAGATACGTCATTATTTTGCAGTTTGAAAATTATCAAAGCCTTTTATTTTCATGGAAGTGATCACCATGATCAAACTGATAGATAATGCTGCTCCTGACTGAAAAAAGATTGTCCTCATTGGAAACTTTTATCACGGTGTTTGAAAGGCAGTGATAATACGTTCCACATGCATTTTACTTATTCTTGATGCCTTAGGACTGGTCCTTTAACAATAATTCTCTGCTATTTCTTAATGCAGAGCAGCATTTGGCCCCTGAGGACATGAACTCTGGCAGATAGGAATTTGTTGGTGAACGGTTCAGACTTGATCATAGATTTTGAGAAAATCTTGATATAATTTCTGTTTTTTTTGGATGTTATTTAAGCAATATACTTAAGGTTTTATCAACTGACTAAAAAGGCTTTGAGAGGTATAGATGTGACCTTAGTTGTTTTGTTTGTAAATCATCTTAATGTTACGTTAATTAGTTTGAATTATTATATCTACTTTAAGTAATATTTTCACTTTGTGGAATGTTTCTTTTTTAACTGAATAATAAAATGTAAAGAACTTTCCAGGGCCACTGTTGAAAGTGTTTTTTCCAATGTAATTGTGATTCCTATTAGTGTTATCATAGTGCTATCTAATATAATGGTAGCTTTACTTTCAGGCATCCTGCTTATGCTGTTACTCTGTTCAGAAAAAAACTAGCTTATACTTTGAATGTTTAACCATGAACTTTGCAATTGTCTAACAGGGTATAAAAATGTTTAGTTTTACTAAGGGTAGTATACTGTAAGGGTAACAAAACAGGGATAGACCTTCATAGGCCAAAGGAAAGATACCAGGCTATAGTATATTTAGATAAGTTTACTTAATATTTCGTAATGTTAGTTATTTACTAGAACATAATTCACCTTACGCATTTCTTTATGTTTCAGATGCAGAAAGAAAAAGTCTGTATACCCTGTTTCTGGAGTCTGTGCAGTCTCGTCTTCGACACGGAGAAGACTCCACTGCACAGGCCCTCACTGAGCAGCAGGCCACCAGAGAGACCCTCATTAAGATGCAGTCCATTGCCGAGAGGCACCTTGAACTGGATGATGTTCGTGATCCACTGCTGGCGATTAATTTTGCAAGGTGATACACACCTGCAGGATTTTCAATGTTTGAAATGGCAGAATCCGTGCTGCAATATTTAGTAACTGTTATCTCTGCCAGGTAGGGCTTTCCAGCCTTAAAAATAGAAACCTTTGTAGCCTCTCCTTTCTAATGAATGAAATACAAGAATATATTGTGTTCACTTATTTCAGATACATAATTTAGCCTCCTTATTATTTGTGAAAGTCCACAGATTTTCACGTGCCCTAGGCCCACGGGCAGCGCTGTCACTCATACAGAAGACGCTCATGGAAGTTGGGGGTCCTGGGACATGTTGAGTCAGACCCTCCCGATGTATCTTGGCCCTTAGGGGCTTTTAGGTAATTGCCCCAATGAAATAAGTTATTAGTACCCACACAATACCCTGTTTATTGTCTAATGGCCATTATTCACTACTTTCAACCCTAATGGCTAGAAAGACCTACTCAGTACTTGATCTTTTAGGCAGAAGCAACTCTGTGAAGGACTGCTTCACACAAAGAATACTTTGAGGAAAAAGATTTTTATTTCTATAATAGTTGGTAATTTTATGACTCAAGATAAATATGGGACTCCAGAGTTTTGATTTAAGAGAATTCTGTTGAGATGAATGAATAAAGAACATGTGGTGTATATGTATACAGTGGAATACTACTCAGTCATTAAAAAGAATGAAATTCTGCCATTTGCAGCAATATGGATGGACTTAGAGGATATTATACTTATTGAAATAAGTCAGAGAAAAACAAATAATGTATGATATCACTTATATGGGAAATCTAAAAAAAATACAGGGCTTCCCTGGTGGCTCAGTGGTTAAGAATCCGCCTGCCAGTGCAGGGGACCCGGGTTCAATCCCTGGTCCAGGAAGATCCCACATGCCGCGGAACAGCTAAGCCTGTGTGCAACAACTACTGAGCCTGCACTCTAGAGCCCGTGAGCCACAAATACTGAGCCCATGTGCCACAACTACTGAAGCCCACATGCCTAGAGCCCATGCTCCGCAGCAAGAGAAGCCACCGCAATGAGAAGCCTGTGCACCGCAATGAAGAGTAGCACCCGCTCGCCACAACTAGAGAAAGCCCGTGCGCAGCAACGAAGACCCAACGCAGCCAAAAAATAAATAAATAAATAAATTTTAAAAATAAAAATAAAAAATACAACAAACTGGTGAATATGGCAAAAAAGAGACAGATATAAAGAACAAAATATTGGTTTACCAGTGGGGAGAGGGAAGGGGGAGGGGCAAGATAAGGGTGAGGAATTAAGAGGCACAAATTACTATGTATAAAATAAATAAGCTACAAGGATACATTGTACAGCGCAGGGAATATGCCAGTATTTTATAATAACTATAGAGTATAACCTTTAAAAATTGTGAATCACTATGTTGTACACCTGAAACTTATATAATATTGTAAATCAACTGTACCTCCATTAAAAGAAAAAAGAATTGATGTCTTTTTTTAAAAAGAGAATTCTGTTGACAGCTCTTAAAAAGAAGACATATTTTTATATTAAAGGTTGTATTTGGAACAGAGTGACTTTCACGAGAAGTTTGCGGGTGGAGACATATGTGTGGATAGATCATCAGAATCTGTGACTTGCCAGACTTTTGAATTAACGCTGAGATCTTGCCTCTATCCTCATATTGACAAGCAGTATCTAGATTGCTGTGGAAACCTCATGCGAACTCTAAAAAAAGATTACAGGTATGAGGAGTGGTTTCATTTGGGAGGTAGTCGGTAGTTTATTGTACTTTAAGAATAGCTGAAGTTATTTTTAAACCTAGATTTCAAGCTAATTTTTATTAGAGTAAGGAATGGATATGCAATAAACAGTTTTCTTTTGAGAGGATCAGTAGACCATCAGTGTTTTCTTAACTTTATTGTGTAATTTGTTTCTGAGAATTTATCCCAAATGAAATATAGCAAAAGCTTGTTACACAAAAATGCTTGTCATGAAGTTCGCTATCAGAGAAAAAACATGAAATTACTTAGTAATGGATGACTAGTTCTTTAAATTGTGGCATATCCATATTAAAATATGGCATATTCATTTCCGTGTATGAACTTTGTAAAGTTCATACAAATTATGTTTATACAGAGTTTTAAATAATGTAAAGTTTCTTAAATCTTAAAAAATAGGATATATAATATGGTAGGAACTATTTTTTTTAATGCATGGAAAAAAACACTGGGAAGAAATACCCTAAATATTAACAGTGGAAATTCGTCATGAATTGGATTAACTTTTTTTATTACACTTTTGTGACTTTGCCAAATTTTCTTCAATGTTAAGAAAAATAACTTCTTTTTGATTATTAAAAGTAAACCATATGCTGTTTTTATTATTTTTGAAAATCTTTAAGATGTGTTAGTATTTCTAATTTTAGTAAATGTACAGTGTAAACCCATTTCACTAAAAATGATGGTGTACAAA
Organism: Balaenoptera acutorostrata; assembly: GCF_949987535.1. Taxonomy (NCBI): domain Eukaryota; kingdom Metazoa; phylum Chordata; class Mammalia; order Artiodactyla; family Balaenopteridae; genus Balaenoptera; species Balaenoptera acutorostrata. The sequence goes on from NC_080071.1 coordinate 98,596,759, forward strand.
ACCTGATCCTGATCTAGAATCCTATCTTATGAGCCTAAGATCTTTCTGTCACTTATTTTCTCTTCATTCAGGTTGGTTGAGTACTTGCAGGCCATGAGGAATTTCTTCTTAATGGAAGGGGGAGATACCATGTATGACTTCTACACGTCAATTTTTGATAAAATAAGAGAAAAGGAAACCTGGCAGAATGTGTCTTTTCTTAATGTCCAGCTTCAAGAAGCAGTAGGACAGCGTTATCCTGAAGACAGTTCTCGGTAAAATATGGGAGGACCTTTTATTTTAAATATTATAAGATAATCCATGTGTCATGAACTCTTTTATATGTTATCTTATTTAATCCTCACACCAACCCCTATGAGTTTTACTAATGTTATTTTACACATTAGAAAACTGAGGCAGGGACTTCCCTGGTGGTCCAGTGGGTAAGACTCCGGGCTCCCAGTGCAGGGAGCCCAGGTTCGATCCCTGGTCGGGGAACTAGATCCCACATGCCGCAACTAATAGTTCATATGCCGTAACGAAAAAGATCCCGCATGCCCCAGCAAAGATCCCACGTGCTACGACTAAGACCCGACACAGCCAAATAAATAAATATTTTGAGAAAAAAAAAAAAGCTGAGACAGCAGCGACTTGCCCACTGAGTGAGAGATGTGAGATGGCACTGTGTGGTCTCTCAGGGTCTGATGGCCTTGCTCACATGGCTGGAGTCCATGCTGGCCGCCTTCCTTCCCCACGCCTTGCTCTCCAGCCGGCTGCACCGGCCTTCACTGTGCTGTCACAGGCGGTGTTCTGAGAGAGTGAGAGCAGAGCCCTTGGCACTGGCCAAGGCCTGAGCTGCAGCCCTCACCTCACAGACCCTCACTTCCACCACAAACCAAGTCAGAGGCCAGACCAGTTAGAGGGGAAATAGATTCCACCACTTTTCACAGACAGGGTTGCCTGTTTTCGAGCTGCTGTACTAGCTTATCCCCAGCTAGGGAGCTCACCTTCCCTCCTCGCTGTCAGTCTGCCTGCGGAGCAACTGGGCCAGGCCTGTGGGTTGGTGCCATTAAGTCTTTGTGTAACAGAGGCTCATTTTCCACCCTGCTTGTTGGTCCTTTTCCTGTTCCATGGCCTTGCTTGGCTACCTTGCTTGGCTCCCTCAGTGGCCCTTGAAAAGTAATAATGATAATAATTAACATTTATTACATGCCACTTAGGACATTGTTTTCCTCACAGCCATGCCAGGTTACTGACCGTCTACTGCTTAGTAGTAGATAAAATAATTCCTTTTATTTATGTCATGTGTTACCTTTGATGATTCCATAAGAGCAGAATTTTCATCAATTATATGGTTAGTAAAAGCAGGGTAACCGCTAGATTCTTTTCATAGTAAGGAATTAGTGCCTAGCAATCCCCAGGGGGGGCCAGGGAAGGTTAAGGTTCTATTTTTCACTATCAATAGAAACTCATGAATTTTGTTATTTTTAGTATGTTTCAATCTATTACAGTTATTCCTTTTTTCTTGCTCAGACTGTCCCATCTTTACCCAGACGGAACTCCTTCACTTGACTCTAGTAATCTTGGAGAGCATCTTTGCTTTCAGGACTGGATGTCCGGACTCATCCTGTGCACTTCCTGCCCCAGGCTCTGCACCTCTTCCAGGAGCACTGGTCCTGTCTGTTCTGTGGCTTTAAAAGCCCTTGGTCTGTGTCCCAGAGTGTTCGTCTATACTGGATTATCAATACTTCTGGGCTCACTCAGTGGATGGAGCTAGGAAATATGTAGAAAGAGGAAGATGAATCATAAGCTCATATTGATATTTCCAGTATGTATTAAAGATTACAGGGTTTCACTTTTTTGATTTTCTTTTGTATCTTGAGTGCTTACTAACACATGAACATAAATATTTATTATATTTATTCTATAATAAATCATAATAGTTCCAAAGTAACAATAACAGCAACAAGCCCACTGAGAGTTTAAAACATACTTGTGACTATATTCTCTTCCTTGTACTTTCAAGTCAAGGTCACCTGGAACAATTCTCAATGTGATTATACCACTAATATAGGGCTGGGTTCATTTGTTTTATTTTCTACTTTTAGGAATCACTTCATTTTTATTTTTCTTGATTCCATTTTGTTTTTTAATTGTATAAAACATCTATATATTTCTTAAGTTAAAATCTTTGATACAAAATTACTTTTAGGGAGCTCTGGCTTCTGTTCCTGTTCGTGCCTATTTTCTCCCTTCCCTCATTACCTTTTTTATTAGATTTTATTTTATCCTTCCAGCGTTTATTTTTTGGAACCAAAACCATATGTGTACATATTCCTTTTTCTCCTCACGTGTTACACAAAAGGAAGCACACAGTGTGCACTCTCTAACACCTGCTTAACTTTTCTTAAGTAGATAATACATCCCAGACCCAGTGCATTGCAGGCTAGAGAGCTTGTCCTCACTACTTTACAGCTGATTGTGTTCATTCAACCAGGTGTCCTGTTGGTGGACACGTGGATTCTGTTCTTCTGCGATGTATGTATGCAGTGACTGGTCTTGTGCATTTCACTTCTTATTTTTGCCAGTGTGACTTTGGAGTATTTTTCTAGAATGGGATTGCCAGGTAAAAGGGTAAACACCTGTGTAACTCTGCTAGCAGTTACCAAATTCCTCTTCATACAGGCTGTGTATTTTCTAATTCCCACCAGCAATGAGGCTTTCTCTACAGCCTCACCAACAGAATATGTTGTCAGACTTTCGGATTTTTGCCAGTCTGATGATGAAAAATGATGTCTCAGTGTAGTTTTAATTTACATTTTTCCATGTGAGCGTAGTTATCTTTTCATATGCTTGTTTTTGCATTTGTTTTAAAGTGAACTCTCCGTATCTTTTGCCACTATTTCTGTCAGTATCAAGTTGTTGGTCTTCATCCTCTCCATTTTTAGAAGCTCTTTTTTTTGTTTTTTTGGCTGTGCCACATGGCTTGTGGGATCTTAGTTCCCCAACCAGGGATCAAACCCATGCCCCCTGCAGTGGAAGTGCAGAGTCCTGACCACTGGACCACCAGGGAATTCCCTAGAAGCTCTTTTTATAGGTTTCCCAGTTTGGCATTTGTCTTTTTGTTCTGCTTATGGTATAACAATTTCTTGTTTTGTCATGAAGATATTTTTTAGTTTTATAATCTATCTTTTTTCTTATTACTTCTGAATTTTAAGTGATAGTTAAGAAAGTTTTACTGTATCCAAGTTTATAAAGAAATTCACCCATGTTTTTTAATGCTTGAATGGATTTTTTTACATTTAGATGTTGATCCATTTGGAATTTATTCAGCTAAAAAACATGAGAAATAGATCCAGTTTTATCTTTTTTCCAAATGACTAATTGGTTGCCATCACTTATTTCTTTAAAAAAAAAAAATCTGCCTTTCCCCATTTATTTGATACCCCTTTATCATTAAATTTTCATATGCACTTGAGTTATATGCATTGGGTCTCTCTAAATTTTCCATCCTGTTTCACTGTTCTGTTTATTCACATGCCAATAGCATTCTGTTTTATTAATAGGGTTTTCCTGGCTATTCTTGCTTATTTATTTTGACAAATGTACTTTATTTATCATCTTGTCTAGCTCCATCCAGCAAAACAAAAACAAAAACATTGGTGCTATTTTTATTGAGATTCCCACTCATAGATTAACTCAGGACAAATGAGCCACCCCATTGGGACCCCTTCTCCTGTGGCTTCCATGTGTTCTAGGTGCCTGTCTGTGCCCTCAGGCTCCCTGAGTCTGCACCCACAAGTCTCCTTCTCGGTTCCAGGCTCCCCTGCCCTGCCCATACCCCTCCCATGTCACTGGTGCTCCTGCATCCTCCCTGTGAGCCCCTTGCCCTCCGCCCACCCTTAGCATAGCTTCTCGCTCTCCTGCCTCGGGCACCTTCATTCCATGTCGATGGCTTCAGCGACCCCTGGTGACCTGCAGGTCAGTACCTTTAGCCCAGGTGCCTGCACAACCAGCGCCTCATGACTTTCCTCAGATGCCATGTGTCCAAAACTGAGCTTCATCGTTGTCTCAGCCCTTTGTTTCTTCTGGATGGGACCACTGTTCATCCCAGTGCCCAGTGTAGCTCACCTTAGATTCCTTCCTCTCTGCCGGCCCCCACATACCCTGGTCCCTCGGTTCTGCCTCCTGGGTGACATTCCCCATGCACTTCAGCGCTCGCTGGAGAGCACCTCCCTGCCGCCTGCTAACCAGCTGTCTCGGCGTCCCTCCCTTCCGCTTGGCCCTCCAGGGCCACACGGGACACTAGCCGCCCCGCCCCCACACACGCTCCCACACACGCTCGGGGTCCTTGGCGCCTCGGAGCAGATGGGCCCAGCTTCTCCTGAGAAAGAGCTTTTCACTGTCTGGCTCCCCACCTCGCTTCTTGTGCACACAGAGACAGACACATCGCCTTCTCTCTCCACCACACTTCCCACTTCAGGGATTTGGGACATTTCTGGTTCCCCTGAGAGCTGTACTGTCTCCCGCAGAAGCCTTCACGTGTCTGCACCCTCCAGTTAACTGAGTTAGCTGCTCTCCCATGGGCATGGCCAGCAGTTGTCTGCACTCCTGCAAAGCTCTGCCCCCCTGGCTTGGTGACTGGAGGGTGATTGCACATTTTGTTTGCTCTGGGCTATGAGCCCCTGGAGGGGGGGAGGGATTGGCTTTTTATCACCTGCTTAGTGCAGCACTTGACAAGGTATTCAGTAGGTGCCTACTAAGTACTTAGTAGATGCACGTGTAACAGACTTACGAGATAAAAAATTCTGACTAGTCTGTGATATGGAATGAATTGGCTAAACTCGTAAATCACACACCGCCCCTTACATCTCTAGTTGTAAGGCTAACTCCTGCCTCGACCTTACAGTTAACCTTCCGTGGGCTGCATCCAGGCATTGTCACGGGTGCCTCTGTAACCTGGGAGAGTCACGTCCTTTCTCAGCCCAGTGACAGAACTGCTCTGAGGAGTGAAGGAGATAAGTGCCTGGCTCAGGAACATTTCCATGCCCTATGGTAGCTGCATTCTAGAGAGTCACACTCAAACTAGTTGGGAAAGAGTGGATGAAGCCATGTGTGACACCTTTGCTTTAGAAGCAGACCCCATTTTTTTTTTTTAACATCTTTATTGGAGTGTAACTGCTTTACAATAGTGTGTTAGTTTCTGCCCCATAACAAAGCGAATCAGCCATACACATACACATATCCCCATATCTTTTCCCTCCTACGCCTCCCTCCCTCCCACCCTCCCTATCCCACCCCTCTAGGTGGACACAGAGCACCGAGCTGACCTCCCTGTGCTACGCGGCTGCCTCCCACCAGCTATCGGTTTCACACTTGGTAGTGTGTATATGTCCATGCCGCTCGCTCACTTTCAGACCCCATTCTTGCCCACACACTTGCATATGCCTGCTCTCCAGGGTGAGGAGAACAGCCTCTCCCTGCCCCAGACACACACACACACTCCCTCTCCCTCTCTCTCTCTCTGTCTCTCTCTCCCCACCCTCTCTCCTGCCACCCCCAACAGAGGGTCCGTCTCCTGAGCCTCTTGCTGAACTCTACCAGGACTAGGCACCTGGCAAATACAGCTAACCTTCCCTGACTTTGTCTTTTTTCCTAAGTAATTTACTATAAGTATCTTCTTTTTTATAGCTAAACCCATTATTTAAAAATTTTGCCCCCCTTCCTTATTTCTGAAACCTGATTTCTATTCTGGAATATATGCTTAGAAAAATATGGAATATCTGCCTTCCTTTTATGAAATGTCTTTTTGGAATATGTAAATTAAATAACTCAAAGTGCTAAATAACTAAAACTGATATTTCTTTATCTAGTCTATCTATATCTTTTGAAAATGTTGACACAGCTAAGAAGAAACTCCCTGTTCATATCTTAGATGGTCTGACCCTGAGCTATAAGGTATGTGCTGATGTTCTGTGTAAGAACATTTTGTATTAAAATGAAGGCATACAAGGGACTTCCCTGGCGGTCCAGTGGTTAAGACTCCGCACTTCCAATGTAGGGGGCGTGGGTTCAATCCCTGGTCGGGGAACTAAGATTCCCACATATTGTGTGGCACAGCCACACACACAAAAAAATTGAGACATATGAGTAATAGGTTACTTTCTATTCTAATTTTCTGTTTTTGTTTTCATAGGTCCCATGGCCTGTGGACATTGTTATAAGTTTGGAATGTCAAAAAATTTATAATCAGGTGTTTCTTCTCTTATTGCAAATAAAATGGGCAAAATATAGTCTGGATGTTTTACTATTTGGTGGTAAGATTTGTTTTCAACAGATAAATTATAATTTAATTTTAGCACTGAAAAAAAGGTTGGTAGTCTTAGGTCATTTTTTATGTATACACAAGTGCCAAAATGATATGTATTTATGGCAATAGCTTTACAGACATCAGAATTAACTTCCCTGAATGAGTACAGTTAATCTGAAATACAATAACTAAATTAGGAATTTAGCCGGAATAAAAATTCTTAGGTTATGTGAAAAAGTTTTAATGACAAGTTAATGGGACTTTGTTGTTATATTTTTGATGACAGTGATAATCAAGGTGATACGGCAGCTTTTACTGCTTCACCTTCCAGATAGGGAGGATGGGGTCCCTGCTGTGCATCCAGCCGAGTGCCCTTTACAGGGCTGGTGACCACGCCATTACAAGTCCTGCTCTGGGCAGTGGTGCAGGTGGGGTCTGAGTGGATGCTCTTCCCACGCCCTCTCCTCTTCGTTCCTTCACAGAACTAGCTAGTCCTGCTGAAAGACCACAACTTGAAGGACTTTTAGGTGGACAAGACACAGCTGCTAATTTTGGACCACAGAAGGAGCCAGTAAGACAGCAGATTCATCGTATGTTCCTCTTAAGAGTGAAGCTCATGCACTTTGTGAACAGCTTACACAACTACATCATGACCAGGGTTCGTGTCTGTCCATCCACTCAGTTCTATCACTGTGTATGCATCTGTTCATCGAGAATTACTTGTAATATATTTATAAATACAAACAAGCACACAAAATACTTATAGACTGTAGGGCTTCCCTGGTGGCGCAGTGGTTGAGAATCTGCCTGCCAATGCAGGGGACACGGGTTCGAGCCCTGGTCTGGGAAGATCCCACATGCCGCAGAGCAACTAAGCCCGTGAGCCACAATTACTGAGCCTGCGCGTCTGGAGCCTGTGCTCCGCAACAAGAGAGGCCGCGACAGTGAGAGGCCCGCGCACCGCGATGAAGAGTGGCCCCCGCTTGCCGCAACTGGAGAAAGCCCTCGCACAGAAACGAAGACCCAACACAGCCATAAATAAATAAATAAATAAATAAATAAAAATTAAAAAAAAAAAAAAATACTTATAGACTGTAAATGTAAAGATAGCACATACTAAAAACTTGATCATAAAATAACATGGCAGCAGGGGGAAGTGTTTTTTAAAACATGCCAGAGCACATGTATCCAGACACTGTGTCTCCTGTCTAGTGACCCCTTGGGATGACACACGCAGAGCTCCTCTTTTGGACTTGCCATCAGAACTTGCCACGTAGTCCTTTAAATGTCACCAGTGGGAACAGGGCTGTCCCTGGAAAATGGCTTCAGTTTTTTGTAATGGAAGCCTAAAAACAAATCTGTCAGGCTAGTATGGGGTGTAAGGAGGAAAATGCAGCCAGATTATATACTTTTTTCTTAAATATAAGAAGTAACTCGTAGAGTAAATCTGCTTTTCTTACACATATTAAAACCAGTTCTAGAGTAGCTTCTGAAGAGGAGTTCAGATGTTTGAACAGTAGCAGTGTTATTCGAGGACAGTACTCATTGGGATTATAATGGTTGCTAAAAAAAATCTGTAGTCATTCTGGTAGGTGGGTTCTAAGAACCCACTTTTGTTTGGATGAAGTGAGCCTTTGAAGCCTGTGTTTTAGACATGATACACATGGCAGAGGTGCTCTCTGTTTCCCGTGCACTAGCGGCCTTCAGAGGGCCAACCTTAAGCCCGTAATTGTTGAGAGTAAATGGTAGCTTACCGTTTACTCTCTACCATGGTAGTTAAGTTTTTGTTTAATTTGTTTTTTGTTTTCTACTTGAAGTACAGTTGTGTTCCTTTTAAAGAAAGACCATTATGTAAGCAGTGGAATTTATTAAAACATATAAATTCAATTTACCTGGTGACTTTTTTTAAAAAATCACTGCATATCCTGTACAGTTCATATACTTGCCCCTCCACACAGGAGCAGTCTGTTAGTCCAGAGTGAGGCATTCCCTCCCTGTGCAAGTGAATGTAGAAGAGGTTGGTAAAAAAGTTTTGTGTGTGGCACATTAGTTCTCAAAGAAAAAAATCTATTGATTAAATTTGTCATCTTTCTCTTTCAAGATTCTTCACAGTACAGGGCTGGAGTTTCAACATCAAGTCGAAGAAGCCAAGGATTTAGATCAATTGATTAAAATTCACTATAGATACTTGTCAACCATCCATGATCGATGTCTGCTGAGAGAAAAGGTACGTGAGGTGTCACCTGTGAACTTGGCCACTGAGGCAGGAATGAAGCCAGCCAAGGGAAGTTGTCTCTCTACTTTGGAATTTTATACTTACTAAGCTTCTGATGTGCAAAATATTCTTAAAGGAAGGACCAGATCAAATAGGTTACAGATTTGTGCCATATGACTGGAAGTTACATGTAAGAGAAACAGTTGACAACTTTATTGGGACAGTCTGCACTCACTCAGCACTGTGATTGGATTCAATAAGAAAATTTTATTTGCAGTTATGGAATAATAGTGCTTTGGTCAGGAAATGTGTCCAGCTTGATGTGAATATATGGGATTAAGTCATCTTACAGCCATTGGAATAACTTGCCCCATTCACTGGTGAATTCAAATGGCTGTCCCAGGAAATGGTAGCTTGCTGGCTCTGTTGGTCAGACTCTGCTGCTGATATACCTGTACTGTGGGTGCAGTAGGCATGTGGCCCAATTCCAAGTGCATTTTGTTCAGAGCCTAGAGAAGGCAATGATTTCACTGAGCTTTTTCTGTGACTCATTTAAATTAGGTGCAAGTGTTGGTGTCAGTGTCCAAACATGGTCACAGAGCCTGTGTTCTTCCATTGCTTTCTCTCCAGGTCAGTTTTGTGAAGGAAGCCATCATGAAGGTGTTGAACTTGGCCCTCATGTTTGCAGACGGTTGGCAGGCTGGCCTGGGGGCGTGGCAGTAAGTACGCAGTTTGTGGAGCCTCTGTGCTGTGACCAGTTTCACTTTTAGCTGGCTTCATTCTGGGAGCCTTGTTTTTCATCTTGGCAACACATCACATACACTTAAAATTATGGAGAGAATTGAAGAATTGAATTTGTTCATCTGAGCTAGGCAGGATCAAGAATTATGCAATTCTTTTCTGAGCGGTAAAACAAGAAAAATCTGAAGTCTTTTGATTAGGACAAGCAAATATCCTTAAATTACATTCCTGTTGTATAGGTTTGCTAAATTTTTGTTAATGGATGCCTTCGAGCATACACAGAAGTGGGCGGGGAGCATAACAGACCCTGGGGTCCATCACTCCACTTCAGCAGATGCCAGTGACAATCAGTTCTGTTTTGTGTTTACTGCCCACTCCCACTCCCATTCACTCAATTATTTTAAACCAAATTCTGGACATCATGCTAGATCCTAGTCCAAAATTGTATTTTAGAGAGCTCTAAAAGAATGATTGTATATTTTACTTTTAGGGTGTTTATTATCCACACCTATCACATAGAAAGTCAGAGGACCCAGGAGCTCTTTCTTCCTATCCAGAGTACCATCCTCTACTGTTACCTTGAATGTGCAGCTCAATAGTTTGTCCCTGTCTTGTTTATAAAATTAATGTAATGCTGCTATTATTACTTCCTTGAAATATATTTAAAAGAGCAAGTCTGGTTGACTGGGCTGTTGGGATAATAGCTTGTACTTAGTTGGTATTAGTAAGGAGCTGAAAGTTCATTATAGCACTAATCTAAAATCTTAACATATGGCTGTGTCAGAATACTCTAAATGGTAGATAAAAATTCCTCATTGGTAGATAAAATTCCTCATTGCAGGGGTTAAAGATGGTAGATAAAATTCCTCATCGCAGGGATGAAAACAGAAGTCTTACTTTATTATTGCTGTCTGAAGTGTGTGCAGCAGACTCTCCCTCCATGTCACTGTCAGGTGGCGGAGAAGGTAATAACACTGCTGCGTATACTTGGCTAAAATTGAACTGTTTCTTCAACAAGGGGGTGAGGAGGACTTAAGAGGCACATTAACCATCGCAGTTTATGGAAATTAACTGATCTTGATTCACATTTAAAGCAGAAAGTGAAAAATGTTTAAAGCAAGGTGAAATTTTTAAGCAAATGGTATGGTGGCTATGATTTTAAAGGAGTATGTATCTTTAGTGTGTACACACTGAAATATTTATGACTGAAATGCTATGATGTCTCAACATTGCTTCTAAAGATATGGGGCTGAGGGTGTAAGTAGGACTGCCTGCAGGGCGGTGACTACTGAAGCTGGGTACGGGTGTTTGCTATTTCCCGTAATAACAATTTTTTTAGTAAGTTTAAAATGTAAGGTTTTATATCTTTATGTGCTGTTTATTTCAAAGAAGGTGTGCTTGTGGAAAGTAAAAGTATAGAACTGTGCAATAGAAAAGGGAATATCCTGTTATCCTCACTCTAGAACTCACTGCCATCCTGAAGCAGCAGTTTTGTATCCTAATGACACTTTCCTTCAGACTCTTTGAAAGTTTGGCAGGAAATTTTATATTTTATTTTAGAATCTTTAGACTTAGGATTCTACGTAATTAAACTGAAGCACATTTGAAATTACTCCAAAGGTATTTTATAGCCTACCTAGTAACTCCTTAGACTTAGGAGTCTACGTAATTAAACTGAAGCACATTTGAAATTACTCCAAAGGTATTTTATAGCCTACCTAGTAACTCCTTATGCATTTACCTAAATTGAAATTTACTTTCTTTCCTAGAATGGAATCTATAGAGAAAATGGAGTCTGATTTTAAAAACTGCCATATGTTTCTTGTAACAGTTTTAAACAAAGCTGTCTGTAGAGGATCCTTTCCCCATCGTGAGTATTGTGTTAAAATATTACTGCTTTTATATTTTGGGATAACTAAGTCTACCTGTTATTGTTTTGGTACTGATCTCATGAAGAATTAGAATTTTTCACCACTTCAAACCTGGAAAGTCCCTCAGCAATTGAATTGTTTTTCCCAAATTACAGTGGAGTGAGTGAATCAGATGTAAAACATTGAGACGGAAGATTTTCCTTTCTAGTATATCATGTGTTACACCAATGGATTTCTAAAACCATCGTTAAGTAAAGCAGATGGCAGAATAGGTTTCAGTCACACTTCACTGTCATGTGTAGCCTTTGTAACTATTCCTTTTCAAAAGATAGGGTTTGCGGGGGGGGGGGGTTGTTTTTTGTTTTTTTAGCAATTTTAAAATTCCCAAGGCTGCCTCTTACACAAGGAAATGCAGGCCTGACGGTTCAGTACACAGACAGTGTGTGAAGCAGACAGAGGTCTGTGGGGTGAGTCATGGGGAGAAGATAGTCATTTAATCTACAGACACAAAGGACTAAGTAGTATCTCTTGCAGAGCTTTTTTGAGAAAAGTATGCAGGGCTAATTTGTTCCCTATTACTGTATGTTCAAATTGTGATATGCTCATTAAGAGTAGCTGAACATTTTTTAAAATACTGTTAGAGTAACGAGTGAACACAGAATAAACAAACAAAAACATATCATCGGAAAGTTGTGAATGCAAAGAAGTCTAAATAAATTCTGGGATGAGATGAGCCCTTCAGTGCTGACCTGCTGCACCCACAGTACAGGTAGGCGGGGCAGTGACCGGCCAGAGGCACATAATCTTTGCAAGGATAGAGAAACCCATTGTCGGTGTGGCACACTGGAATCCTAGAGGACCCCACGCCGAGCCAGTCCTCCTGACCCCCGGCCCTCCCCGACGGCTCTTTGTAAGTGGTGAAGAAGCTGGGGGCTGGCCAGGCAGGAAAACAGAGAGAAAGTTCTGATCTCACAGTGCTTACTTAGATCCCTGTATTCCTGTGTCGGGTGACTTCTACAGCGAAGAGGCATTTGTTTATTACGCAAGTATTTAAAAACAAATTAATGTTGTAAGCCCCTACTGCCACCTCTCAGCCTCCCCCATTTTTACCCTTGGCCAAAAAAAAAACCATACTGTGTTAGAGGAAACATTGATGCATTTGTCCATTTTTGCACTGGGTTACGCAAGGAGATTCCACTCATAGCTCAGAACATGGCGTTTTGTTATGAATTGAGGCCAGATTTTATGACATTTTGAAAAATGTGATTTGTTCAGTGTAATGCCCAGACTTTTTTTGTTTTCAAAACTAAAATGGGGCTTCCCTGGTGGCGCAGTGGTTGAGAATCCGCCTGCCAATGCAGGGGACACGGGTTCGAGCCCTGGTCTGGGAAGATCCCACATGCCACAGAGCGGCTGGGCCAGTGAGCCACAATTACTGAGCCTGCGCGTCTGGAGCCTGTGCTCCGCAACAAGAGAGGCCGCGATAGTGAGAGGCCCGTGCACCGCGATGAAGAGCGGTCCCCGCACCGCGATGAAGAGTGGCCCCCACTTGCCGCAACTAGAGAAAGCCCTCGCACGAACCGAAGACCCAACACAGCCAAAAATAAATAAATAAGTAAATAAAGTAGCTATAAAAAAAATTAAAAAAAAAAAAAAAAAAACTAAAATGATCTGAAATAGAAATAAATCGTACTTTCTCAATTGTATTTAATAAATGAAGATTACCATCTTTATTATATGTTAAAAATAATGAGTATTTTAATTAAAAATAGAAAATGTCTCTAAATACTTTTCAAGACATTTATTAGAGCCTATTTAGCCATTTTCAAACATTTAAACCTATTTTATTAACCTATTTTTATTCTTCCCACAGTGGAATCTCTAGCACTGTCACTCATGGCTGGCATGGAGCAGATATCTTCAGTGTAGTAAATGCCTCAGATTTAATCTTCATACATACACGTTTCCACCACATACAGCTGCGAAACGGGAATCTATTTTGGTTTGTTTTTAAAACTGTTGTCTACTGTCTAGACAAGTGGGTTTTATGTGTTTTCTCTGGAGATTATTGGTTAGTATATAGGGTTATGCATATAAAACTGTATCAATAATGCAGAATGTGTATAGACTGTTTACACTTATATTTCCTACTATAAGCTATAGATTTATGGTATTGATACCTTTAAATGTAAAATAATCTTTTTTGAAAATGTAATTATTAATATTAAAAATAAATTAAAGTACTTTATTCCCCTTTTGCTTAGTCACAGAAGTTTTGTTTTCTTTTATATGCCTGGGAAGTTCCAAAATGGAAAATAGCTTCCACCAGTGTCAATAAATGTAAAAGCCAGCTGTTGATATATCCTATTGTATGGCTTTTGTGAGCTATCCACAATTAATTAAAACTATATTTACTGTTCAGTTTTCCCACATTTTCTTTATATACTTCTTGGCATGTCTGTAGCACTTATGACTCAGCACTATATATTTACTACTTATTTTTTAAAAACAACTACTGAAGTCCACATAGCCTCAGAGCTGAGCACCAGGGGCCTCTGCCCTAGGCACAATCTCAGTCGTTTTACAGCATCAGCATTTCCTGCATGCAGATGGCAAAGTCGGCTAATAAGCCCTCCTGGGAACGAGCCCAGGTCCCAGGCTTTACTCTGAAGTCTTGGAAGAAATTCACTGAGGAGGCCTTCAAATGCCAGGGATGAATAGTTACTTCCAAGTCTCAAGAAAACACTGCAGTATAACCTAACAACTATAAGATATGAGAAGTATTTCTTGATCTGGTGCTTTAAGTCAAAACCCTGTAGAAACTGATGGAAGCATATGCTCGCATGAAGCAGTCATGATGGAGTCAAGGTTCAAACAATGATGGCCTGGCTCTTTTGGTAAAGTTCTTTATGCATAGCAAAAATCATCACATCAAACATACCAAAACATAATTCTTTCATAAACTGAATTATGTTTATTATCAATGTTTCTAAACCTGGGATAGAAGATACATTTATTTATAGGATATTTAGGAAAGTAAATATTTTCATTTTAAAAAATGAGTATTTGGAATTTGTTGTTACCTTAGACTGATTTTATACTGTATTTGTTCTTTTCTCATGACTTTAAGAGTTTCCAAGGGAAGATTAGCAAAGTTTAAATTGGGGGAAGAATAGACTTCACAAAGTGTCACCAGTTGGTTTCTTTGGGAAGGAGCCTCCAAGATGCAGAGTGCCCAGTGGGAAGAAGGGAAAGGGTGATGAACTGGCTGGAGAGAAAAGCCAGCCCTGCAGGGCTGAGACAGTAGGCTTCTATCCCCCACCTTCATCAGTCCTTGGTTGTGGGTCCCTAGGGCAAGCACGACCTCTCCAGCTGAGGCCACCCCAGGAGCAGTGACACTGCAGCTGTCTGCTGGCCGTGCACCAGCACATCAGCTACACTCATCAGGTGATTCTTGAGTCATCTAAATAAAGGACTTTTACACTATAAGTAAGAGCTGCTCCTTAACTAGTTTGTGTAGGAAAGTTAATGCTGTGATGTACATTAAATTGTCTTCTCCTCTGTGTGGAATAGATAGGATCTCTTTTACTTAATTTTTCTTCTGGTTCTGTTTGGACCTTTAATCTTATGGTTTTCCAGTGGGGCATGTTAGGAGCTTGGAAGTCATCACTCCCATCCTTGGAACAAGAAAAAAGCTGAACAAACTGAAGATCAATAGCCCTTCTTAGACCCATCAGACTTGAGGTCAGAGGGCAAACTGCTGCCCCCCAAATTGGAGAGACAAGCAGACATAGAGAATCACATTGTACCAGAGCAACAGCAGAAACCTCTTCAGGAGCCAGAACCAAGCTAAGGAAATTTAAATCATAATTGACAAATCGCTAGAGGCTCAGTGTGGACAAGACTCTGAGTTAAAAACTCCAAGGGGCCCAGACTTGAGGGATGGGACACACTTTTGTGACTTTTAGGGGGACTACCAGGTTTTCACAGTGAAGATCAGAGAGAAATCCTCTTGTGTTTCTAGCATGAGGAAGAGACTAGTGTCCATTTTGTAATATGCCCAGAGAATTCTGTTTTAGCCAGGCTGAGTAGAGGGAAACTTTTACCAGAGCCTAATGAACCTGGAGGAAGGGAAACACCGAATTCCAGCCCCTTCTAGTCTTCTGTGTCACCTAAGAGAGAGAGAGAGAGAGAGTGTGTGTGTGTGTGTTTGTGTGTGTGTAGCGGGTGGAGGGAGGAGATAACTGAAAAGCACTTGTAAAGGTCATAGCACGGGGGCACAGGCTCACAAGACAGAGCTAATCATAGCTAATCATAGTACTACAAAATGCTTTTCCTCCTCCACACCTTGCTGCCACACCAGTAGGGCTTCTGTGTAACAGGGGAATACAATGAATTACAACTGTAAGCTAAAACCTTATTTAATAAGAAGTCTCCAGGGAAACCTGACCACAATAGGATACAAAAACCAGGACACCAGAGGAAATTGTAGCTTCTGACACCTACCACTACAGCAAATGGTAAAACAGTCTAACTGCTACCCAGATAAACTTAAAATGTTACACTAAAGGCCTGTTTGCCTCATTTCCTTTTACCCAGCACACCATGTCCAGCTTCTATCAAAAAGCAAAAAACAGGGCTTCCCTGGTGGTGCAGTGATTGAGAATCTGCCTGCTAATGCAGGGGACACAGGTTCAAGCCCTGGTCTGGGAAGATCCCACATGCCACGGAGCAACTAGGCCCGTGAGCCACAACTACTGAGCCTGCGCATCTGGAGCCTGTGCCCTGCAACAAGAGAGGCCGCGACAGTGAAAGGCCCGTGCACTGCAATGAAGAGTGGCCCCCGCTTGCCACAACTAGAGAAAGCCCTCGCACAGAAACGAAGACCCAGCACAGCCAAAAATAAATAAATAAATAAATTTATTTTAAAAAAAAAAAGCAAGAAACAGTTTGAAGAGACAGCAAGCATCAGAACTGGATTCAGATTTGGCAGAAATGTTGGAATTATTAGACTGGGGACTTAAAACAACTATGATTAATATGCTAAGGGCTCTAATGGAAAAGGTGGACGCCATACAAGAACAGATAGGCAATGTAAGTAGAGAGATGGAAACTCAGTAAGGACATGGTTGAACTGAACTGGATCAAATAGTCATTTTTAAATTACTTCAACAGAATACAATTCAAACTTATAGAACATTCAGCATGATAGGCCACATTTTTGGCCATAAACTACACCTTAACAAATTTTTAAAAATAGAAATCATACAGAGTATGCTCTCAGACCACAATGTGAATGGAATAAACAAGCAGGGGCTGCAGGAGGCGGCTTTGTAGGGTTGACCAAAAAGTTTGTTTGGGTTTTTCTATAAGATGTTATACGTTATACAGGAAAAACCTGAACAAACTTTTTGGCCAACCCCAATAGTAACTAGAAGTGGAGGTGGTGGATGTGATTGGTTTGGATGATTCTGTGGGTTGGCAAGGAAGTTAAACCTGTTAGATTGAGGACCAGGTAGGGTGCAGCTGGTTCAGTGGATAGGAGAACTAGCTGGGTGGGTCATGTTTCTAGAGAGCAAGGGAACTCATGATTAGGCCTTTCTAAGGGCCTGTGAGGCTCAAAGATGTAAAGGCAGCACATGAAGTTTTAGGTCTTATAACAGGTGTGAGGTTAGGGGTCTAGTTGCAGCATGATTTGTTGAAAAGACTATTATTTTCCATTGAATTGTCTTGGAACCCTTGTCAAAAATCATTTAACTAGGGGCTTCCCTGGTGGCGCAGTGGTTGAGAGTCTGCCTGCCAATGCGGGGGACACGGGTTCGAGCCCTGGTCTGGGAGGATCCCACGTGCCGCGGAGCGACTGGGCCCGTGAGCCACAATTACTGAGCCTGTGCGTCTGGAGCCTGTGCTCCGCAGCAAGAGAGGCCGCGATAATGAGAGGCCCGTGCACGGTGATGAAGAGTGGCCCCCACTTGCCGCAAATAGAGAAAGCCCTCACACAGAAGCGAGGACCCAACACAGCCATAAATAAATAAATAAATATGCTTGTACTTTGCAGATTTGAATAAAAATTTAAAAAATATATATATAAAAAAAATATTTGAAAGGGGGAATAAGATTAGTGTTCATAAAAAAAAATCATTTAACTATAGATGTATGTGTTCTCAGTTTTATTTCATTCATCTATGTGTCCATCCTTATGACACTACCACAGTGTCTTGATTATTGTATCTGTGTAGTAAGTTTTCAAGTCAGGAAGTATGATTCCTCCAGTTTTGTTCTTTTTCAAGATTGTTTTGGCTATTCTGGATCGTTTGCATTTCAATATGGATATTAGGATCAGCTTGTCAATTTCTGTAAAAAAAAGGCAGTTGGAATTTTGCTAGGGATTCCATTCAATCTGTAGATCAATTGGGAGAGTACTGCCATTTTCACAATATTTAATTTCTAATCCATGAACATGGGATGTCTCTATTTACTTAGGTCTTCTTTAATTTTTTTTAACAATGTTTTTATTTAGTTTTTAGTGTGCTAGTCTTATATTATTATCAAATGTATGACTATTATTTTTGATGCTATTGGAAGTGGATTTTTCTTCATTTTATTTTTTAGTTCTGCAAGTGTACAGAAACAAATACAGGTTTTTATATGGTGATCTTGTATCCTACAACTTTGCCGAACTTGCTTATTAGCACTAATGTGCGTGTATGTCTGTTCCTTAGGATTTTCTGTATACAAGATCATGCCAACTGCAAATAGAGATAGTTTTACTTCCTTCCAATATGAATGACTTATTTCATTTTCACACCTAATTTCCCTGGCCAGAACCTCCACTAAAATGGTGGATAGAACTAGGACAGGAGAAAATGTCCTTAAAATCAAGGAAGATTGACGTTACTGTTAGTAGAATGTAATTATATGAAAAAATCTTTATTCACATAACAAATGATTTGCTGAAATCGAGGCAAAAAATAAATTTAATGAAATAAAGATTTGAAGTTGTAAAATATTTGTGCTTTTATTTTATTACACCAGCATTGCTTGCCCAATCAACAGAACTCAATATGTGCTATAAATAGTCTTTCTTATTTTAATGACTTTCAGTTTTGTTCTTACGAAGATATAATTGTCAAGCAAGAAGATAAAACATACTTTATTTATTAGTTTGTTAACTTGATTAACTTAAATATAGACACCCAAGTATATGAGCCTCTTGCCCCAGGCTTAATTTCACCTGGATTGGCAAATATCTTTAGGATAAGTTGTCTCCAGTTCACCCCTTTGCCTCTGTCAAGGTTCTTGCTTTCTTTTAGCTGTTGGAATGTTCCTTACTATTTTGTCAGGTGTACTTAAGATTTTAAGATTTCTAAAGCATATTTTAATCAGTATATTTAGTCGTTTTCAATGAAAAGTTTCTTCTGAAAAACCTAGCTTACCAATAACCAAAATAAGTCTCCCATTTAAAGTAGATGAATTACTCTAGAAACAGGCCTCTCAGATATGGTACCAATAAATAAGCCGCAGTCTGGCACCTATCCACTGTGACTTTGAGTTTATACACAAGATACTTTTCACTCCATAAAATTTTAAGAACCAGAAGAGAACTTTGAAAGTATACCATACAACTTTTCATTAAAACAAAATAAAATTCAAGAAAGGTCCGCTCCACTCCAAGATTTTATAAAATTTCCCATTATTTCCCTTAGGAACTTTTAAGTTTTCATTTTTATATTTAACTGTTTGTTCCATCTAGAATTTATCTTGATGTAAAATATAATGTGTAAGACCAACTTGGGAGTGATTTCCCATGTGAACAGATCCAGGAAAGCCTCCTTGAGAGGTGACATTTGAAAGTCATGTCTTATCAGTCATGTAAAAGGTGGGGATGGGAAGAATGAGCCTGGTGTGTCCATGACAAAGCAAGACCTGTGTGGCTAGTGCACAGAGAGCAAGGGGCATGTCAGGAGACAGGCTTGGAGAGGTAGTTGGGTGTGTCATGCTCAAATGTGGGGTGGAGAGGGGAGTCCAGGAGGAGCCCCTGAGGACAGGAAGCTGGTGCGATGACAGGGCTAAACCTATGTGTGCTACTCTACTCGGCAGTGGCCTTCCAATTGGAGTTTTTGTACCCTGGGGTACATGAAGACTCTCCAGGTATTTTATGGGCATGAAAAATTTAAGGGAATCTCTGTATCTACCAATCCTAGAATTAGGATTCAGAAGTGACATGGTTGGCCTGGGCTAACACCTATGAAATTTAAAAATGAAGTCAGACATTTTCTGATAGGAAGTGATCTGACTTAGCTCATTACTTCAGTCAGAGAATGGTTTTGCCAGTGAGGACTGGTTTTGCAATTACGTTAAACAGGGATATTTGGCATAAATTGCATAGGTAATGTGTAGCTTTAAAAATTTAATGAAGACATATTGAAAGCATTTGTGATAAACCAATAGAGCAGAAACTATAGCCTTTGCAAAGTTTTAAAACATAAAAAACAGATGTCAACTTTAAAATGTGTGAGGGGATACAGATTTCTAAAATTTTTATTTAAGAGAAAATGTTTGAAGACCATTGAGTTAGAGCATAGGCTCAACTTCTGTAACAAAGAGACCAGAACACATTTCCATGAGGAAAGAGTTCATTTCTCTCCCGTGATAGTGCGGAGGTCCAAGTGGGGTTCAAGGTGGCTGAGTGGTTCTACACCATGAGGTTGAGGACAGAGGTCCCTTCTGGCTTCTTATTGCCGATGATGTTGCCCTTGTTTGAATAGCCAAGGCCAGCTGGCAGCCCTCTGTCTACCTTTCAGCCCACAGAGGAAGAGAGGAAGCAGAGGGCAAGCATCTGTCCTACATGTCACACCTACTTGCAAGGAGACTGAGAATTTAGTTAAGGTACCTAGAGTTCCGGCCTTTTTCAAATACTGAGATATAATTTACCTACGCTTATTCACTTTTATCAGAGATTGATCTGAGACCTGATCCAAATTCTCTATCTCAGAAAATGCCCTACATACTTCCACTTTGGGTTAAGACACTAAAGACCTTCATTTCTGTGGTTAACAAGAAAAAAACAAGGCAAAATAAAATTGTACATTTGTATGGGCTTAGTACAGACTGTCTATACAGAAACCTTGAACTGAATTCCAAAGAGAAACAAGCCCTTCCTAAGAGAGCAAAGAGCTATGCAACTTCCATACCCTGAGAGGGATGAATGGTGCAGGTGTGAGTTTGCAGTAGGACTTCATGTGCCACAGATGGAGAGAATATACAGTTGAGAAGAAACCAGTTGAGTCTTTGACAAGCAGTGTGGTCTGGTAGGATGGATTGGAATGTGAAAGCTGCGAATGAAAGATCAGTCACTTGTCCCAACAATTTTTTCCCCCAGTCCTGCCCAAATTTTGCTGAGGAGGTGGCAGTAGATAAAAAGCTGGGAGTGTAGTAGTCCTGTGCCTTCTCAGAGTGATTGTATTCTGGAGCCCTGTCAAAGCGAAGTCCAAATGTGAACCAAAAGTATCTGAAACTGCAGCCCAACCCCTCCTAGTTCAAATAGTCACAAGATTAAAGAGGTGGTGGTATTAGAGGCTAGAGATTGGGAACCACAGGTTCAATATGATTAGTGCAGCTCAGCTGCAATTCAGTTCAAACCTAGGAGGAATCTGTGGAATCCTTTCCTGTCACCAAATATAGGACTCAGATTCTGACACTCCCATTCTGAAGTGTGTGTTTTTCCCCACACTACAATTCTTCTTTTTTTTTTTTAATGCTTTCTTTTTTTTTTAAAGATAGCATTCCTTCTTTTTTTTTTGTAATTTTATTTATTTATTTATGGCTGTGTTGGGTCTTCGTTTCTGTGTGAGGGCTTTCTCTAGTTGCGACAAGCGGGGGCCACTCTTCATTGCGGTGCGTGGGCCTCTCACTATCGCGGCCTCTCGTTGCGGAGCACAGGCTCCAGACGCGCAGGCTCAGCAATTGTGGCTCACGGGCCTAGTTGCTCCGCGGCATGTGGGATCTTCCCAGACCAGGGCTCGAACCCGTGTCCCCTGCATTGGCAGGCAGATTCTCAACCACTGCGCCACCAGGGAAGCCCCACACTACAATTCTGACACCAACTGGCTGTCTTATAATTCAGCTCAGTTCTGACACTATCCACCTGCAGGTAGTGTCAGATCCCATAGGTTAAGGGCTCAGTCCTACAGTACTGCCATATACCCCACTTCAGATGCCAATCACAAGTCCGGGTTGTCACCTGTTCTGACTGATCGGCTGTACATCGGAGGTGCCCACGACCCCCTCCTTGGGTTTGATTTGCTAGGATGGCTCACAGAGCTCAGAGAAACATTTTACTTACTAGATTACCAGTTTATTATGAAAGAATATAATTTAGCAGCAGCCAGATGGAAGAGATGCATAGGGCAACGCATGGGGAAAGGGTGCGGAGCTTCCATGCTCTCTGAGCACAGCACTCTCCCAGCATCTCCATGCGTTCACTAACCCACAAGCTCTCTGAAGCCCATCCTTTTTAGGTTTATATAGAGGCTTCATTACATAGACGTGATTGATTAAATTATTGGCCATTGGTGATGAAGTCAAATCTCCAGCCCCTCTCCCCTCTAATCACATGGTTGGTTACTCTGGTGACGAACTCCCATCCTTAGGTTAGCTAGGCTAGGGGCTTTCCAAAAGTCACCTCATTAACAAAAAGAAACTGGAAAAATGTCTTTAAAGTGTTGAGAAAGACTGCAGGTTCTAATGATGGCAGGGTAGTGCATATCAGACTCATATTTTTACCAGTAGTGATAAAGTCTAGACGAAATGTTTAAAATGGTATTAAAAAAAAACAAAAGACACCTTTATTGCTCTCATCACAGGAAATCCTAAGGATTTTAGGAGCTCTTTGTCAGGAACAGGGATAAAGACCAAATATATATCTTATTATAAAACACAGTATCACAAGGACAGAGTTGCATTCTCTAGGAAATTAAATAAAGCAATATTATACTACAGTGTCCAATGTTCTTTTTATAGACAATATCTAGATTACCATTTTAAAACTTAGAAGACGTGTAACTAAGTATCACCCTATATAACAAAATGGGACCCATAATCAAGGAAAAACATAGTCAATAGAAGCACACCCACAGTTAATTCAGTTATTAAAATTACCAGGCAAGTACTTTGAAATAATTTTATGAATGTGTTGAAGAATTTGCAGGAATAGATGACATACATGGTGAAGAAGACAGGTATTTCAAGGAGAGAAATGGGAAGTCTAAAAAGAAACCTAAAATATACCTCCCAAAATTTTAAAATTTATTAGATGGATTTATCAGCAAATCTGCTGAGACTGAAAACAAAAAAGTTAATAAACTTGAAGACATTACTAAAAATTACAGGAAGAAAGAGAAAAATTGGGAATGAAAAAGTATCACTAATTTTGTGTGATAATATCATGTAATCTAACATACATGTAATTGATGACCCAGAAGGAAAAGACAGAATGTGCCAGAAAAATATTTTAAGAAATAATGGCTGAGGGACTTCCCTGGTGGTCCAGTGGTTAAGACTCCGCGCTCCCAATGCAGGGGGCCTGGGTTCCATCCCAGGTCAGGGAATGCCGCAGACCGGCTGCAGAAAGCTAGAAGTTCCTGGCGGTGAGGGGTAAGGAACTGAAAAGCACCAGTATGGGGTCAGAAGGGCCAAGACAACTGATGGTTGCAAGGCAAGTTTATTCAAAGAGCATGAATGTATATATAGGTTTAGTACGGAACGAATATCAGACAATAAATCAGTAAACCTTGTATTTCCGCATAATTCTGTCGCCACTATCTATGCACCACTATCTATGCGTCAGCATGCCTTATGGGCCATTCTTTGGAGATACAGACTTCCCCCTCAGGGCAGCACGTCCTTCTTCTGGGGAACAACCAGGGGCTCTTAGATGCAGAGCAGGCACCTGGAGCGAAACTGGCCGCAAGCCATTTTCCTTTTTTACGCTCAATACCGCAGCGTCAGGAGTGCATACCAAGAGAGAGACAAGCAGTTCTCCGGAAAGCAGAAAGCTGAATAAGCTTACAGCTTGGGGGCCACCACATTTCCCCCTTTTTTATTATTTTTTAAAGCTTGATAATGAAGCTTTAAGCCATGAACATCCTGACGCAAGACAGCGAAGCGCCCCATTACAAATCTGACAACACAAGGTAATAAACCGATCACCAATAAAAGTAGTACACCAATTGATATCAGGCCTGAGAGCCCTCCATGAATCCATTGTATCGGGTTTAGCCCTTGTAGTTGATCTAATAATCCTTGAATCAAATTCTGGGGTCCATCTTCGTCCAGGTGGGCCTCTTGAATAGCTTGTATTTCGGCATTTAACTTTTGAATATCAAGGCTAATGTGTCCATCAGTCCATACACTTAATATATGCATTTTTACTTTTTCCCAATCCCATTGTGAATCATTATATAAATGTTGAGTTACACAAATCCAGGTATATTTGGCATGACAAATCAAACGCATTTTTAATTTTAAAGCCATAACTTGATCCCCTATTCCTATTAAAACATTTTTTAATTCATCTACTTCCGTTTTTAGTTGGGTATCAATATGACTTTGTAGGGCTAATGCTACACTAGTATTTTTAGATAACTGATTAACATAATGAGCCTGGTGAATAGTTTGTGAAAGAGCAATCCCAGCAGTGGCCGCAGTAGCAGTTAAAGCTGCTAAGGCTAGGATTGCACATATTAGAACACCTATAAATCTCTTTGGTCGTTTTAATGCTTCAGTCAATTCCAGCCAGGCTTGCATGCCAGTGTTATGATACCATGGTTCAGACAAATTAACAGGTAACATTATATAAGAAGGTTGCTTCATAATCATAACAGATGTAGATCCTTTAACGGGCAAAACACAACTACTAAAGATACAATTAACACAAGTAATATTATAACCTATAGGATTCATAGTGTTTTCTACAATTAAATCTCCAATCAATAAAGCATAAGGAGGAGCAACGCAAGTAATCACCGGTCTATAAGAAAAGGATAAGGCAAGTTTCCAGAATTCCCATTGCTTGTAAAAAACAAGGCTGTTATTATTAACGGGGACAGAAGAAACTAGTATAGTGCCATTATCATAATTTAAAGTACACCAAACAGAGGCTTTAGTCCATGTATCATTACAAACAGGAAAATCAAACTGCGGGAATTCAGAAGCCATAAAAGCAGGAAATTGTAGTCCTGTGACAGTCTTTACGACCGTAATTTGATGTCCAGCTAATAACGTCCCTTGATTACCTATGGTAGTTTCAATACACAAATAATGTCCAGTATCTTCAGTCCTCAAGCGATATATGCATAGAGAATGATCCAACGAAGTATTAGAAGCAAGCTTAGTTACTCTAGCATTTATGTGAATGGGAACGTTATCCTTATACCAAAATACAAAGGTGGATAAATCTTCTCATCTAGAAACAGTCTGTTTGCAAGGAAGACAAATATTAGATCCCACAGCTTTATAATTTTTACGTAAATGAGTAAAAAATTGAGAATTTACAGTGGTTTGGTAAGAAATAGCATGTTCTAAAGCAACAGCCTTAACACAACCCGAATTGGTACTCATAGGACTTAAACAAACAGGGGGAGTATTAAACCAATTAGAGTAATTAACAGAAGTATTAGTAATAGGCAAATTTCCTAGCACTCTTCCAAAAGTAGAATCATTATAGAAAATTGGAAGGTCAGCTTCAGACCATGTAACAGGTTGTAATAAAGGAGGATCGGGTACATAAGCCCAATAAGATTTAGCCTCTATAGGTGGGGCTGCCAATACAGCTATCATGGCTAAAAAAAAAGGTAAGAGGAGAGCGAGGATGAGCACTCTCCTCCATAATCCTACGTGCTTGAAATACTAAACATTACAATTGATACCAAGTAATTTGATTTCGATCTCCCCTCGCCTCCCTGACAAGTTGTCTCCTACTCCGTCGCCGCATTCTTCTCGTCCGCCGGGGGAACCGGTTGGGGTGTGCTGTGGTCGATTGCGAGAGCCTCAGGCGACGCATTCTTCGAGTCAGGGTGTTTATTGGTGATGGCATGATAATGTCGAACCAAGCGCTCCGGGAGCCACCGAGGAGAGTCTGCCTCCCTAGGGAAAACACAAACATGGCCTCGGCCCCATACTAAAACAGGGTCTGGTCCATGCCAAAGGTTAGTCATGGGATCTTTCCATTTAACAAGCGCTTTTTCAGGAGGGGTTCCAGAAAGACCTGTAAACAATCGTTCATAAGGCGTGTGACTAAATGCATCTAAAGTTAAAAAATTTAAAATAAATAAAGCATGATTAAGCATAATCTGAGGAGATCTATCATATTCCCCCTTTTTTATTTTTTGTAATGTAATTTTTAATTGTTGGTTGGCACGTTCTACAATACCTTGACCCTGAGGATTGTAGGGAATGCCTGTTTTATGTGAAATATGGAAAGTTGCACAAAAATTGGCAAAAGCTTTACTCGTATATCCTGGAGCATTATCTGTTTTTAAAGCTTTAGGAATTCCCATAGATGCAAAACAATGAAATAAATGAGTAATTACATATTTAGTAGATTCCCCAGCCAAAGGCGTAGCACATATAAAATTAGAGTAAGTATCAACAGTTACATGAACAAATTGTAATTTACCAAAAAAGGGAATATGAGTAACATCCATTTGCCAAAGATGATGAGGGAGTAAACCCCGAGGATTGACTGCAAATTGTGGAACAGGAAGGTGGGGTAAACATTTAGAGCAGGACTTAACAATGTATCGGGCTGTTTCTCTAGAAATAGAGAATTGTTTTTGAAGCATAGCAGGAGATTGATGATGTAAATTATGTGATTGAGTAGCAAGATCCTGAGGTTGAGATAAACTTAAGGCTATAATCTTTGTATTTTCGTCAGCCAATTGATTTCCCAAAGACAATGGGCCAGGGAGACCTGAATGGGCTCGAATATGTAATATGGCTACAGGAAAGTCATGCTGACGAATAATCTTTTGTAGTTGAAAGAAAGTCTGAAACAACTGAGAATCAACAGTATTGCCAATTATAGCAGTTTCTATGTTATGCAAAATAGTAACCAAATAATGGCTATCCGTATAGAGATTAAAAGAACGGTGTGAAAAGATTTGAAAAGCCAAGGAAATCGCATGTAATTCAACTCGTTGGGCAGAGGTATGATCTGTTTGTTCTTTATGAAGTAAGTCATCAGAAATAACCACAGCGATGCCATTGGCAGAACCATCAGTAAAAACATTTGGGGCATTGAGAATAGGAGTTGAACAGATAGTTTTAGGAAAAATAAATAGATGTTGAGTAGCAAAATGAAGGAGCTTATTAGAAGGATAATGATTATCAATAATTCCTGAATATCCAGCAAAAGCAAGAGCCCAAATATCAGAGACAAATAATAGCCAAGAATATTGATAAGTAGTATAAGGTATAATAATAGAATTTGGTTCATATCCTACCAACTGAATATTTCTTCTACGACCCAACTGAACAAGGGTTGCTATTAACTCATAATAAGGTGTAATGACTTTATTAGGCGTATTTTTCATATGAATCCATTCAAGAATTCCTGTTTCTTGCCATAATAAGGCGGTAGGGGTATGTGACGTAGCACAGATTATTAATAGTATAGGTAAAGAAGGCTCAATTCTAGTTAGCTGAGCAGATTGTATTGCTTTGTTTACAAGCTTGAGTGCTTGTTGAGCTTCAGAAGTTAAAATACGAGGGGAAGAAGGATCAGGACTTCCCTTTAGGATATTAAAAAGAGGCTGTAACTGACCCGTAGTTAATTTTAAAGAAGGTCGCAGCCAATTAATATCTCCTAATAACTTTTGAAAATCATTTAAAGTTTTAAGAACGTCAGTCCGTGTCTCTATCTTCTGAGGTGTAATATTATAATTTGTGATATACTTACCAAGATATGAGAAAGGTGGGTTCATCTGTACTTTGTCAGCAGCAATGACTAATCCTGATCGTGACAAATGACTTTGAAGGGAATTATAAGCCTTAAGTAAAATATGTTTATCAGAATAAGCAAGTAATAAGTCATCCATATAATGAATAAAATATATCTGAGGGAACTGTTTACGAACAGGGGCAATAACTTGAGCTACAAACTGTTGACATAAAGTAGGACTATTAGCCATACCCTGAGGCAGCATTCTCCATTGATAACGTTGCATAGGTTCTATAAAATTTAAAGAGGGTAAGCTAAAAGCAAATCGCAACTTATCAGCCGGAAATAGAGGAATAGTAAAAAAGCAATCCTTAAGATCAATAATAATAATCATATAATTTTTAGGTATGGCTGCAGGAGAAGGCAAACCTGGTTGCAGAGCTCCCATAATTACCATAGTTTGATTAACAGCACGTAAATCTTGCAATAAACGATATTTTCCCGATTTTTTCTTTATAACAAATATAGGAGTATTCCAAGGGCTATTAGACTTTTCTAGTCTGCCCAAAGCAAGCTGTTCATTAATTATATTATGGGCCGCCATTAATTTCTCCTTAGAAAGGGGCCATTGGTCCACCCAGACAGGATTATCAGAAATCCAAGTTATAGGGTCAGCATGTGGTGGAGGAGAATCCAAGGCCCCTAGAAAAAACCCAAGCCTGTTTTATCCCGTTTATTCTCAGTCTGTAAGGGTAATTTATTTCCCTGTTGATTTTTTCCCAAACCATTCCTAGGATCATACCCTTGATTTAACAACATATTAGTTACAGTAGGGTTGGGACTAAGCAATAGGATTCCCATTTGTTGTAATATATCTCTTCCCCAAAGGTTAACTGGCAATCCGGGCAATACGTAGGGTTTGAATATTCCTTGATTACCTTCAGCATCCTGCCAATGTAGGTATTGCGAACTTTGTTGTGGAGAATTAGATTGGCCAATACCTTGCAACTGTGTAATGGTTTGGTGCACGGGCCAATTTTTTGGCCAATGTATAAACGAAATAACAGAAACATCAGCACCAGTATCTAATAACCCAGAAAAAGGCCTTCCATTTATTTTTAATACCAATTGTGGTCTTTCCCTACCAATTTGTTGAATCCAGTAAACTGCATCAGAGGAACCGAAAGCCCCAGTTCCTCTTTTGTTATGTTGTAAAATTTTTCCTTCTGGTATGTATGGAATTAATAGAAGCTGAGCTATTCGCATACCGGGCGTGATAAGAAAAGATCCTTTTGATGTTTGAACCATAACCTTTAATTCCCCTTCATAATCAGCATCAATCACCCCAGGAATAATAGTTAAGCCTTTCATACACATACTACTTCTTCCAAGGATTATACCAACCGTTCCCTGGGGTAAAGGCCCAAAAGTTCCCGTAGGAAGGGCTTGGGGTCCCATATCCGAGGTTAATAAGAATTGAGTGGAGGCACAGAGGTCCAGTCCTGCACTATTTGGCGTGGCCCTTCGAAGGGAGGAGATTCCATTCCCTGAGGAACAAAGGTCTGAGCTGGAGGCGGTGGAGCAGGTTGTGAGGGGATTATTGACATTGCTCCAATTGTTTGACGGGGCCGGAGCAGGCCCCTCCGGAAGTTTTCCGACAAGGGAGTTCCATCTTTATGAGTCACTGATTGACATTCTTTAGCCCAATGCCGTCCTCTTTGACATCGGGGACAAATTGTGGGAGGAGGAGATTTACCCTGAGGCATAGAATTTACGACAGGCATATTAGGAGTATCAACAGTACAATTTTTTGCAAAATGACCTGGCTTCCCACATTTAAAACAGTTTTTACTTTTAGCATTTGGCCCAAATCCTGCCTTAGTTAGGGCTGCAGCTATAGCTGCTCCCTGTAAGTAAGATGATCCAATATCAGAACAAACTCGAATATAATCCTCTAAATTTCCTTTCCTTTTCCATGGACGTATAGCTGCTTGACAAATATTATTAGCATTTTCAAAAGCCAATTGTTTGACGATAATTTCTCCAGAAGGACCATCAGAAATAATTCTATTAACAGCCTGTAATAATCTAGCCACAAAATCAGCACAAGGTTCATCTGCCCCTTGCCTTATTTTAGCAAGGTCTTCAGTCCTAGTGGAGGCAGGTAAATGTTTCCATGCATGTAGAGCTATATGATTGATCTGAGCATAAGCCACAAAAGGGAAAGCTAATTGATCCTGTAATAACTGATGTTGTCCTTCCCCAATCAACATCTCATAATTTACTAGCACATTATGTGCAGTATTTCTTTCAGCTTGTTCAGCAGCCTTTTCATAATATTCTGATTTCCAAAGTAAATAGTCGCCACCAGTGAGACAAGCACGAGCAATAGATTTCCAGTCTGCTGGAGGCAATGCTTCTGTTGCAATAGTATCCAACATAGTAATAGTGAAAGGGGCTATAGGCCCATATTGTGCACAGGCTGCTTTTAAATCTTTCAAAACCTTAAAGGAGAGAGGCTGATATTCCCGATTATTTTGTTGTGGATTTTGAGGATTAGGTCGTTCCACCACCGGGCAGCAGAATAAAGGATCCTCCCCTCTATTAAGAGCTCCCCGTACTGCTTGTTGTAAAGGACTAAGCTTAGGAGGGATAGGGACAGAGACATGTAATTGCTGTAACCGCGGAAGAATATCTCCATCAGGATATTTTTCAGCCTCATATTTGGCTTTTTCACCCGCTAAATCAAAAGAAAAGTCATCATCATCAAGTGAATTAACACTCTTTATCCTCGGTGGCAACGGAGGAGCCGTAGCTACTGCAGCAATATGTTCTACAGATTTAGCTGTTAATTTTGGAACTGAATCATAAATTGGATTAAAACAATCTCTTATTAAATTCCACAAGCTAAAAATGGAATCTGAAACAGAAGATGGTCCATGTACTTCATGATATTTAGATAACTCATCTCCTACACGAGTCCAAATTGCTAAGTCCACTGATCCTTCTTCAGGGAACCAAGGACAAGCATCATATACTAATTGCAAAAATTCCAGAAGTTGTGAGGTAGTTACCTTAGTTCCACGGGCTTTTAACATTGAAAGCAAAACCTGAGCAAATAAATCACGCTCTTTAGAGCCCTTTTGTCCCATATTATTTTACTTCTGACTCTTTCTCGAGTTACCGTCCTAAAAACGAAATTATTTCTTGTGGCCACACTATCTCACTCGAGAGTTCTGCTTACCTGAAATCTTCCGAAATGCCTCACGCACTCAGGTCCCTGTGCGGGCGCCACTTGCCGCAGACCGGCTGCAGAAAGCTAGAAGTTCCTGGCGGTGAGGGGTAAGGAACTGAAAAGCACCAGTATGGGGTCAGAAGGGCCAAGACAACTGATGGTTGCAAGGCAAGTTTATTCAAAGAGCATGAATGTATATATAGGTTTAGTACGGAACGAATATCAGACAATAAATCAGTAAACCTTGTATTTCCGCATAATTCTGTCACCACTATCTATGCACCACTATCTATGCGTCAGCATGCCTTATGGGCCATTCTTTGGAGATACAGACTTCCCCCTCAGGGCAGCACGTCCTTCTTCTGGGGAACAACCAGGGGCTCTTAGATGCAGAGCAGGCACCTGGAGCGAAACTGGCCGCAAGCCATTTTCCTTTTTTACGCTCAATACCGCAGCGTCAGGAGTGCATACCAAGAGAGAGACAAGCAGTTCTCCGGAAAGCAGAAAGCTGAATAAGCTTACAGCTTGGGGGCCACCACAAGGGAACTAGATCCCGCATGCTGCAAATAAAAGATCCCATGTGCCGCAACTAAGACCCTGCACAGCCAAATAAATAAATAAATATTAAAAACAAAAAGGGAATAATGGCCGAGTCCTGGTTGGTTTGGTACCCGGGGATATGGATCTAGGGTGCAGTTGCAGGGTCGCCTGCCTGTTACCACACCCCACCCACCCCGGGGGTGTGACACAAGCAAGCCTGGGTGTGGGTGAGGGTCTGCCTGCCTGTCTGTCTCTGTCTGGGTGTCTGAGTTCCAAAAATGTGTGTCGTTTGTTCCTCCTCATCCTTTTCTAGGACTGTTGTTTTTTCAAAGCTTGATTGTGAGAGAAAAGCTTGTATGAAACCCCCCTTTGCCTCCCCACCTCCCCCAAAATAAAAGGGGGAATAAACATTGGTCCCCTGAAGAAGCCCTGCCTGGGGGAGGGCAGAGCCGGCCTGCTGAGAGGGCAGTGCCACTGGGGCTGGGGCTGGGCTAGGGCTCACACTGGAGCACCTACTTTCTTGGCACACAAAGAACACCCTGTTACCAACAGTAGAGGGGAGCCCCTGCCAGGTGCCCACGCCACCACAGCTCCAAGCCAAGGAGGCTCACGATTGCCTTGTGTTTGTTGGGCCCAGACTGCTGCCCTGGAACCCATACCTGCCAAGCTGTTCTCCTCACTTGATAGCCCTCAAAGCATGACATCTTCACACTAGGTGCCCCTTCCCCTTTCCTGTTATTCAGCGGTGGCTTCGTAGTCACCATCAGTGGGTCTGGCCCTGCCAGAAGGATCCTGCTCCTCCTCTTGCTTTTAGGCAATCTTACCCAGCAAGGTAATTATCCCAAGCACGTTGGCTTCCCTCTCAAGAGCAAACCATTTCTGTGCACATCTTTGGAGAGGTGAGCTCCTTGCAGAGGCCAGAGCGAGCGCAAGCCTTGGAGTAGGGGCAGAAGGAGTCTGTGGTCCTCCCAGGACCTGGAGGCTGTTAGTACCATTCATCCTGCCTCTTCTTGCTGGTGTGGGCTCTGAGCAAGTCCGAGAGCCCCTCTTCTCCCCTGCCTAGTGGGGCGGCAGAGGCTACCCTCTCAGCCTCGGTAGTCTCAGTTCCTCGGACTCTTTCCCAAATGGCAGGCTGCCTCTGGGCAGGACCACCAGTGTCTGGCACCCACGAGGTGAGGCAGGCACCATCCTTAAGGACCTGAGCCCAGGGGGGGGAGGCAGAGGGGCTCAGGCTTGGGAAGAGCCTATCTGTGTGCACGCGTGCATGCTTTTATTCTTTTTGCCATGGGGACAGTTGAATTCAGGGCATTTTTCTACAAGAAACAGCCTTCTCTTCCCCCAGCAAGGATTGGCTGTAACCTTAAGTCCATCGAAGACCCTTCCAGCCAAAAGAGAACCTCACCATGACAGCTGGTGTGGCCTGAGGGTGACCAAGGTGGGAAGTGGGCATAAGAAAAAATGCCTCCCCAAATTCAGTGTGAGCCCCAGCAGGAGCGGGTGGCAGGGTTGCCGGGGCCCAGAAATGCAAGCTGACTCCCTGCCCGGCCTTTTCTTTGTTTCCTTGGGTGAACCTGGAGCAGCGGCGGCTGCCTCCTCCACCTGGACGGTGTCTGGGTGTTTGTGGTGGGGCCTCCTCGTGCCTGGGAGGAGATGAGGGTGAGGAGGCTTTTCCTTACTGTATAGATGAACATTTGTATGATTCAGTTAGCACACACACACACACACGCACACACAAAAAGAAAGAAAAGGAAGAATGGCCTAAAATTTTCCAGATTTGATGAAGAACATGAACCCGTAGATCCAAGAAGGTGAATGAATCTCAAGTTAGATAAAGGCAAACAAAACCATACCTAGGTCCATCATAGTCAAACTGCTAAAAACAGAAGAAAAGATAAAATCCTAAAAGGCAGCCTTAGGAAAAGAAATACATTACATACAGGGTAACAATGATAAGAGTGATATCGACATATCATATGAAGCAAGGCAACTAAGAGAAACTGGAACAACATCTTTAAAGTATTGAGTAAGATTGCTGGTTCCAGTGACGGCAGAGTAGAGCATTATTAGACTAAAATTTATGCCAATAATAAGCTCTGGACAAAATGTTTTTTAAAAAGGTACTAGAGAATGAACAAAAGCAGAAAATTCAGGGTACTTAGAGAAGGAAACCACATTATTTGAAACCCACATTTACAAGGCTTTCTCTAAGAGCACCCCAGGATGCACGGCACTCCAGGATGAACAGACAGAGCTCAGCTGGAAAGCTGAAGTCTCACTGGCTTGCACTCCAGCACTGCAGGGAAGGCTCAAAGCCTGAAGGGGAGCCCTGTAATCTGTATTAAACTCTTACATACTTGATTGACTCCTAAGCATGCATGTGCATGACAAGACCTCAAAGAGTGAAGAAGTAAATCAACAGCTGACAGTCAAAAGCACTGAACAAGGACTTTGAAAGATACTTCCAGAAGAAAAGGTGGTAAGTTCAAGACCCATTTGGTTAGACTCAAAAAAGCTGGAGAAAAAAGAAAGCAAATTAAGCCAAAAAAAATTTGAAGCTAGATAATGAGTAGGATAAAGGCATAAGGGAATAAATAAGAAAAAACATTTTATGAGTTCAACAAAACCCTGATAAAAATTTACAAAGAATTGCAAGAAAATAAAATTACAGAAAAATATCCCTCATGAAATTTAGACCCAAAATTCCCTAATGAAATCAAGTCCTTAAGCAAATCAAGTTCACCACCACAGAGTTGGTTCAACATTTGAAAATCAAACAATGTGATTCACCATATTAACAACAAAAAGAGCAAAAATCATCTAATCACCTCAATAGTTGTAAAAATGTATTTGAAAAAAGCCATGACCATTCATGATAAAAGCTCTCAATAAACTAGGAATAAAAAAGTATTCCTCCACCTAATGAGGAGCATCTTAAAAAAAAAAAAAATCATGCTTAATGGGGAAAGACTAGGTGCTTTAACCCTAAGGTTGCGAACAAGGCAAATACGTCTGCTTTCAACACTTCTGTGCAATATCATGCTGAAGGTCCTAGCCAGTGCAATAATTAGGAAAAAGAAATAAAAGGCACAAAGATTGGAAAGTAAGATGTAAAAATTGTCTTTATTCACAAATGACATGATTGTGTATGTAGAAAATGTAAAGGAATTTCAAACTACTGGAACTATAAAGTGGATTTAATAAGTTCAAAGGATTCAAGGTCAATATAAAAATATTTCTATATAATAACAGTTGTAAAATGAAATTTCTAAATATGAATAAGCAAATATAGTAAAGTGTTTATAGGGTCTAGTTGGTAGGTATAATGAGTGTTCACTGTAAAATTCTTTCAACTGTCTTGTATGTTTGAAATTTTTATAAGGATGTATTGGAAGAAGCAAGATCATGAAATAAAACATTGGAAACATAAACTTTCTAGGAATGCACTTGACACAAGCTGTATAAGGCCTGTAAATTGAAAACTATAAAATTACTCAGAGAGATTAAAGACCAAAATGAAAAGATATACCATATTTATTAATTAAAAGATTCTATATGATTAAGATGTCAGTTCTTCCCAACTGATCCATAGAATCAGCACAATCCAAATTAATTCCAGCAAGCATTTTGTAGATGACAGACTGACTGTAAAATTTAGATGAATATGCAAATGACCTAGAATAACCAAAGCAATTTTGAAGGACAGGAACAGCGTTAGAGGACTTTACCTGATTTCAAGACTTTCTCTAGAGCTGCAGTAATCAAGACTAGTGTGGTACTGGGACTTCCCTGGCAGTCCAGGGTTTAGGACTCTGCGCTTCCACTGCAGGGGGCACGGGTTCAATCCCTGGTCAGGGAACCAAGGTCCCGCACACTGTGTGGCCAAAAAAAAAAAA
Organism: Balaenoptera acutorostrata; assembly: GCF_949987535.1. Taxonomy (NCBI): domain Eukaryota; kingdom Metazoa; phylum Chordata; class Mammalia; order Artiodactyla; family Balaenopteridae; genus Balaenoptera; species Balaenoptera acutorostrata. Next base: position 98,631,483 of record NC_080071.1, read on the forward strand.
AAGATTAATGTGGTACTGGCAAAAGGATAGACAGATTAAAGGAGTAGAATAGAGTCCAGAAATACTTATACCTATATAGTCTACTGATTTTTTTTTTTTTTTTACTAAGGTGCCAAAAAATTTAATGGAAAAAGGAAACTTTTAAACAAATGGTGCTAGAGCAACTGGATGATTCCAACTACATTTCACCCCTGAACAACACAGGGGTTAAGGGTGCCAACCACCCCCCACCCTTTCCCCGGGCTGTCGAAAATCCATGCTTAACTTCACAGTCAGCCCTCCATATCCACAGTTCCACATCCATGAATTCAATCAACATATGCAGTAGTACATGTACTACTGTATTTATTGAAAACATTCTGTGTATAAGTGGACCTATGCAGTTCAAACCCATGTTGTTCAAGGGCCAACTGTATATGATATTCTGGAAAAGGCAAAACTATAGAGACAGTAAAAAGATCAGGGGTTGGGGGGGGATATAAATGAATAGGCAGAGAACAGACAATTTTTAAAGTAGTGAAATGATTCTGTATGTTACTACAGTGATGCATACATTTGCCCAAACGCATAGAATGTAAAACACAACTAGAACAGCCTGACTTATGACCTGTCAAACATACATTGTATATCTGCTTTAACCATTAAAGAAAAGAATGCATGATCCAGATTGTTTAGAATGTCCTCTTTGACAATAGGGAGAAATGCCTTCTTTCCTATGACACCAATACTAGTACTCCTTTGGAAATATTTCCCTTCTCAGACACCAGGCCCATGCTGACTCTCTGTGTACATGCTAATCTGTAACTATACGTCTCTCCTGGAGCCTTGAAGGAATGTACCCTTGTCAGGTTTCATGTATGTTCTTTGTTCCGACAAAGTATAAAACTGTGCTGAAAACCATGCTTCTCTGGACCACGTTCTTCCTTGGTGGAGACTATACTTCCGGGCTAGTCCTCAGCTTGGCTCAAGTAAAACTCTCTTCCATTCCTTATCATAGATTGTTCATTGATTGTCTGCGTTGACATCTGGTTCATGTCCCACTCTGGTGGGGGTGATAACTTGGGGCAGGCTGTGCCCATGGTGGGGCAGGGGGTATACGAGAATTCTCTGTACCTTCCGTTCCATTTTGCTGTGAAACCCAAAACTGCTCGGAAAAATAAAGTCAATTTTTTCAAAAAGTAACACATATCTGACACATAAAACCACATGGATGAATTTCAAGAATTTTATGCTGATAAAAAAGAAGCCAGACTTTCAAGGTTTCATATTGTATAATTCCATTTGTATAAAGCTAACAAGCAGACAAAATTAATCTATAGTGATGGGGATTGGAGCAGTGGTAGCCTCTGAGCAGGGTGTGGTGCCTGAGAAAGGGCAAGGGGCAAACTTCCAGGGTAATGAAAACGTTCTGTAGTTTTATTAGTTAAACAGTATACACATTTGTCAAAACTCACAGAACTATAGATTTAAGATCTGTGCATTTTACTATATAGAATTATACCTCAATTCCAAAATTTTTTTTTTTAATTTAGCACAGTTATATATTGTTATACCCCTATTAGAATGGCAAAACAAAACAAAAAAACTGACAATATCAAGTCCTGGCATGGATGTGGAGCAACTGAAAATTTCAGACTGCTGGTGTGAATACAAAATGGTATAGCCACCTTGGAAAAGAGTTTTTAGTTTCATAGTGTTAAACATATACTGATGATGACCCTGCAATCCCAGTCCTAGGTATTTACCCAAGAGAAATGAAATATATGTTCACACAAAACCTGTACAGATGCTTATAGCAGCTGTATTCATAAGTGCCCCAAACTAGAAACCACCCACATGTCCATCAACTGGTGAATTAATAATGGTGCCAATTTATACGATGAGAAACCGCTTAGCAATGAGAAGCCATGAACTTGTAACAAACTGAATGAATCTCAAAAACAGTGTTGAGTGAAAGAATCCATCCTCAAATGGTTATATAATGTATGATTCCTTTTACATGATATTCTGGAAAAGACAAAACTATAGGAGAGGGAACAGATAAGTAGTTACCAGGGGCTGGGGCTGAGGGGAGGGGAGGGGACTGACACAAAGGGACAGATGGGAACTTTGGGGAATGATAAAACTGTTCTATATTTTTACTGGGGTGGTGGGTACATCAGAATTCATGAAACAGAGTAGAGCAAACTTGACTCCATATTGAATCTATTCCTTTAGCTCTAACCCTCGTGCTCTGTTGCCTGTGCTTAGTCATGCCTCTGTACCTTTTGTAAAAGAATGTTGCCTATAACCTGAAATATACAGGAGAGCTCATTTTCAAGGCTCTGATCTCTAAAGGTATAACACTGTTCCATTCATATAGAGATAAAAAGTTGCAGAACAGAGGATGACATTAGTCTTGTTGGAGGTTTACAGGAACATTGTGACCAGACCTACCTGGACAGCTGCAAGAGCAAAGGATACTGGCACTGAGAAGTTTGCAGCAACTAACCACACCCCTTCCCTGTTTAGTATAAAAGAAGCCTGGGGGTGGGAGGGAGACGCAAGAGGGAGGAGAGATTGGAATATATGTATATGTACAGCTGATTCACTTTGTTGTAAAGCAGAAACTGACACACCATTGTAAAGCAATTATACTCCTATAAAGATGTAAAAAAAAGAAGCCTGGATGCTATCTTGGGTAAGACGGTTCTTTAGGACACTAGACAACATGTTCTTGGTGTGCTGCCTTTCTGAATAAAGTCGATAGTCCTTTGCCCCAACTTGTCTCTCGATTTATTGGCCTGTCACGCAGCAAGAAGTGCGAGCTTGGACTCGGTAACATTTGCATGCATTTTTTAAAAGCATGAATTTTACTATAAATTATACTTCAATAAACTTGACTTTAAAGAGAGAATGTCATTTTATAAACCAGTAAATGGAAAACTTAATTCAAACTAAAGTTAAATATTGTGCCCTAATTCAATAAAATCTGACCTTTTTTGTGAAACAAAACAAAACTGTGCACTCATACTTTGTCTCATATGCTGGACTATAATATGTAGCTCTGATTCTGGTCTATATGAGGATGTGTAGGCTCATGACACAAATAAACCCTGTGTTTTATTGAGCTAGGTATTCACTCATTTGTTATTGAGCACCTTGGCCCATGCCAGATGCTGACCATAACATGATGGGCAGGTCAGACAAAGTCCTGTTCCCAAGGATCTCAGTGTAGTGAGGAGGACAAACAGTAAACAAATAAATCATAAACAAAAAGGACATATTTATCTGCAGTAAATTAGTCACACCTTGTTATTTCCAACAGACACAGGAATGTTCATGTTCATTATAATACATCCTAAATGGTTATTTGATGATCTGAAACCCTATCCTTTCTCTATTTCCCTTGTTCTTTTTAGCTGGGATGTCCAGTTGAAACAAAACAATTAATTAAAAATCCCTTTGCATGCTACTGATATTTTATAGCTAATATTATAGTGATAAGAAACTCCAGTTTGAGGCTCACAGGAGAGTGTCGTCTCTGGAATGCATCCCAGTGGAAAGCGTAATAAACAAAGGTGTTAATACCTTTGACATGTAAAGCATGACATGTAAAGGTTGCTGGGCCCCACCCTCAAGTTTTCTGATCCAGTAGGTCTGGGGTGGAACCCAAGCATCTGCAGTTTCCAGGGGTGCTGTTTCTGCGGGTCCAGATATCCCGTCTCGATAACCACTGTCCTAATGAGTAAAAAGTCAAGGGCTTGTAAGTGTCAGAGAAAGAGATGAAGTCAGATGAACAGACCAAAAAACTTGGAGCTCAGTTGAGGATTGAGCAAGTTTCAGAGGGCAGGGTCATCTGCTTTGGGAATACTTAGCATAAAAGTAAAACATCAAAACATGTGCTTGAGCACAGTTTGGGTCTTGTGGAGAAGCCTGAAGCTGGTGGAAAGAAAGTTGGGAAGGCCAACTGCATGAAATCGTGGAGGGTTTAGGGTTATCACTTAACGTGTCTGTTATAAACCTTTAAGTTGCAAATAACAGAAGCAAACTGTACTATCTATTGCTGCACAACAAATGATCCCAAACTTAGTGTCTTAAAACAACATTTATTACCTCACAGCTCCTGTGAGTCAGGGCTTCGGGCGTGCCTTAGCTGGGTACTCCTGGCTTAAAGTGTCAGCCAGGGCTGCAGTGACCGCCTGGCTCCACAGAGAGAGGCTGCCTCACTGCTCAGTCACATGAGCCTCCGCAGGCCACAGGCCCTCGCTGGCTGAAGGCCAGGGTATCTGCTTCTCGCCATGTGGCCTCACCTCGGGGCTGCTCACGACACGGCAGCTGGCTTCCCTCAGAACAAGGGATGAGAAAGAGATACCCAAGATGTAAGCCACGGTCTTCTTATAACATAGTATGAGCGTCATCCGATCGCTTCTGTTGTATCCTGTCCATTAGAAGTGAATCTCTAGGGACTTCCCTAGTGGCACAGTGGTTAAGAACCCACCTGCCAGTGCAGGGGATATGGATTCGATCCCTGGTCCAGGAAGATCCACATGCCTCGGAGCAACTAAACCCGTGCACCACAACTACTGAGCCTGTGCTCTAGAGCCCGTGAGCCACAACTACTGAGCCCACGTGCCACAACTACTGAAGCCTGCGCACTTAGAGCCCGTGCTCTGCAACGAGAAGCCACCGCAATGAGAAGACCGAGCATCACAGCAAAGAGTAGCTCCCGCTCGCCACAACTAGAGAAAGCCTGCGCACAGCAATGAAGACCCAGTGCAGCCAAAAAAAAAAAAAAGAAGTGAATCTCTAAATCCAGCCCACACTCAAGCAGAGGGGCTTATGTTACAGATTGGACACCAGGAGTCAGGGATCTGGGGGCAAGCTTAGAGACTATCTACCACTGTCTGCCCTGTGGCCTCCCAATCGTTCATATCACTCAAAATATCAAAATACATGCACTGCCCTCCTAAGGCCCCCAAATATTGTCCCACTGCAGCATCAGTTCAGAGTTCAGAATCTCATCATCTATATCAAGTTCACCTGCTGATGGGGCATCTCGGGATAGTTCCTTAAGAACGACTCCTGGGACTTCCCTGGTGGCACAGTGGTTGACAATCCGCCTGCCAATGCAGGGGACATGGGTTCAACCTCTGGTCCAGGAAGATCCCAAATGCCATGGAGCAACTAAGCCCGTGTGTCACAACTACTGAGCCTGTGCTCTAGAGCCCATGTGCCACAACTACTGAAGGCCATGCGCCTAGAGCCCGTGCTCTGCAACAAGAGAAGCCACCGCAATGAGAAGCCTCTGCACCGCAACGAAGAGTAGCCCTTGCTCATCACAACTAGAGAAAGCCCGCGCGCAGCAACAAAGACCCAACACAGCCAAAAATAAATAAATAAATAAATAAATAAATAAATAAATAAAAGCTTTTGTTGCTCATTCATTCAGTCTCTGTTCCTGTTAGTCCAAGCTGGCAGTTCTTCCGGTGACACGATACTATTAAAGACTTTGTAGGTCTTCTGTGAATCTTTTCAATTTCACTCTATTAGACAAGAACCACACCCACAAATTTCTTTAAAATATAGTTGACCCTTGAACAACACAGGTCTGATATGCACATATTTACTACTTGTACGTGGATTTTTTTTCGATAGTAAATACTGAAACTACAGAACTAGTTCATACTGACCCTATCCTGTTTCTAACAAGATACTGAGTTCTTTTTTCAGAGACAACAGGGAAAAACTGCCAGTCATGCAGCTGGAACATGCACAGAGGAGAAAATTTTGATCTCAGATAACACCCAGAACCAAAGTCCCCTCCATGGAACCAAAGGACTGGGACATGACTGGAACCTGAATGCGGGCACCCTATCAGAAGTGAAGGATCTATTGTCCAGGAAGATCCAGTGCTGGTAAAGTGCTGAAGCCCCTTTACCACACCTTACCATAAATGTTCCAAAGCCCTCCAATGGAATCCTGCCCACCAACACTTCCACATACCAACCCTCCTCTACTAACTCACAGAAGTTTGATGGAACCCCAGATTGGGGAGACAGATCTGAGCCGTGCCTCCTGTCTCCTTGCTGGTTGACCTTGTAATAAAACTCTTTCTTTTCTCAAAAGCCAGTACCATAGTGTTGGCTTCTATTCTTATTGGGCAATGAGTCCTTTGTCAGTAACAATTTCTTGCAACTACAAAGGGACTTAGGTCTTCTGACCACCTGCCTAAGGCACTGTAGCCCCCTGCAGGGCATGGCCTCTCACCGCCAACCCTGAGTGGCCACCTAGACCAGATTTGCCTAAAGGCTTGACTGTCAGGGTTCTGCTTCCCCATGGGCAGCTCTCCAGGCACTTCAGCACTATTTTCACTTTTGAGAGAAGAAACAGCTTCTGGATCAGACGTCTTTTGGTTGAGTTACCTCTTTAAAATGTGCCTGTGCCCACATTGTCTAATAATCTCATCAGGATTGGGGTAGAGTCCTGAAACCTGGGTTTAGAGTACCAGGGTTTCAGATGTCTCTGTCTGTTCATGTTTGTCTATATCTGATTGTTTTATTTGTTAAAATTGGCTAATAAGCGTTAACTATCAGATAACTGGCACAAAATTTTATTGAACCTGCTCAGTATGAGGGTCCTCTGACTCCAAAGATAAGAGATATTGCTCCCTCAGGCCTTTCAGGGTGTTTCCAGGCAATTAGAAAACTTGAGGAGGTGTCGGGTTCTTTACCCGTGATGTGTAGTGCTCTCATAGGAATCCATCTTGGAAGAACATACCCCATTTTGGGGTCAGAGGAAACTCTGAGAGCTCATCCAAGAGTTGCATGAGGGTCACCACAGCACCTTGAGCAGCCCAGCACCTCTTGGTGTTTGGGGACCTCTGAGACATGTAAGAGTCCTCTGGGAAGGAGTCTTCCACAAGCACCACACTGCTGACCCAAAACATCTACTTAGTATCATTTTGCTCTGGTCAACCTGAAAGAAACCCTTCCAAAATGGGGAATGTTAATAGTATAGCTGACTGTAGTCCTTTAGGATACAATCCTTCAAAATTGGTCAATGTTTAGCTATGAACCTATGAAAAAAATGAAAATGGTTTTCTTTTGTAACACGTCCTGGTCCTGCTATCAGTTGGAGTCAGGGGAGAAGTGGCCCGAAGTTAAGTCCTGAACTTATAGTTCTATTTTACAGTTAGTCCTGTTTTGTAAGAGAGAGGAAAAATGGGATGAAATTCCATATGTACAATCATTTATATCTTTGTATCAATACCCAATTAAGTATACTTGCAAATACTTCATTGGGAACTGAAGACAGTTTCCCACCCTGAAAATGGCCAGGATGGGACTCTTTTGACAATCCAAAACTGGTTTTTGCATACGCAGTTAGAAAAAGTTGGCTTGATAAAAACATCTTTTCAGAATTCTGAAACTGAGGAGACAAGTCCTTCTAGGAGGAATTTGTATCTCTCTCCCTGTGCTTTTGAGATGTAAATGTTCTGCCAGCGTTCTTGGGAACTCTTATTTTTCTCTTATCTAGACCATCTCCAATTCCTGAGACTAAGAGGAAAAAGGGGGAAAGAGACCTTTTTAAACTCAAGACACTAAACTTAACTTACTCCAACTATTATTTATAAACTAGTGAGTTTAATGTTGTAATACCTGATTCATGACTAAGTTTTTAAATGAAGCTATGAAATTTCTGGTTCTGTCTTTATGTCTGTGTGTATGTTACAGATATAATATGTCTCTACCTCTGGATGATATAACCAAAGTTAATTTGTAAATGAGCACTAGTTAATTGGCTTAAATGAAATTAAACAATTATATAAATTCTCAGAAATATAAAAAACTGACCCAAATGAATTTCAGGTCTATGTGATCTGGGAAATATTCAGTATAAAATTAATATTTGGTAATTAAAGTTAGTTTGTTGATTTAATTAATACAGGCATGTCTTTAGAATCACCAACATTAAATATAATACTTCTAGTGTACCTAGGTTTACTAGAAGTCAAATAAGATCCTGTTATTTCTGTTACAAAAATTTGTCAGCAAGGGAAAAACTTGGTATGATGATATTTTTATAAGTAAATTAAATGTAAATGAGATAAGAGCTTTTAGGTGAACTCTAGGAACAATCATGTTATAAGAATATCTACTTAAAAATAGTCACTCCAGATATTTGGTAACTTAAAACTTTAGAGTTTTGCTAAATAAAGTTAAATGACGGGAATCTATTAAATGTCTGGATGATTTTTAAATAAGATAAAATACTGAAATACTAATTGCTAAAGAGTCTATGTTTACCATTTTGACCTCTCATTACAGAGAGAATAAATATGTTTGAGACTATTAATAAATATATTTTGTGCTTTATTGAGAAATTGTGCTATGAAGTGGCATATGTTTCTAGCAATTAAGATTTTTAAAAAGATCGTATATGTAAATTAAGATATGTTGTTGGTTAAGAGAAGGTATGAAGAGTGGAGAGGTTTTTGGTAAAGGAAAAAGAAAGTGATTTTGTTCTGAAGCTGGTTATTTCTAAACAGGAGAAAATAAGAATACAGAAAGTTGTGGAAGGTTTGTGGTAAAGGAACCCTGGGAAAAGAGTTTTGTGCATGGTCAGGACTGGCTAAGATTAAAATGAATGTAACTGAGTGAATGAATTTTAATATTAAAAATAAGCTGGTGCAAAATTCGAATTTGGTTTTCTCTCTCTGTTGAGAGGACAAAGTTTCCTTGGAATATTAATCTGCTTTTGACAACAGATTGTAAAGTTTCTTTACCTTTTAAGTAATCTGTTGTAACTCTCTGTATTTTCCTTTGAAATCTTTTTTTGTCACTTGCTTAAGTGAATAAGTATTGATTCACATTGACCTATGATCCTATTTGACCAAGTGTTTTAAAAGCTTTTTGATATTTCTGACAAACTTCCCAAAGATCAAATTCTAAATGAAGTTCATGTGACCTCTAGCTAACTTTGAAGTTTTCCAGAGGGCCTCTGGAACACCACAAGAGATTTGTTTTCTCTCTTTATCAAAGAGAGATGTTAAACTAATTAGGTTTATTTGGTATCTTAAATTACATGGGAAGCATTGTCAAATGAGTGGTGATAAACCTTCTTAGGTTATTTTGTATGCATAAATGTCATTAGTGTAAATGTTCTAGAAATTGTGTGAAATTTCCAAAATTTGAATATGTCCTCATATAATGTTACATTATTTTAATATTGTAGGTCACAAAAATAACCAAATTTCTTTGTCAGTTACATTGTAATCAAGTCTTTAACCATGCTTTTTAAAATCTTTCATCATTCATAGACAGTTATTGTTTCATTCTGATGCTTTTGCAAAAAAAAAATGCCTAAGCTATAGGAAGACCATAGAAAGGACTTTTTTGACAAGTACAGGTCCCTGATACCTTTCAGGTCATACTCCTGAACTGGATAAGAAACTTAAACATTCTAATGGAAATCCTGATGCTTCATAAAACTGTTAATAAAAGCTCAAGATCAAGGATTAGTTACATAGGACTGAGTGAACTGATGAATATGGCTATAATTCTTATGAGGGGTTTTGGTCCGAAATATTACTAGCTTTTAATCGGTTTGCCAAATATAAGTAAACTTTCCCCTTACACTAGGTATGACTTATAGCAACCTGGTAAATTATACCTGTATGAGCAGAACTAAAACATTTATCTTTTCTCTCTAGCTGATTCCTCCAGAAATTGGAAACTCTTAGGTTCCCAGCAGCCTTATCAGGTGAATAAGGAAAGCCACCTCTGGAGAAGTGCAAGAATCTCAAGATATTTGGGGGACCTTGAGAAGAGAGGAATTCACACAAATCTATAGCTTTGCAAGCGGAATCTGATAACAAGCCCTTGGTATCACTTTCCTGGCCCTGAGAGGCCTTTTAAAAGTTCAGTTTGAGGGAACCCTCCTACACTGTTGGTGGAAATGTAAATTGGTACAACCATTATGGAGAACAGTATGGAGGTTCTTTAAAAAACTAAAAATAGAGCTACCATATGATCTGGCATTCCCACTCCTGGGCATATACCCAAGGAAAACCATAATTCAAAAAGATATATGTGGGCTCCCCTGGTGGCGCAGTGGTTAAGAATCTGCCTGCCAGTGCAGGGGACACGGGTTAGAACCCTGGTCCAGGAAGATCCCACATGCTGCAGAGCAACTAATCCCGTGTGCCACAACTATTGAGCCTGCGCTCTAGAGCCCACGAGCCACAACTACTGAGCCTGCGTGCCACAACTACAGAAGCCTGCGTGCCTACAGCCCGAGCTTTGCAACAAGAGAAGCCACTGCAATGAGAAGCCTACGCACCACAACGAAGAGTAACCCCTGCTCGCCGCAACTAGAGAAAGCCCACGCGCAGCAATGAAGACCCAACAAGGAAGACCCAATGCAGCCAAAAATAAAATAAATAAATAAATAAACTTATATTAAAAAAAAAAAGATATATGCACTCCAATGTTCATAGCAGCACTATTTACAATAGCCAGGGCATGGAAGCAACCTAAATGTCCATCAACAGAGGAATGGATAAAGAAGATATGGTACATATATGCAATGGAATATCACTCAGCCATAAAAATAATGAAATAACGTCATTTGCAGCAACATGGATGGACTTAGAGATTGTCATACTGAGTGAAGTAAGTCAGACAAAGACAAATATCATATGATATTTCTTATATGTGGAATCTAAAAAAATGGTAAAAATGAACTTATTTACAAAACAGAAATAGAGTCACAGATGTAGAAAACAAACTTTTGGTTACCAAGGGGGAAAGCGGGGAGGGAGGGATAAATTCGGAGATTGGGATTGACATATACACACTATGATATATAAAATAGATAACCGTATAGCACAGGGAACTCTTCTCAATACTCTGTAATGACCTATATGGGAAAAGAATTTTTTTTTTAAAATTATTTATTTATTTATTTGGCTGAGCCAGGTCTTAGTTTCGGCACGTGGGACCTTCGTTGCGGCATGCAGGATCTTAATTGCAGCATGCGGGATCTAGTTCCCTGACCAGGGATCGAAACCAGGCCCCCTGCATTGGGAGCGTGGAGTCTTAACCACCAGGGAAGTCCCCTGGAAAAGAATTTTTAAAAGAGTGAATATATGTATATATATAACTGATTCACTTTGCAGAAACTAACACAACATTTTAAATCAACTATACTCCAATAAAATTTTTTTTAAAGTTCAATTTGAGATTCCTTATGAAAAGTTCCAGCAATGCCAATTTAAAAGAGCTTATATGATAAATTACACTTATGTAAATAATCAGGACAAGCTTATTGAAATCAGAATTATTTTACAAACAAATTAGTCTTAATTTGGCTATATTTGGTAAGAAATTAGGGTAATTTTAGAGAGAAAAAGTTTATGGTTTCAATGGATTTTAAGTTCTGATGCTGTTGTTAATGGTCTTTGAGGTTCACTATATACTGCCTAAGACTCACTTCCTAGATGGTTCCTTGATGGTATGTTACATCATGGTAAAATTTAATTGAATTATTAAAAGGACATTCTAAGTTTGTGTCTGAAGCTTATCATAGTAATTTATATTTGAATGAAGGTCAGATGCCCCATGACCTACAACCACAAGATTATGCATACTGGAAAAGACACCACTTAAAGGACTGTCTCCAACTTAGCTGGAAGGACCCTTATCAGGTATCTCATGCACAGTGAAACTTAAGTAGTTCATGCACAGCGAAACTGAAGGGAATTAACTCTTGAATTCAAATTTTCCACTTAAAAAGGGCCTCTGGGGACTTCCCTGGTGGTCCAGTGGTAAAGAATCTGCCTTCCAAGGCAGGGGACGCTGGTTCTATACCTGGTTGGGGAGCTAAGATCCCACATGCTGCAGGGCAACTAAGCCTGCACGCCACAACTACAGAGCCCATGCGCCACAACTAGAGAGAGAAAACCTGCATACCACAGCTAGAGAGAAGCCCGCGTGCCACAACGAGCCCGTGCCTCAATGAAAGATCCCGCACTCCTCAATAAAGACCCCACGTGCCACAACTAAGACCCGATGCGGCCAAAAAAATAATAAAAGAAAATAAAGTAAATAAATATATTTTTTAAATAAGTAAAAGTAATGTAGTGAATGCATGGTGTTTATTAAAAAAAAAAAATGGGCGTCTGCCCCAGACTGATGAATAGAGAGGACTACTGACCTCAAACTCACCTTAAAACAATGCTCAGAGGAGAAATGACACCCACACCAGGATGAGAAGAAGACAACAGCATTGGTAGACAGTTGACCCAAGAATCCAGACCAGGCCTGTAAGGCCCATCCTACCAGTTCAATTGAACTGTTTACCAAATGTTTGTCTCCCTATCAAAATTGAAAGTTATTGTTCTAAGTATACTTTTGCCCCAGTGTTCAGGATGGAAACAAAATTCTTTAGTGAAGTTGTCACAGAGTATAGCTACTCATGACATGTATTGCCACTTGTTTTATGTCTACTGCTAAAAGTACATGTACAGTGTTTGTGTGACAATTAGATATAATTGAGAAAATATATAATGTTTCCTGTGAAATATTTCCCTATTAGTATAAACCTCTGTGCTTGTTCACTATGTCCGATTAGTTTCCCCCAATTAGTTTTCTATCTATCTATCTATAAACAAAAAAGAGGCTTAGCACGGAGGGACATGATGGACTCAGGGCAGGCAGCAACCACCCTCGAGTCAAGGGACAAATATTTTGATCATCAGTGCTTTCTATCAAAAGATTTGTGATCAAAAGGGAGAAACAATGGAAGAAGTTTTCACCATGTTGAAATGGGGAAATCATTCTGGCTTATACATGGTTTAATTTGAATTTTATGCTAACTAGAACAGCCTGGGTGGTGACATATCAAACATCCATTGCACATCTGTTTTAATCATTAAAGCAAAGGGTGGGCTGTCCAGAGTAAGGAATGACTGTTTTGAAGATAGAGATAAATGCCTCCCTTCCTGGGATGCCAATGCTAGTACGCCAATGATAAGCCTCCCTGGCCAGGTGCCAAGGCCATACTGACTGTACACGCTGATCTGTCTTTTTGAAACCTTGAAAAAGTGTCCCCCTGCCACGTTTGATATTCTTTGTTCTGACGAGACATAAAACTGTGCTGAAAACTATGAAACCATTTTGGACCCTAACCAATCCTTGCTTAACAAGCCTTACTCCTTGCCAACTCCAATCCTAATTCTTGGTAAACAACTTATGAAATTTTGTAGGTTTTGTCTTTGTAAGCCTTCCAGCAAAGGGCTCTAGATTCTTTAGTCAGAACAGTACTAGACAATAGAATTGCTTTAGATTGTATTTTAGCAGAACAAGGAAGCATATGTGTAGTGGTCAATAGCTCCTGTTGCGTATATATTAATACCTCAAAAGTTAAAATCCACTCAGATAAAATTAGACAACAGGCAACTTGGCTCCAACAAATGTCATCACAAGAACCTGGATCTCACCTCTTAGGAAATATCTTCTCGTGGGTCCCATCCGAAATAAGGTTTATATTTAAGGGATTATTTAAACTAGGTGTCATTGTTTTGTGTTTACTAGGATGTATATTCCTTCTTGTCAAACTCTGTATCTGATGTGTGCCTCCCATCCTTAAACCCCCTACCCCAACCCATATGATGATCATTCAACATACCGGCCCAAACCCAAAGCATTGGCCTCATCTTGGAACTCATGAATATTTATAATTAAATGCAAAACAATTTCATTCTTCAAACCCAAACCTGTACCCCTTACCAGAAGGAAACAACTAGAGCTGTCATCACACCCTATCCTTCAAGACTGAGGAATGAACAACAAAAAGGTGGGATTTATAACTGCAGAACCAGCTCAAACTGACCCTATTCTTTATCTAACAAGATACTGAGTTGTTTTTCGGAGACAACAGGACAAAACTGCCATCATGCAGCTGAAGCATTTGCAGAGGAGAAATTTTGACTTCAAATAACACCCAGAACCAAAGTTTACCCTTTACCTCCATGGAAACAAAAAACAGGGACACGACCAGAACCTCAACACCGGAGCCCTTTCAGAAGTGAAGGGTCTGTTATCCAGGAAGATCCAGTGCTGAAACCCCTTTACCACACCTTATCATAAATGTTCCAAAGTTCCAAAGCCCTCCAATGGAATCCCGCCCCACCAGTATTTCCACATACCAACCCTCTTCCCCTAACTCATAAAAGTTTAATTGAACCCCAGACCAGAGAGACAGATTTGAGCCATGACTCCTGTCTCCTTGCTGGTGGACCTCACAAAAAAGCTCTTTATTTTCTTAGAAGCCGGCGCCATGGTGTTGGCTTCTGTGCTCGGTAACAACGCTACAGTGCTACTATGTGATCCAAAGTTGGTTGAATCTGTGCATGTGGAACCGTGGATGCAGAGAACGGACTCTAAGTTATACTTGGATTTTCAACTCTGTGGAGGGCCAGTGCCCTAACCCCTGCATTATTCAAGGGTCAACTGTAAACCCTTCTCCTCCTTGGATTCCTCCTGAGGATTGGCTCCTTAAACTTACTAGAGACTCTATGGTCTGAAAGTGTCTGTGAGGCACGCCCTCGATCTATTAACAGGTCCTCTATGTGACTGAGGCTATGCTGCGGCACAACTTTTGAGTTTTCTGAAGTCTTAAGACAGTATTTTATAGTCGCACCCTCCGCCTTATCTTCAGGCCACGTTGTCTTGGCAGTGAATTATATTTGATATTGGCACGGCAGCCATTTTTTAATTTTAGCATCATTTGCCACATGGAGAAACTGAACATCTTCAAACCATTAATTCAGGCTGCTTTTTTTTTTTTAAGTCTTTTTTCTGCTACTTTTTTTTGTCCCCCGTGGCATGTGGGATCTTAGTTCCCCAACCAGGGAGCAAACCCGCGTCCCCTGCATTGGAAGGTGGATTCTTTACCACTGGACCACCAGTGAAGTCCCCAGGCTCCTTTTTATTTAAAAACCTTTTCTAAGTTATCACTCTCCTCTCACATTTTACTAAAACTTTCAAGAAGAAACCAGGCAGCATCTTCAATACTTTGCTTGAAAACCTCATTAGCTAAATTACTGACTTCATTAGCTATATTTTCTTCTCTCCATAAAACTGCAGGCAACAGCATTGTTAAATTTTCTCCTCCAGTTTTCCATGATATTTTTCTCCCTTTACTTGAAGCCCTCCCCAGCAACTTCCTCAAAGTCCTAGTCTGCAAAAACACTGTGTTCCAGGCACTTGAAGCTATCATGAACGCTCAGCTGAAACCCTGGGTTTGAAGTCACACCCACATTTTAGGGTTTTGTTACAGCAGCATCCCTCCCTAAGTGACAAACTCTGTAACAGTCAAGATTCAATCCAAGAAGCAGAACCACTAATTTACATATTATTTGTGTAAATATGGATAATCACATTTGGACTTGTCACCGGGGTTTTCCTATAAAGATTTGACCTTATACAACTGTGGGAGCTGGCTTGTCAGTCTCTATAAGGTTGTGTCTGCATCTGATGCTCGACTGTATTGTCCACAGGGTCAGTAGGCAGGAGAAGATGGATATGAAGTGAGGGAAAGAACAAGCTGGAGAACTTGTGTGTCCACAAGCATGTGCCAGAAACCCCATTTTGGATAGACTAAAACCCATGTCTATTTCTGTTGCCTCTGATTTGGCACTGTGGTTGTCCTGCAAACCTAGGGCCCTTCTTCAGGAAGCTAAACATATGAACTACTGTATGCGTCAGAGGATCCAGGGAAAGGCAGTGATTGGAGGCCTCGCCACTGCTTCGAGTTAACTGTCCGACGTATGACACGTGTAAACTGCAAATAACTGCTGCTTCACCCACCAAGTCTCCCTTAAGAACCTCTGTTGTCATCCCTCAGGAACATACAGGAAAGAGAATAGAACTTGGGTCAGGTGTTCACCCAGGTTTAATAAATGTGAGATAAGGTGTTGAGAAATATGAGGTCAGACTGTACTAATACAGCTACCGAGATCCTGTCATTGTGAAATGGTGGGATCAGCTAAGAAATTATTAAGGTTCTGCTTAATGGAATAAGAAAAAAAGAATTAATATTGGAAATGAGACAAAATTATCATCATTTGAAGATAATCGAATTGTCTTTCTAGAACCCTCTCCCCTCAAAATCAGAGAACAATGCTCTGAAACTAGTAAGAATGCTTTCCTATATACCAATAATAAGTTAGAAAATATACTGGAGTAAAATAATCCATAACCCTGAAGATTTCTGCAACATTCAGACTCAAGTTGTGTGGACTTTCTCCTGTGTAGAATGAGGAATGTATCAGGATTAGATTCAACAGAAATGATAGAAACCTCAAAATACCAAGGACATATAGAAATTAGAAGTTTGAAATATTGTATATTAACGCATGTATGTGGAGCCTAGAAAAATGGTGCAGATGAACCGGTTTGCAGGGCAGAAGTTGAGACACAGATGTAGAGAACAAACGTATGGACACCAAGGGGGGAAACCGCTGTGGAGTGGGGATGGTGGTGTTCTGAATTGGGCGATTGGGATTGACATGTATACACTGATGTGTATAAAACTGATGACTAATAAGAACCTGCTGTATAAAAAAATAAATTAAATAAAATTCAAAAATTCAAAAAAAAGAAAAAGAAATTAGAAGTTTGTTTCTCTCTCTTGCAAAAATGAAAAACAAAAGAACTCTGAAATTAGTGCAGCTCAGGTATGGTACATCTTGGTGACAAAGTTGTGGACAAAGAATGTCGCCTGCCATTTCAGTAAACGAAGTATGTTTTGGGCCATCAGCCACTGCAGCTGCTTCCAACAGCACATCCTGAGGGGATTCAGGATGGGAAAGAAGAAGATAGTAGATAGTTAAGGTGCATATAAAAGGAATGATTTCAGTGAGCTCAGACTCTTGCATCTTCCCATACATACAAAAGTGCTAAATTCATCAACTTGATGATGTCTGGTTTTCTTTAATAATTATCAGTAATCTTTTTTTTTTTTTTTTGGCTGCACCGTGGCATGGGGAACTTCCCCAACCAGGGATCGAACCCATGTCCCCTGCAGTGGAAGCACAGAGACTTAACCACTGGGCCATTAGGGAAGTCCCAGCAGTAATCTTTTGATGTTCAACTAGTTGTCTTTGTTTTTGTTTTTGCAAAAACTCCTATATATCCTGGCTCCTCTCTTACCTCTTCAGAACAGTCCCTCAGAGCATCTGAGAGGCTGTGTCCCAAGTGTAAGTCCTCAGTAATGCCCCAAATAAAACATAATTCTCAACTTTTAGGTTGTGCTTTTTTTTTCAGTCAACAAAGTTGTAGTATTCTTTCTATCTTTTTGGCCCTCCACACCCAGGTTTCATTTCATATTTCACGAGGGTTATTTTATCAGTCAGCAGGGGAAAGAAAGTGCTGGAGGCTGGCATATCAAGCCCTTTAAAGACACCTTCCAGAAGCTGCACACCCACTTCTGCTTAAGTCACATGGGCCAGAACTTTGTATCTAACTACACCTAACTATAAGCAGGCCGGGGACACGTGCATCCAGCTAAATAGGCAGAGGTGATCCTGGAGGTGATCCATACACTAACCAGAAAAGAGGTGAAGCAGGTATTGATGGCCATTAGCAGTTTCTACCACAATAAACGCCAGAGAGAAAAATGAGCACCACCACACTTTACTTTTTATTTTGTTTTGATTTGGGTTCTTATTGTTTTAAAAAATAATTCTGGGAACAAAACTGGAATAGGCAGCTGAAAGGGCCCTACCCTGGCAAAAACATGAAAAAACAAGCAAGAACTCTAAGAATCCACTTTGTCAGAACGCTGGAACAGTTGAAGGTTAACAGCAACCAAGCAAGTACTGAATCAAGAGAAAGCCAAATTAAAATGATGGGAAAGCTTTGTACATTTTTATTTGCCCTTGTCCCATCCCCTCCTCAACTTGCTGGTGACTTTGAAGACAGAAGCTAACGTTCCCAGTGCAGGACCCTGGTGGTCCCTGGTTTCAGAGGGAGCACAACTTATTTACAAAGAATTGTGTTTGCCTCTTCCAGACATCTGCAGCTGCCTGAAGGACCAACATATGGTAATTGCCTTTGTTTTACCTAATTTAGAAAAGAGTTACTCAGGGAAGAAAAGAAGCAGGAATTCCTCAAAAACATTGTAAGACAAAAAGCAACACACAGCTACCTGGGGCAAAAGATTACAACTGAGGCATACAATAGAGGACCTAAATTCTGGGAAGAAAAGCTGAAGAAAGTATTTCTTGAGGAAATTAAGGCATTCAAAGTGTCTTGTGGACTCCCCTGGTGGCGCAGTGGTTAAGAATCCGCCTGCCAATGCAGGGGACACGAGTTCGAGCCCTGGTCCGGGAAGATCCCACATGCCGCAGAGCAACTAAGCCTGTGTGCCACAACTACTGAGCCTGTGTGCCACAACTACTGAAGCCTGTGCGCCTAGAGCCCGTGCTCTGCAACAAGAGAAGCCACCGCAATAAGAACTCCGTGCACCATGATGAAGAGTAGCCCCTGCTCACCGCAACTAGAAAGCCCACATGCAGCAACAAAGACCCAACACAGCCAAAAATAAATAAATTAATTAATTAATTAATTATTTTTAAAAAGTGTCTTGTATAGAAGCAATTGTGCCTACTGTGATGAAGCCACCATAAAAACCCAAAAGAAGAGGGTTGGAGAGCTTCTGGATTGGTGAACACATGGAGATTCAGGGAGAGTAGCATGCTCGGAGAGGGTATGGAAGCTCTGTGCCCTTTCCTCATACCTTGCCCTATGCATCTCTTCCATCTGGATTTCCTGTATATCCTTTTATAATAAACTGTAATCTAATGGCCCTTCCAAATTTGTTTTTCCCTGAAGAAAAGTCATACTCTGAAGAGGAAAGTAAGCATGTCCACGGCAATAAAAGAAGCAAAAGCAGTGAAGGAGCAGATGGTATATATCCAACGGAAACAAAATCACTATCTCAAAGAGATATCTGCATCCCCATATTTATTACAGCATTATTCACAATAGCCAAGAAATGGAAACAACTTAAGTGTGCATTAACAGATGAATGGATAAAGAAAATGTTATATATATATATATATATATATATATATATATATATATATATATATAATGGGATATTATTCAACCATAAAATAGAAAGAAACCCTGCCATTTGTGACAGTATGTTTGGACCTTGAGGGTCTTATGCTAAGTGAAATAAGTCAGAGAAAGACAACCACTGTATGATCTCACTCATATGTGGAATCTAAGGAAACTGAACTCAAAGAAACACAAAAGAGAATGGTGGTTGCCAGAAGCTGAGGGTGAGGATTGGGGGAAATAGGTGAAGGTGGTCAAGAGGTACGAACTTCCAGTTATAAGATAAATAAGTCCTGGGGATGTAATGCACAGCAGAGTGACTATAGTTAGCAATACTGTATTTTATGTTTGACAGTTGCTAACAGAGTAGATCTTAAAAGTTTTCATTACAAGAAAAAAAATGGTAACTATGTGTGGTGCTGGATGGTAACTAAACTTATTGTGGTGATCATTTCACACTAACTGTCTTAAATATGCCCAAAGAGCTAAAAACAAAAAACAAAAAAAACCCATGGACAGAGTTAAAGCAAAACAGGAGAAGAATGTCTCAATAAATAGAAACTATCTATAAAGAGGTAATATTATAAAAAGGAACCAAACAAATTCTGGGGCTGAAAAATACAATAACTGGATTGAACATTTCGCTAGAGGATTTCATAGATATTTGAGCACCCAGAAGAAAGAATCAGCAAAATTGAAGGTAGATGGATATAAATCGCCCAGTGTGCATAGAAAGAAGAAAAATTCAAAAGCCTAGGAGACCTGTGGGATACCACCAAGTGTATCAATATACAGATAATGGAACTCCCAGAAAGCAAAGAGAGACAAAGGGGCCGAAATAATATTTGAAGAAATCATGGCCAAACGCTTCCCAAATTTGATTAAAAAAAAAAACTACACCTTCAAGAAGCTCAATGAATCCAAGAAGGATAAACACAAAGAGATGCACACAGAGACACATTATTATCCAATTGTTGAAAACCAAGGACAAAAAGAGAATCCTGAAAGCAGCAAGAGAGAAATGATTCATCAGCTAGAGGAGATTCTCAAAAATTTTATCAGCTGGAGGAGGGAGTTGAGACTGTGGAGTGAGAGGACGTGGAGCGCACCTTCCCCCCAACAAACATCAAAAATACCTGTGGGGAAATTCTCATAGAAAACTAACCAGAAACTGCCAGAAGCACTCCTATACAACCAAGGCTGTAAGACACACACATAATCGAGTAGGATGGGAAGGAAAGCACTGTGTCAGCTGTGCCCCTGGGAGGGAACTCAGAGGAAAAGGGAGATCACATGGATGGACACTCACCTTTGGGAGTGAATGGGCTGAGCCACAAACTGGGTGTCCCTATGTACAGGAGACAAGTCCCCTAGGCTGCTGGGAGGAACAATGGGACAGATAGAAAGGCTGGAGAAGCCTGGATTCCACTCCTGCGGCTTGCCTCCAGGCAAGGCATGCTCCCCAATCCGAGCTGAGCAAACACCCCAGGCCTGCTCACTCCGCATCACAGCTTGGCACTCGACATAGGATGGCCAGGACCTGGGATAGGAATTGATCTAGGGATGCACAGGTGACCCAGGGGCCCAGGGTGTAGCCCAGGTGGGGCAGATGTAGCCATTATTGGCACTTACTAACAGTGCCCCAGAAGCAGCCCAGACTTCTGACTGCAGCAAGGCTACTTGAATTCCCACAATTGCCATGCCATGCTCCCTACTCCCAGCTAAGCAAAAACTCCAGCCCTGCCCACTTCATGCCACAGCCTAGCACTAGATCTGGGGCAGCCATGACAGGGGAAAAGACATGACTGTGGGCTCTTTCTGAATGGAGCTGCAGATGTCTACACAGGCAGTGCCTTGGACCTCTGTAAGCTCACAAGACCCACTTGCTTCAGCACTCCCCTTTTTGGGGGGCAAAGGCCCCAGTGCAGAGAGAAGGAAAAACTGACACTTAAAGGGAACAGAGCCGGCTCAAGCCTGATCCTCAGGGCTTCTGCTCCAGCAACTTGGGAGCAGACCCCATCCAAGTGGGGAGATATAAATAATTTCTCAGACAAGCAAAAACTAAAAAAATTCAGCAATACTAAGTGTACCCTAAAAGAAATGTTGAATGGTCTTCTCTAAATGGAAAAGAAGTATGAATCTATAGAATGGGAAAAATCTCAAAAGGAAAGGCAAATATGTAATAAGAATTGAGGATCACTTAAATAAGCAAGTATGTAGATTAAAAGACAAAAAAATTATAAAATCAACTATAACTACAATAAACTTTTAAGGAATAAGCATGAAGATAAAATATAACATCAAAAACACAAAATGTGGAAGATAGAAGTAAAAGATGTAAATATTTTAGAATGTATTTGAACTTAAATGACTATCCGTTTAAATTGAGTAGATATAATTATGGGTCAACATATATGAAACCCATGGTAACCATAAATCAAAAACCTACAGTAGATACACAAAAAGAAAGGAACCCAAGCATACTACCAAAGAAAACCATCAAACCACAAAGTGAGAAACAAGAAGAAGAAGAAATGAACAGAGAACTACAAAAACAACTGGAAAACAAGTAATAAAATGGCAGTAAGTACATATCTATCAATAATTACTTTAAATGTCAATGGACTAAATGCTCCAATCAAAAGACATAGGGTGGTTGATTGGATGAAAAAGAAGACCTCTCAATATGCTGCCTGCAACTCACTTCAGGGTGAAAGCCACACACAACCTGATGGTGAGGAGATGGAGAAAGATATTTCACACAAATGAAACTGACAAGAAAGCTGGGGTAGCAATACTCATATCAGATAAAATAGACTTTAAAACAAAGGTTATAACAAAAGACAAAGAAGGGCATTATATAATGATAAAGGTATCAGTACAAGGCAAAAAGAGGATATTAAATTTGTTAACAAATTAACTTGTTAACTTACAGGAGCACCTAAATAAATAAAGCAAATACTAACAGACATAAATGGAGAAATTGACAATAAAACAATAATAGTAAGGGACTTTAATACCTCACTGACATCAATGGACAGATTACTCAGAAAAAAATCAATTAGGCAACAGTGGTCTTAAATGACACAATAGAATACTTGGACTTAACTGATATCTATAGGACACTACATCCAAAAACGGCAGAACACACATTCTTTTCAAGTACACATAGAATATTCTCCAGGATAGAGCACATACTAGGGCACAAATTTACGAGAATAGAAATTAAATAAAGCATTTTTTCTGACCACAATGTTATGAGACAGGAAATCAACTACAGAAAGAAAAACAAGAAAAGAACAAACACATAGAAATTAAAAAACATGATACTAAAAAACCAATGGGTCAACACTGAAATCAAAGAGGAAATCAGAAAATACCTTGAGACAAATGAAAATGGAAACATAACTTTCCAAAATCTATGAGATGCAGCAAAGCAGTTCTAAAAGGGAAGTTCTTAGTGATAAAGGCCTTCCTCAAGAAACAAACAAACAAAAATCTCAAATAAGCAACCTAACTTACCACTTAAAAGAATTAGAAAAAGAAGAACAAACAAAGCCCAAAGTTAACAGAAGGAAGGAAATAATAAAGATCAGAGAGGAAATAAGTAAAAAAGAGATTTTAAAAGAACAACAGAAAAGATAAATGAAATCAAGAGCTGGTTTTATGAAAAGATAAACAAAATTGACAAACCTCTAGCCAGGCTCACCAAGAAGAAAAGAAGACCCAAAGAAGCAAAATAAGAAATGAAGGGAAGGACTTCCCTGCTGGCGCAGTGGTTAAGAATCTGCCTGCCAATGTGGGGGACATGGGTTCAACCCCTGGTCCAGGAAGATCCCACATGCTGCGGAGCAACTGAGCCCATGTGCCACAACTACTGAGCCTGCACTCTAGAGCCCGCAAGCCACAACTACTGAGCCCACGTGCTTCAACTACTGAAGCCCACATGCCTAGAGCCCGTGCTCTACAACAAGAGAAGCCACTGCAATGAGAAGCCACACACTGCAATGAAGAGTGGCCCCCACTCGCCACAACTAGAGAAAACCTACGTGCAGGTGAAAGAAAGGAAGAAAGAAAGGGGACTTCCCTGGTGGCCCAGTGGGTAAGACTCTGTGCTCCTAATTCAGGGGGCCCGGGTTCGACCCCTGGTAGGGGAACTAGATCCTGCATGCATGCTGCAACTAAGGGTCTGCATGCTGCAACTAAGAGTCCTCATACCATAACTAAGAAGTCCACATGCCACAACTAAAAGATCCTGCATGCTGCAACTAAGACCCAGTGCAGCCAAATATAAATTAAAAAATATATATTTTTAAAAAGCAATGAAGGAAGAGAAATAAAAACCAATACCACAGATACAAAAAATTATAAGAGAATACTACAAACAGTTATATGCCAACAAATTGGACAACCTAAAAGAAATTGAAAAATTTCTAGAATCATACAGCCTGCCAAGACTGAGTCAAGAAGAAACAGGCAATTTGACCAGATCAAGCACGAGAATTGAAATTGAATTTGTAATTAAAAAAAAAAAAAACTCCCATCAAACAAAAGTCCAGGACCTAACAGCTTCACAGGGAAATTCTACTAAACATATAAAGAAGAACTGGGACTTCCCTGGGGGCACAGTGGTTAAGAATCTGCCTGCCAATGCAGGGGACACAGGTTCGATCCCTGGTCTGGGAAGATCCCACATACCACAGAGCAATTAAGTCCGTGAGCCACAACTACTGAGCCTGTGTGCCACAACTACTGAAACCCGCACACTCTAGGGCCCGTGTGCCACAACTATCGAGCCCGTGAGCTGCAACTACTGAAGCCCACGCACCTAGAGCCGTGCTCCACAGCAAGAGAAGCCACTGCAGTGAGAAGCCCGTGCACTGCAACGAAGAGTAGCCCCCACTTGCCACAACTAGAGAAAGTCTGCATGCAGTGACAAAGACCCAATGCATCCAAAAAATAAATAAATTAGTAAATAAATAAATTAATTAATTCTAAAAAATAAAGAAGAATTAATACTTCTCCTTCTCAAAGTATTCCAAAAAACTGAAGAGGAGAGAACACTCCCAAATTCATTCTACGGGCCATCATTACCCTGACACCAAAACCAGATGAAGACACTACCAAAAAAAAAAATTACAGGCCAATATCTTTAATGAAGATAATGCAAAAATCCTCAACAAAAT